>NC_092210.1:32051718-32097223 GCF_043381705.1 Parasteatoda tepidariorum
ATTAGTATGCATGATTATATATATTGTGTTTTACCTTATTGTAAATAATCACACAAGTTTGATTGGAAAATTGTACTGATAGGGTGCATTGCCGGGATGTGTTTAAAATTTATTTTGTTGCCCGAAATCATGTATAAATGAAAACGATACACTTAGTCAGAAATTAAAGCAGGTGAAACGTTTGTCAATAAATTCAGTGCAGTTAAAAATAAATAAATAATCAATAAATCTATTAAACCCAGGGTTGGATTGTTTGATAGAACTGTTACATAAACATCGATTAAAACCATTTGCTTTTAACTTAAGTGTTTAAAGTAAATAATTTTTTTTGAAAGAAACAATAATTTTTTATAGTTTAATTTCCTGTTATTTATATTAACTTAAGTTTAAACACCACTGAATGAAAAAATATGAAATTTTCATATAAAAATTTTATTATTTTAATACGAATGTGTGTTACTTTAAATAAACATTCATTTGTACATTGTTTACACATCATTGTGCTTATGCAAAGGTATATGCATATAAAATAATTTAATGTGGTAAAATTCGAAGTTAAATTATGTCTAAAAAATTGTTATAAAATAAAACAGACCAATTCGATATCCTGAAATTTTCTTTTTTTTTTAAAATTATGTGTCCATTTATGATGTTAAAAATCTAATATTTCTAAATTTGTAATTAATGGTATTTTAATTTTTTTAATAAGAGGTATACTTAACCAATTATTACAGTCATATTCTAAATTTGAACTGATACTTTCATATTTTAAATCCGAATTGAAATAGATAAAAAAAATGTGTGATAATGTTTTACTTCAATGACGGTAATATTTACTTAATGTACCACAGTTTAGGTCTGATTAATTTTTGAACCTTTCAACAAATAACCTTTCAATTAGAGAAGAATTGAATTTCTCATAATTTTACTAATTGTTCAGTTGGAATTTGCTTAATGGCAACCAATAAATTCTGATGACAGTTTGCGGGCAAAATTTTGCATTTTTTTAGCTATGTAATTTTTTTTATAAGTTAACATAATATAAAAAGTTTTTCCTTTTAGGGAATCTAGGTCATTATTTCACTTTTACATTAAAAATTATCAAATTTGGTAAGGTTTCCTTGTTAGTTGAATCCTTTATTCAGTTTCTCTCAAAAATAAATTCCGGTTATTATTGTACTAAACCTGAACGTTATTGCTATTGAAACAGTGGTTTTATTCTTTATGTTTTCAGAATTTATATATTTTTAGTTTCATTTGTTTATTGTTAATTTTTTAAAATTTATTTACCTAATTTATAACTTAATTATTAATTTTTTTAGTTTCAAGAAGAAGATAAGCCTGATCCTATTGTGAAACCTAAGCCAAAAGTAAGTGAATAATTTAAATTAGCTATGTTTTTATTCTGTTTGATATTATTTATGTAATGAAATTATTTGCAATTCTGCCTTATTATAGAATTATAAATGTTGGTGATTTTAATTTCTTTTCATATTAGTATGCATGGTTCTATTTGAAATTAATGATTTAAAAAAAAAAAAAAAACAATTAAGTGTGTTTTCAATTTCCAAAAAGTAATGTTTGGTTTTTATTAATTTTTTGTGAAGTATTTTGTTAAAAAATTACTTTCATGCTTTACATGCTTTCATACTTTAAAAATAACTTTCAAAATAGCAATCATGCTAGTTTGCCTCATGTCAATTATCAGTCTATCTAGTGAACTTGCTTTGTTAATTGTCATTATTTTGTCATTAATTACTGTATATCTATAATTTATATGTTTAACTTATGAGGCGATATATCAAAACCTACTCACCATATCTTAAATATAACTGAAAACAATTATGTAATTCTATTTGTCATTCTTACCAACTTTATGAATGTTGCATTTTATAAATTAATTTTTCTATTTTTTATGTTTATGAGCCGTTCTGCACCGTTTAATGAAATTATACTCAATGCATAAAGATTGTAATAATAATTTCAAAATCTACTTCCTTAGTAAAAAAAAAATAAGTTTAAAAAATTGTGTTTGTTGAATCTTGTTTAAATTAAAATTTTCATTTACTAAAAGTTACTATTGCATTGGATTTATGAAAACTTAGGTGTAAAAGAAAAAAATGAATTTGTTTTTGTTTGAAAATCGTAATAAAACACAGTTCAATTGTCAGAAGTAAAGTACAGTAGAGAACCATTTATCCGGTATCCAGATAACCGGGAATCTAGAAAACCGGGAAAACTTTTAATCGGTTTTCCCGCCATTTTAAACTAGAACGATTATTAAAAAAAGCGGAAATTGTACTCATCCTTGAAGTTGAGTAGAGGAAAATGTAAGGAAGGGGAGAATTTTTTTTCCCGTTTACCCAGAGAAACATCATTTCCTCCGTGACCTTGTAGACAGGGAAGGGAGGAATGTTTTATTTTCTCCTTTAGGCCGTCAATCAAGCTCAAGGGTGTGGCATGCTGATTTTATTTTCTGTTTGATTTACAAGGGGGGGTGGGGGAAATGCATTGCATGCATATCAGTGAACAGAAGATGAAAGAGAAAAATATATTTATCTATTTGACATTGATTAATAAGAAATAAAATATGTTTCTTCTGAATAAATTCTCATTCTTTGGAAGTGCGGTATCATTTGCAAGTTTTTATTGATGTGGAATCACATCTGCTGTAATTAAATATCGTGTTTTTATCAACAAAAAAAATAAATAAAAGGAGAATTGTCTATTAGTTTAAACATAGGATTATTTTATGAAGCAGATTGCAGTTTTGTTTATCTGATTCCACTACGTTTGATATTTTTTTCTTTTCATGATAAATTTTGCACTCAATAAATTATTTTTATTCATAAATTTTATCATTAGTTTTTTTTTTAAAATTCCGTTGATCTTGTCTTGCTCCGGGTTTTAATATTTATGCTAGTGCCTTTTTTAACTATTGTTTCGGTTCGATAATTTTCAAGTGTTTTTATTTAGATTAATAAGTTTTCCTTTTATTTTATCGTTTCCCCGTATAATTAGGTATGAAATATATTGCGTTATTTAACCATTGGTTTTGTTTATATTAGTTAATTTAGGAATTGTAATTATTTTTAAAAAATAAATACGGGAATTTTGTATTTTTTAAACTTGTTTTTCTTGTCTAAACTTGCAAATTTTTTTATTCTTGTAAATGTTATTTTTCTACAATTTCTTTTTAAAGTTAGGAGTACGTTTCTTTTTTCTTTTACTTTATGCATTACACTTTTTCCTTGTAATTCGGGTTCGATTAAAAAATCGATTAACATAAGTTTTTGGTCGATCCAGAAAACCGGGAAATTCAGACATCCGGGATAGCGATGGTCCCGAGCATCCCGGATAATTGGTTCTCTACTGTATTTGGAAAGCCCACATTTGTCTCTTTTTCTTGAATCTTGGGGTTAAAGTGTGACATCGGATGAATTAGAAGTTGTGGTGGTCTTTGCAGTGATAGATTACCCTTCTTGTTGCTAACCTGTTTGCTTATATTTTCTTTTACAATTGCTTGCGAATTAACATTTGTCTCTTTTTCTTGAATCTTGGGGTTAAAGTGTGACATCGGATGAATTCGAAATTGTGGTGGTCTTTGCAGTGATAGATTACCCTTCTTGTTGCTAACCTATCTGCTTATATTTTCCTTTACAATTGCTTGCGAATTATATGTTAGATCTGATCTTAATTTTTAAGTGTTGCATTTATCTTATCAATGCACAACTTTGATAACTAGTAAATGTAATATTTTTTTTATTTTTATGTTATAGACAATTTATTTAGTACCATGGGTAAGAAAGTACAATTAATAACACAGATACTGTTGTTGTCAAAGAGCATAAAGTCAAATTGAAATCAAAACCCAAAAGAAATCTCATCTGAGTTGAAAAAAAAAAAAGTTACTCCTTTTTAGCATTTTCTATATGCACACTGTACTACTTTGATTGCGCTGTTAATATTTTAAAATTCTTTTTTATTTCTAAATCTTTAATGTGAATTTTAAGGTAACTAAGTTTACAATGGAAAATTATGATAAATTTTCATGGACAATTGATTTTAGTGCAATTTTATTCTGTTCTAATAAAGTAAAAAAAAAAAAAAAAAAAAAAAAAAAAAAANAAAAAAAAAAAAAAAAAGTCTCTATCAGTGTTCTTGCTTTGAAGAATTTTTTGTATTTTAAATAATGTAAACATTAATTTTTGTTTTGTTTTGTAATATTGAATTATATTTTTCATAAAATTTAAAATTCTAATAATTCTTGTTTAAGGGTGGATCTGGTCTTTTCAGTATTCTTCCTCCACCAAAGAATTCTTCAACATTTTCAAAGCCTGGTTTCACTCCTTATGTATTTTCCAAAAAGAAAGAGTCAAAACCAACACCACAAAAACGAAAGCAAATAACGCCTACAGTTTTGAACAAAACTCAAAAATTGGAAAGAACTGAGGAAATTGAAAATTCTGTTGATGAAATTGATGATGATTCATCTGAGAAAATGGATTTCTTTTCTTTAAATACAGAAACTACATCTGGTGATACTTTCCTGAAAAAATATGAAATAGAGCTAAATGAAAACTTTGTTGTGCCTACACTTAACACAGACTCTTCCATTAGTCAAGAATCTTCAATAAAAGTAACTACTAGTGAAAATTATCCCGTGAGTCACAGTGCTTCTAGTGCAAGTTGGAATGAAAACTATGGATTTAGTGAAACTTCAGTACCTGAAACTAGTAGTTCTACAATTGATTGGAGTTCTTTAGAGATGAGAAATGCATCAGGACCTTCTGAATCAGATGGATCACCTGATTTATTAAAAGATGAACAAGTAATTTTTTTAATAGTCTAAATATCTAGTATGAAATATCATTAAATTATTCCAAATATAGTAACTTATTTATTATATATTTAATGAATTATTTGTTTTTTAACTTTCATAATTTTTTATTGAAATTTTTTTATTGAAATTATGTCACAATATATTGCGTGTTGCAAACATGGTCAATAATTTGAAAAATCTATTTAAAAAATCCAAAGATATAGAAATGCATCATATGCTGCTCAAGAAACTGCTAATCAGTTCCAGTTGCACAATTTTTCAACAAATGGCACTACTTATTGGGAAGTTATAAAATACTGTTTACCACCATATTTCAAATCAATCCAAATAAAAAATGTTAATTCATTTGATTGAATTCAATGAGTCTCTACAGATTTCTTCTCAGATTACACTTTTGTGTTTCTAGTAGTGTTTATTTTGAAAAACCTTATTTTATAGCTATTTTCAGTAAGCAAAGCTATCTAATAATGAAATTTATACCTAATTCTAAAACTTGATGCAAATAAAATCTACTTTCCTAAGCAAGCAGCATATTTCTATCTATAACCTTTTATTTTTCTGTAATTATTAACCTATTACTTTTAATATACTCAGTGTATAAACTTTTGTTTTAGATAGAATTTCTATAATCAGATAAAAATTTAATGAATTCATTTCAAGTTTGCTGTTTTTATATGCCTATGATGAGAAATTTTACATTTTCAACCAAACACATATTTTGGTACATATAATAAATTTTTGTAAATTATCATTAATATTATTTCCAAAGTATGTTTTTTTATTATTTAATTAGAAAAACATTTTTTGAGAAAGTAACAGTGGTTGTTAAATTTTAAAAAATTCTGCTTCTCTTGAACTGAATAGAATGCTGTAATATTATTTATATCTAAAAACTTCCTTGTTCTTCTGAGTTAGCATGAAAAGAATATGCATCTAATATGTATCTTTGAACAAATAAAAAAAATTGGGAAATAAGTTTGGCATCAAATTAAAGTAAAGAGTAATTAGTGTGAATGAAAATTTATGTTTTATTGTAGAAACCTGATAATACAAATAATTAGCTACAACTTCGGCTAAAAGTTTGTGTGGTAGTATACTCTTGGAAGCCATCGGACAGTGAATCTTCCAAATTTTACTCAAACATCAGAACCTAGCACCCCTCACCCGCTTATAGCAAAACTATGATTATATTATATTTTAATTATTTGGATACATTTTTAAGGAGGTAAAGGAGAACTAGAATATGTAAAAAATGAATTTAATAATTGTGCCTTCAGGAGAATTTAAAAATTTTGATCTAAGCAAAGTAATTCTGAAATTAAATATATGTTTTATTATGCATTTTTATTTATATATATTATTATAATGTTATTAATAATACTTAAGTAGAGAAAATTATGCATTTTTCAGTTTAATTAAATAATGTTCCAAAAGTGTCCTGATTTTTTTTTTTGTTTTTTTTTTTGGCCTACTGGAAAGGTTGCTGTGAGGGAGGGTATTAAAATGAAGGCTATATTTGAATTCACTAGGTCATTTCATATCAGAACAGTTTCTGGACGCATAAAATTTATTTAGCAGTGCAGTGTTATTGTTACGCATTTCTTTTTGGTAAAATTGTCTTTTTCTTCCTCCTAGTTTATGAAGCTCAAAGGTAGAAAAGAAATGGAAAATATCAACATCATAGATGTGAGTGCTGACGACCAACTCACTGGGAAAGATCAATGGATTATGCAGTCACTTACTGAAGAAACTTATCGACCATTAAAACGTAGGCATGATATGCCTACATCACAGCAAAAACGGAAGCATCAAATTACCTATTTAGCTTACCAAGTAAGATTTTTTTTCTTCCTATTTTACTATGACTTGATTAGAATGAATGTTTAATTGAATGTGGTATTTACTTCCCATGCATTTTACTTCCATTTTCATTTTATAAAAAAATAAAATAATTACTACCTTCAAGTATTATTTTATCAGAACTTGTTCAATTCAGCAATTTCCCATAGTTTTATCAGTCTGCTAAGATTATATATCCAATTTTCTTTTTGAAAGTGTGTCTATATCTTTAAAAAAACCCATTTGTTTCTGGAACTCGCTTATATATTTTTTTTTTTTGTGTAAGATAATAATTTACTAACATATTTTGCCCCCCTCCCCTTGGCAGAATCGCGACGACATGGCGACATTGTCATAGAGTTCGTGCAGAAAGATTTCTCCTTTGGGAAGTAAAAATTTTGATATTCTTTTCTGCTGAAATTTTCGAAATATTTAGTTTTATTTCCAGAATTATATTCAAAAGATGTCTTTCTCGTGCATCAGATAGAAAAAAAATTCTTGTCATTTTTCTATTCTCATTTGAAAATAATGTAATATTAAGAATAATGAATTAAAAATTTTTAATTTTCTTTTCTACAGAAATTTTTGAAAGACTTTTTTCTTTCTCCAGAATTATATTTAAAAGATGATTTTTATCTGCAACAGAGGTGAAAGAAATGCATGTGAATTTTTTATTTTCATTTGAGAATAGAGAATAATGAAGTGAAAAATTTTTGTTTTCTTTTCTGCAGAAGTTTTGAATTTTTTTTTTCTGCTCTAGAAAAAATGCCTTTTTCACGCATCAGAGTTGTGATTTTTCTATTCTCTTTTTAGAATAATAAAGTAAAAATATTTGCTTTTCTTTTCTGCAAAACTTTTCAAAATTTTCTTTTCTTCTCCAGAATTATATTCAAATAACTCCTTTCTTATACCTAGTTAATTTTGCCATGTCGTAAATTAAAAAAAAAAAATCTGTTTTTTTTGTAATAATTTACTGATTAACCCCATTAAAATGTATTAATCCACTTATTCTACTTCATTAAATATCGATCAGTTTTCCTGAGTTTTCTCTTCTGTTTTTCAATTTTGTGACATTTAGACAAACTGTCAGCCGCATGATCAGATTCTCTAATTTTTTTCACTCATTTGCATTTATTTTATTATCTTTGCAAATTGTTTGCTGTATTAAGTTAACAGTTAGTTGCATCAAAATTAGTTTCTCATATCCAAATGTACTTGTGAGTGTAAATGCCCTAGTCATTTGAGCTCTTGCTACGTTTGCATTTTTGTACTCTCTTGCTACAGAGAGCCGGAACTCTTTTCAGTTAAAATTCATCATAATTTAAATAAATTAATTTAATGAACTGAAATCTCATAATGATTAAGATGTCATTATTTTTCAGGCCAAGGAACGGGAGTTGGATTTGAAAAATCAATGGGCTCTGAACAATCGCACAAGACGTGAAACACAAGCAAAATATGGTTTTTAATTAACAAGCATCGTTGTGTAAAATTGTAAATATACATATATTTTTACATGGAGGGTTGATTTGAATTGTATGAATAATTTGGAACTCATTCTCATTAAATAAATATGAAACATGCTAAACATTTTCTGACTTATAGTATTTCATTGTAATGGTGTAAATACCTGATGCTGACAACATTAAAATGTAATATATGATCTAATTGTAATTAAAGTATAATTATAAAGTAAGGTTTTTGTTCAAATTTGTAGATTATACATAATTAGGATAGTCTATAATGACCTAATGAAAACTGTATGCATGGTAAATTAAATTTCAAGTGAGAAAAAAAAGCGAAAATATTTTCCAACTCAGACTAATCATTTTTTAAGGTCAGTTGAGATATTGAAATCATCAAAGACCAGTTTCGTCATCTATTGGAACTGAAATGCTTTTTTTCTTTGCTAGAGGCTGCCTTTAAGTTTCATTCTCAAATAAACTGGTTTTTATCCCTTTTACTCTTAATTTAATTTGGTTGGTCAGATTTTGTAAATATTTTCATTTATATTAATTTGTGACACTTAATGTACTTAGTTTTTTGACTTAATTTTTTTATGAAGGTATTTAAAATATATATTTAGGGTGGTTATTTTTTATAGATATTTCAAACTGTCAAAAACAAAAGTCTAGTGCTGCCATTTTTTAGTTTGAAACTTTATTCTCTCATTTTTGTTCTTCTAAAAAAATGTAACTTTTTCTTTCTGGTATGACTTTTGATTAGTTAGAAACATGAATGTTTAAAATTGGCCCGTTTTGTTACAAAAACATTTTTTTAAGATACTTATAGAAAACCTTTGCAATAGTTTACGTTCGACCCTATAACTAGGGAGAATTATAAATATATTGTTAAAGTTTTACTGGGAATTGAATTGAAATAATTGTTATCAGAGCTTAAAATTTAGATCTTTGTTGAATAAATTTGGAAAACTCTAATTTTTTTCTTTCATCATATCGATCAAATATGTTTGGTATATCTGCTTTGTTTTGACATAAATAATATTCTTGATGAGATTCATCATTGTTTCTTCTTTCTCTCGTGAAAAAATATAAAATGGTTATCAGATCTTCATATTTTTTTTAACACTGTAATTGGTATTATTGGTATGTTGATAGAATGTTTCAATTTTTGTTTGTTTGCTTTCATGTTACTTGTTTTTTCAAAATGATACTTTTGTTTTTAATTTTATTTTGTTTGAATATTTGAATCAAGATTTAAATCGTAAAAACCTTTATTCTCAATTTTTTTTAAAGTGGACTTTAAAATAAAATACAATGTAAGGCAAAACGTTTACAGGTACTTATTTGGTAACTTCTAATAAATCTGTGTGATTGAAAAATACAATTTTACTGTTTATACTTTATAATTGCTCATATGTATATCAAATTTACTGTATTCTAAGGCTTTTTTCTTACGTTTTAATTTTAAAGCTCTTGACATAGTTTTAAGTTTTTTTTAAACATCTTTACAGTTGCATTTTGCTCTCAACCCTGGTTCTTTGTTGAAATTATTATTGAATTTAAATAATGATTTTTTCTTAAAATCGAAGACTTATTAAAATTGTTTTGTAAACTTATAAGTTGCAAACAAGTTTCTTGTGTTCCTTTTTATTTTTGAATAGTAAACAGTAAAGTTATTCATTATTTTGTTATTAAGTCTCCTCTCTCCCAGTTATGAGGTATTGGAAAATGTAGTGACCAGTCTTTTTGTGCTAATATATGTTATATTATGTTGTTATAAACATTTTAAGTAAAATTTTAATTTATTTTAATTTATCAAAATTTTTTTTGCACAGTCTCATTTTAAACATTGCTTTATTAAAGTATTATTACAATTGCTTTTTCACTTCTTAAAAAAAACGTTTACTTAAGTTTTATTATTATTGTTTTTATCAAGCCCAAGTTTTTAATTTCTGTTAAAAAAATTTCTTTTCTCTGATTTTCATTTACTTATTTTAGATAAATAATTTAAATTTTAGTTTGTTAAGTTGCAATTTGTATTAAAATCAAACATACAAACAATTATTTATAGCTTGATATATTACAACATTTTTATATGATATTTTGTTGCACTTTGTTACAATGACTTTTTAAGACTAAGAATTGAAACTTTTGGTGTTGATAAAAAAAACTTTGGAATCAATAAGAATTCAGAGTTGTGGTCATAAGTTTTTTTTTCAGTTAGAAAATTTTAATTCTTGAATTTCATACAGTTTTTATGATTCAAAATTTTTATATTTAATTTAAAAAAATAATTCCTTAGTCAGTATTGCTTCTGATATTAAAAACAAGAAACAGTCTAGCCTATTTTTTAATGAAAATAAAATTTTTTGTGGAAGGTAATAATTTAGTTTCTTGTTATTTAAATATGTTTACAATTTCTTTTCTTGGAAACATTACTTGGTTATAGTTAATGTCAGGGGTAGATAAAACTCATATGCCATATAAACATGATTTTTTTAAAATTATTCCATAATATAGTAACTTTTGAAAAATTAAACATGACATTTGAAAATTTCAAACTTTTTTTTCCTTACATGTTGCTGTACTGCAACTATAACTATAAAAATGTTACATGGTTGACCTTTTTTGAAAATTTTTAAATTAATAGTGATTTACGTGACATAAAATAATTCACTCAGCAGACAATAAAAAAAAAAAAATGAAAATAGCACATTTATTTATAATTACTAAAGTCAAAATGTGGACATAAAAAAAAGTACAGAGTATGAATTACAAAGTATGATTAATTTCTGTGTTACAATTTTTTTGAAATATATTATTATAATACCAAATATTTTTGTGGTATTTAAATGAAGAACATGTGGTTTCACATTGTTGAATGAAAAATATTATAAATACATTATCGGGACCTTGAACCCAGAATCTCAAAATTCAGGAGGACTGACATTGGGACACCTATATTAATTATAATAACTGTTAAGTAAAAAAAGAACTAACATTTTTGGCAATTATAATTTAAATTCATACATATGGCATAATTTAAATTTAATTTTTATTCTAATTCAATTTTTTCATAAATAAACCTTTTTTTTTATTTCATATTATGTTAAGTAGTTATTTTAAATTCATACCTAAATCTGGAATATCATCAATGTTACGCATTTAATGCAGGCATCATATTGCAGTATGAATATCAGCATACATTATGAAATATATATATGCCTTAAAACATTAATCTCTTTATACATGTATTTCTTTATCAATTATATGTGTAAAGGAATAATAAATACAGGTAAAAAAAATTATATTATAACTTAAAGATCGTAAGAAGTAATTTTTTTATTTCCGATTTGGAAAGCTGTCAGGAGACATAAGTACTGTTTTTTTTATTGAAGTTGGCAATGATGATAAGTTTATGAATAAGTAGTTTAGTGGCATTGTTGCAAATCTTTATCAAGTATGTAAGGAATAATGATCTATTTTCCAGTAAAAATATTAAGCAGATATACATTGTTTGGACATGTATTATTTTCAGATATTGCCATACTGCATATTTTCTGTAAGAACTCCATACTTTAAATGTAAAGTTTTTAATTAATTATTTATAATAATGAAACATAATTTTATAAAATTTACTAAACACTGAAGAAAAACATTACAATTTTAAATAAAGCAAAAGCATTTTTATTGTATTTAAAAAAAAATTGCATTTACACTGTCAAGATCTATGTATCTAGAACTCAATTGCCTTCAGAAAGAGTTTTTGAAAAATTAATTAGATTTTATAACACATAATGAGTTTCTAGACTTAACACATTAATAATTAATTATGTTTCAGAACCAAAAACTAATCAATTATTTAGTTGATCGATTTTATCAAAAGAAAATTCTTAAACTAAACATTAGGTTGATATAAATTTTGTGACAAGTAAATATTTTGTTCCCAGATTTTATGTTGGAACTTTTTTCATGACAAAAGTTGTACAGTGAAAAGTTATTTTTAAATATATTTTTTGCATTACTGTAATGTCAATAAAAAATGTGGGTTATTTTATTTAAGTTTAGTAAATTATGAATGACTGATTCTATTTTCATTTCCTTTCTAGTTTTAGATTTAGGAGATTAAAATTTGCCATTATTAAAATTGAGCACTGTATGTAGCATTTATTATTTTATTCAATCAATACTGGTCTGAATTATTTTTATACTTCATTCAAATGTACAATGTATGAAAAAAATACATATTTCATTAAAAATTTGGCTTTTGTTTAAACAATTCTATTTTTGATAAAAACTAATTTCAAGAATTAGTAATCTCAAACTTTTTTCTATTGAATATCACATTAAATCCAATTTGGTGTTGTTAAATAGTTATGCAGACCTGTCAAATCTCAGGCTCCCAAAGTATTTTTCCAGTTTCTTTTTTCTACGTAGTGCATAAATTACTGGACCCATGCGCTTTTCGCGCACAACCCCAAAACCTTCCCCCTTTTCAGATCAGGAAATATTTGGTTCAAGCACTTTCAGTTTATCCATAATTCCTTTTTGGGAAATTTGTAAGAAAAATTTCAAATATCTGATTACTCCCCCCCTCCCCCCCAAAAAAAGTATAAAACCGCTTTTAACTAAGCCTATGCAGATGATCTCTCTTTTAAGAATAATGTTTTAATTCATGCTGAAATGGATAATTTAACTCTTCTAGTTTTTATGAACAGTTTTTCTATATCAGTAGAAATTTTTAGAAAATTTTGCATAGCTAGTTTGTGATGATAGAAATTCAGTTATCTGTGGAGATATTTTAGGAATATCCAGAACAAACTTAAGAGAATTTGTTAACTGGGAAGACAAAACAAAAGGAGTTTCATAAAAAATTTTATGAGATAATTTTCATCAAACACTAAGTAAATCCAGACAGTTTTAAAACAATAGAATAATGTATTTTTTTTGTAACTTTCAGGAGTAAAAAAAAAAGCTTTATTATTGTTTTGCTTATTTTGCTATGCCATAAAAAGTCTCAGGCTTTTAGATTTTCTGAGGTTGGTAGGTCTGGTTATGTAAAATTGTTGCATTCAATGTGGCATGTTAAACACCTACACAGTGTCTCACTTAAAATATAGATAGGTTTTCAACTTTAAGTAGAATACATAATAGTTTCCTCAAATTTCAATATATATATATATATATATATTGACATGCATTANAAATATCTTTAGTAAAGGATAAGGGTAGAAATTCTATTTTGGGACTTCAAGGCTAAAAACATGCCAATGAATAATAATTAGATTTATACTTCAAAAGAGAAGTTATTTTAAGATCTTTCACTTCCATATAAGGAAAGATTAAACGATTTGCTATGAGTAATAAATAATTTGATGAGGCGTAAGAATACACAAGGAAGGCAATATGACTAACCTCTTCACACAGTTTAATTATCGTATAAAATAGAGGGGCAATGTTTTAGCGTGACTTTTTGGTGTATAATGTTTACCAACTAAACTTCGTCAGATCTGACTGTAACTCTGTCTCTCCCTCTCCGTCTGGAGAGGGAACTGCTATTTCACCATCGTTTAGTAAAATAAAAGATTATGACGAAACTGGACTCGTTAATCATGCTGCTCTGACTTCTAATGAACTAAAAAATATCGGTGTGGATACACCGTTATTACATATATATATATATACTATACAATTAAAAATCATAGGAAGTATTTACTTTTACAAAAGTTTCTTATCGACGATCTAGTAATTTATTCTTTTTCTGGGGGATTGTAAACCATGAAATTTCTCTTTAAAGCAAAATATAGTTTCATATAATTAATCATGAAACGATGTAAAAAAATTGGTTTCTAATTAAGACAAAATAATTTTTTTCGCCAAAACTGTTCACTATTTTGGCACATAAAGTTTTAAGCTGTTTATCCTACATTCGAAAAGATATCAAAACTTCAACGATGAATTCGTGAAGAATTGGCAAATTCAAAGTGATGAATTTTCCAATTCTATCTTAATATTCCAAAAATATGCATAAACAACCACATCAGTGTGATTTTTCCGCAGTAAGTAAAATAATATGATCTCTCTTTCTATAATTTTCTAGATCAATATTGTATGAAAAGCTCTAGAGTTTCAGTTTTTTTTAACGATCGGAAGTCAATCGGTGTAATCATTAACTGAAATCCAACACTTATTTAAAAACACGGCATTTCTTTTGCTCTCTAAAAGGAGTGATCTTAATTCTCCGACCAAAGTTTATGATAATCCATCCGTTTTTTTCTGTATTTCGGTTTTGTTCTCAGGTCTAGTGCTTGTGTCGTCATCATGAGGAGATGGTGATGGTTCAGGAGATGCTTTTGGTGGTCGAACTTTGTCACTTGGCTCAGGTTTTTTTGAATGTAGATCGAATCCTTTCACAACAGTATCTAGAATATAGCGAATTGTGATTTTGTAGATGTTTTCCATATTGTCTGTATATCGATCTCCTAAAGTTTCTTGGACAGCTGCCAGGAATGGTCGCTCAATTCTCTGTAAACAAGTCAAACAGGTTATCATTATAAAAAAAGTTAATTTATTAGCATTTTGTCTTAAAAAATGTTAGAGAAGCATCTCTTTAAGAAATAAAATTACTGGGAGTTAAAATTACTAACGATTTAAAATGTCAGTTGAGAAATGGGAGGCTCTGCTTAGGAAAATACAAACTTATTCTCACCAAAGATGCAAAATTAGTTACAAAGGTCGTCAACAGACGGTGTTGCTGTATAGAAAAACTATAAAATAATATTTTCTGCTGCATGTCAGCTATGCTGAAGTTATGGGGACAGTGTAGCTCGGAATAGTGTAATATTAGTATAATTCTTCCCACTTTTAAAATTTTCTGTGCTTTTGATTTTATTTTCAAATTTTATACTATCGTTTAATCTTCATGATTTTTCAGGCCTTAACGAAATTTTAAATTTTGTGTTTATGGATATAGTGGCAATAACCATCTAAAAATGTTTAAATTTACTCTATTTACTAATACTATTAATAGTTTCTAGAAATGTGTAAACCAGTGTTTTCAGAAGCCATGTTTGCTATTTAATGTAATTGATATGGTGGAGAAAGTTTACAAATCTTCAATAAATTTTTTTTTAAGAAATCAAAAAATTTATTATTGAAAAAAATAACATCTGTGTCACTGGACTGGTGTGGGACCCCTTAGAGTACTAGAATTATAAAACGCATTTGTTTCTCCCATGTTTCATACAATTTCAGTGCTGTAATTAAGGGTATCAGCAGAATGATAGTTAAATTGAAACATGATGTTGAATTAGGACAAACTATACGAACTGTACAACACATAAGAGTCGTGCGGATTTCAATCCATTTTAATAATTCCATTTTTTCCGTTTTCAATTTAAAATAATTTATACGTTTGGTAAAAATATCCAAATATTAAGAGATTTTTTTTTATTTGTTGAAAATTATCTTATTAAAATGTTCCATGGAGGAAATAAATTTTCGCACGAAGAGGATTATAAAAGACCATTGTTTTCACTCGTCTTTTTGTTGTTTTTTTCCTTTAACTTTTGGTTTATGAAAGCATGTTTTTAAAGGGCTATGTTTCAAAAAATTAATGCACTCATTAGCTTGTTATGCCAGGTTATAACTTTGTATGTCTTGAAATTGATCTCCATTGCCTGATTACAGGAAAAGAAAAATATTATAATGAAATTTTCGATTAAGAGTTGAAAGAAGAAAGCAAAATTTTTTCCCCTCAAAAATTGAAAGTAAAGTATCGATTTTTACAATATTTCTTTACTTTTGAAGTCCATACTTTAATTTTGTTGAATAACTAAATAAACGATCCATAATTAATATATTACGATCCAAAATTGAATTGAAAACTTTTATTCGGTACTCCTTACTGTTTTAGTTTAAGCTTTTACTAGTACTACACAAAATTAGACAAATTCATCTACAATGATTGTGATGTTTAAAAGAATTAAATTTTATTTTTAGTCGATTTTATTCATTTTTTGGCGGTCTTCTTATAAACTTCTGTAACATTTCTATAGCGGTTGTAACATTGGAGAGGAGGTGGGACTCATCATAAGGCTTGAATTTGCATAACAACTCATGCATGGATTTGTAATCGTAGGCCACTAGCTTGCTGGTACTTTTATTTATCTGTATTATATTAGTTTTTTGATTGTTGAATGTTTTTTTTTTAAATTTTTTGTTGTCGAAAATTGCTCAGATTTAGCTGTTTTATCGTGGTTTTCTGATTTAGCTGATAATTTACAGAATTCGGTAATTTAATTGCAAAATCAGTACGATAAACAGATATTTCTGAGCCTATCTGAACGTAATTTACTACAATACTAAGATAAAAAATAAAATTGGATGAATAAAACTACCAGCTCAAATGCGCGAATAGCGCCAGACCATAAAAAGGGAAGGCATGCGATGAAATTTCCGATAAATATTTTTTAAAAAACATTTTATTTATTAATATCTCGAACTTGAAGGGAGAGGAGAAAAAATTCGAATAATCGAAAATCGCATGTTATCGATTTTAGAATAAAGAAAAATGCTCTTTACATACCTTATTTACTATTCCGTATTTATTCTAAAAACACTTTTTACACTTAAAAAGATTCAATTGTTGTTTGCTTTAGAGATGTGTTAGGAAAGTTTGTCTATAACACTTTCTAAGTGGACTATAGCTTTAAATGTTTCCTCTGACATATTCAGCTGTCTCCCAATAAATCTCCTTACAGTGTCCACTGCAGAAAGTGTTTGTTTGAGAACTAATTATGATTATGAGAATTGGCTTTCTATTCTTAAATTTTTTTTTTGAATATTTTTTTTAATTTTCAGAAAACAAATCTACACTATTTATGGAAAATAAAAATTCAAGTTATCGAGGGATTGGAAAAAAAAATTCGAGAAATCAAGGATTTTTTAACATTGAGTGTATAGGAAATTTGAAGGGAATTTTTTTTCTCTTCGAGATATCGAAAAATTCGTGAAATCGAGGTTCGAGTTAGCGAGGTTCGACTGTATATATATATATATATATTAGATTTTGAGATACAATTTTCTTATATCTGATATGCCAAATATTTAAAGAAAGAAATTTACCCAAAAATAATCTCTTTGGAATCCAGGTATTTTAGTATGTAGTTTACCCACTGCATGCAAGTAGTCCATAAAATAATCGACATTGTGCAGTTTCTTGATACTTTCATCTAAAGTATTCATAACGATAGATGCGTGCTGTGCCAGTTCCATACTGTCACGATGCAATTCGGTTATTCTTTTCTTTTGGAACTTTTCGAACAAATGGAGTATGTCTTCATTCTCTTCGAACAGTCTGAAAAATAAAAGTAGTTTATAATATAGTTGTATAATTTTTGTTGTTGGCTACAAAATTAATTATCGTTGCAAAATTTCAGTTGTTCATTTAAAAATTAAACGTATTCCTTGGGCCCGGCCGAGCAGTATCTCCCACCAAATGCTGTGCAAAGCGTGGAGGTAGCGGGTTCGAAACCCGCTGTAACCCTGGATGTATCTTTGTGCTGTTCTGCTCTGTATTGTGCTATCTGTCCTTGAATTTGTCAAAGGTTTATAAGCCTAAATTGAGCACACAAACCCACAAATGCATGTAAATTCAATAAACTTATTCCATCTCTAAGGCGATACGAATTCTAGGTGTTCTCTAAACACCGTATACGTCAAGTGCTTTAATAATTCTTGTCGAAAATGAATTACAAGCCTACAAACGATTATTTAGTTCTGGTTATTATTATTACCCACTTGTCATATTAGTATACATGTAGATTTGTGGAGTAACAAAATTAATGATTACTAGTTGATAAATGGGAAATATCGTACATGTATACCTGTACAAGTAATAATATAGAATTACAGCAACTAATTACGATCCCATTTAATAAAAGGAAAAACAATCTGAATGATTCTAAATTTACCACTCTTGCCCACGCTGACTCATCAAAATGTCTTAATGTTTTTTCAAAGAAATATTCGGAACATTATCGTTCTTCAATTTTATTTATTTTTGCCCATAAAACCAAAAATATTTCTCAGCATTAAGACAAGATTTATGTTTAAAGTCATAACAAGGAGTGAATGTGCCTTGTGTATTTATTTATAACCTCAGGACTTATTCTCTTCTTTTTAAAAAACACATTTTTCTAGAACACTATTTGAATGGCATTGGAAAAACGCTCTTCCGCAGTCAATACTTAATGATAGTACTTAAGATTGATATAAGTGTTCCGCTTCCAGAAATCTGAGAGGAATTATTTTTGTTAATGTATGTAAAAGGTGGCTTTGTTTACTGGAAATTTTTATCAGTCTAAAGATTGTCTAATAAAATATACAGTAGGACGAATTGGATTAAGGCGGTTAATTTTATGTATCTATTAAAACGGTTGTTCGGTAGTTAAAGAATGTTAATGGTTAAGTAGATAAAAGTGAAAAAGCTGTTTAAAATTTTGTTTTTAGAATTTTAGCAAGAGAAAATTTTAACTGCCGAGATTTTAAAAAAAGGAATAAATAATATATTGGAAATTTTGGAAACTGCGTTTTATAAGTAGACTAAAAAGGAGACATTTTTTAAAATTTTTGTCAGACTTAGGCTGAAAAACGTAAAGTGCATCACTTTGGAAAGGCACGGGAGATTTTTCAGGGGTGACTGGTCTTTTAGGTCTGACCAGAAATCAGCTTACTTGATAAATGTGGGGTTAATTTTTTTTATTTTTAAATTTTATGGTTTACTTCTTTTCGGATGTGCCACTAGTTGGCTTATGCCAGAATATGGTCGAAATTTCAACTAACTGTAAAGTTTGCTTGTAGCATTTCGGATTTAATGGCAACTTGCATCTCGCCTCCAGTTTAAATTTTCACTTGTATTATTATCAATTACAGAAATAAAGAGGAAATTTGAACACTCTAGTTAGCCAGAAAGTAATTGAAATCTTGATTGGTGAGAAAAATATTTTGCTTTCAATGGTTAAAAAGTATTTGAAATGTGCATTGACATCAAACAGGGAGCTCTATTACAGATTTGAAAGCATTACTTAGTCGGAATTTGATCAAAGTTTTGATTTAAAAATTCCATTCTCATTGACACGAAAGCTAGTTTACTAAAATATAAAAATATTTAAAAATTTTGTTTTATTTGCTCTGTAGATACCTTCAACACAAGAGTTAAGTTTAACTTTTGAAAACGTGATCTGACAAAGCTGGTGTGTGTGTTTTATGAGCCAATTTATCAGCGCTGTAAGGACAAAATATTAAATTTTTAATTATTATTATTGTTTAATACGAAATGTAAATGTCATAAACATCAAATAAAAAAATAAGCCTGGTACAAAAAACAAAAGTACATCACAGTTACAATAACAAATAATAAATCTAAGTTAAATAAAAGAAGTAGAAGAGAGAGACTTATATTTCTACTAATTTGATGTGCGATAAGGCTCTGTGTATAATTAACTTATCGTTAATTAACATTCTAACTTATGTAGAGAAATTTTCCAACTTTAACGCGTCATTTTGCTGACAAAGATTAGCTGGCGCTGACGTAATAGGTCACATGTGCGGGTATGAGAGGTCTTTTTGAAGTGCAAGTACCCAATTCTCAAGGTTAAAAATTCATTTTGAAAATTACATATTTATAAGGGCTTAGGATTATAAAAATATAATAAATTCCAAACTGAGAAAACTTTTAAAAAATATTTAATTTTTGTTTTAAAATAAAGACTTATTTCTACTTGTTTGAATAGCACTAAACAGTATAAAATAAAATAATTATACGATTTTTTGATCACGGAACTCAAAAATTGCAATAAAATTTAAATTAAAATTTTGAGAGGGGAAAAAAAGGCGGTATTCATGTTCTATTTCGTTTTTTTTTTAACGTAAAAGATTTTATTTTTTACAAAAGAGACTTCGCGTACTCTTAATTCAAAAGCTTTTCTATCAAATGCTGCGAAATTTTAGTAAAACTTTTCATGAATACAGTGCCGCTTGTTCAATGATGGGGAAAGTAAATTATTTAATAGAGAGAAATTCCGAATATACTTAGATCTATTCTCTGATCAAAATGTAATTACACACAAAACAAAGAAATAATAAAATTTACGTTGAGAAGTTTGAGTGCTCTTTTTTGTTTTGTTTCCCCCCCCCCCCGTTAANTAGGCAAGTACGAGGCTCTCGATACCGAATGATGCTTCTTTCTTCGCAGCGAATGTTACTTATAGCGTCATTTAGACTGAATAGAAAAGTATTTTTAATCTTTTTGGTACAAAATAAGTTTCAAAGAGTAGCAGAGAATAAGCCTTATTATACATCCCACATATAACCGAGTTTGTTAGATGTTAAACTTAAAGCAAGGAATATTTTTGTAGGAATTTAAATAATTTTAAAACAAAACTCCTACTATTTTCTTTTCATATAAAGGGATTAACTCAAAGCAGCAGCATCAATGTGGAACCGCGAAGCTGCGAGTTCGCGTAGGCTAATATAAATTGGGAACCGTAAAGCTCCGAGTCTGTGCACGATTTTCATCCCATTCCATTAATTTGTATCTAAAATACCAATGACATAAAGTAAGGGCAATGTTGTCGAGTGTAGCTGAATAAATGTAGAACAACGAAGTGGTGACTTCGTGAAGGCGGAAAACAATGTGGAGCCACGGAGCGATGAGTTCTTGTATTCAAACCAGCGGGTCCCTGCAGAGAGGCTAGTTTGAAATAAAGTAAGAAATTTGTATTTGAATATTTCTATAGGAAATAAGTAATTGGACAAATTTCGAGCATATTTAGAAGTCGTTAAATAGTCTGGTTTCATAAATTCGTTTGTTTCTTTTTATCTGGTTGCAGAAATACACTGTGTAAAATATACAATGAAGTACGGTTTTTAACAGAAATATTAAAAATTCAGCAGACAAAAAATATTACGCTTTATAAAAAAAAATAATTACGCTTTATAAAAAAAATATTACGCTTTATAAAAAAATAAATATTACGCTTTAATTCTAATTTTAAAAATATCAAGATTTAGCAAGATAAAAATGTAGCAATGCTTTTTTAAAACGATATTGTTCTTGGAAAAAATAAAAGGCAATTTTCTTGTAATCACAATCATTTTATCACTAAAATTGAAAAGCCAATAAACATAGATGTGTATTTCTTACGTGTTAAACTCTCTGACTTAAATAACTTTGAACATAAGTTATACTTTATAAGAACTCTTTTATCGAGTGCTAAGATAAATATAACCTTAAAAAGAAATCTCAGATGACTGCGCTGCTTGTTGCTTTGTTTTGGCAATAAGTAACTTCTGAGATAAATTGTGTCTAAATGATGCAATACGCAGCAAATTTGTTAAGAGTTTTGTGTATGGGACGATATTTTGACGCAACTTCACAAATTTTTTTGTCAGAGAATAGAGTGGGTTATCATAGATAACTTTAAAAGGAAATACAATAGTCCCTCTTTAAATCGAGTTGGTATAGTTTATTACAAGTATATTAGGAAAAGAAAAATGTGTAATATATACATGTGTTATATAACGAGGGTCTTTATATAGATATTCTTTATATATTCAAACCCGTTATTTGTACTCAATGTCTTTTTCTTTCTTTTATTGTATTAATATAACTTTGGTCATGGTAATCATTGTTAGTAATAAATTAAAAGAAAAGTATGGTCGGTAGTTTCGTAAAAATAAAAGCGTTTAAGTATATAATGAAAACTTAGTTATTCTTTGTCCCCGGGGTGCCGTGAACTTATATTTTTGTTAAGCGGAAAATTCCTAATTTGATCGAATTACATGTAGGCAATCATTTTTACCTTCATTATTTAATAAATTTGATTTAAAATGTTCTTGATCATCTAACTACCTAATTAATTTAAACATATATACTTAGATGAAATTACAATTCATAATTTGTTTTTCAACTTCGTGCAATATTCACCTATATTACTAACTAAACTGTAATAACCTATTTACTGTTACACTTTTCGAATTTTTCTTTTTCATAAAAGAAATGTGCGAGGGGTTTTTGAATTGATGTCTTGTCTCTCAATTTCTGGCGAAAATGGCTCGTTTGTATTCGGAAATAGGAGCTCCATGACAAATGATTGAAAAAATGGGAGATGGATTGGATTGGAATGGGAGGATTTTCAGTGACGAGATAGGTATTTGATTTATTGAGTAAGGTATGAAAAATGCGACATGGATACCTGAAATGATAATTTTGCATATTTTTATCATCGCTATTTAGAAAGTTTAAATAAAGGTGTAATATCGATTAATTTTATTGTTCTTTCTAAAATAAAAGAGAGAAAAAAAAATGAAATTTCGTGAAGATACCGAATGGGCTTGCGAAATTTACAGAATAGTGAAAGTCTTTGCATGGTCACAGTGACCTTCTATCCTGAAACCCCTAGCTTTATCACTTTTTCTTGTGATCTTTTTACTTTTTTGCAGCATATTAGGGATATTAAGTATATTAGGGACAACTTTGTAATCCATTATTTTCGATTGTCATCTTTTCCCTTTCTTGTAGCAACAAATCATAGAAATTATTGTTGGCGGCAAAAGATGATTAGCAGTTTTTTAAATAAAAAAACGTGCACGTATAGTATGGCAACTTATTAGTTGAACTATATTTCTTTCTATTGTTGTTTTTCTCTTTCTTGCATCAATTAAAAATTTTCAAGGTAATGTTTGAGATCGTTCAAGACTGACAAGGGAAACTAGGGAAGTGTGACTCGTCAATTTTGAAATAAACTAGTAGGATGTATGCCTTATGAAGAATAATTTTAGGGGGCAACATTTGTTTCGGCCCATAGAGGGTCCTATGAGAGATAAAAAATAATTAAGTATATAGAAAAATCGGTATTTCATTACTTCAATGCAGACTATTAGTTATTGTAATTATCTCATACTCCAATTAATTTTGTGGTACTTTCACGTACTATATAATGCATATTTATTGTCAAAATTGATTTCGAAAATCTTATATATCTGTAGTTTTTCAGAAAAAAAAAATTGGCATTTTTGAAAAAAAAAAAATTTGGCATCAAATTTTTTAATTTTTTTTTTTTTCAAAAAGTTTTCCAATATTGATTGATGGAATTTTTTCATATTTAATGTGTATCCAAAAATGGGATTTATAAAAAAAAAATTTTTTTTTTCATATCGTTAAATCTTGCAAAAAAATCTGAAATAATTTATGTGATTGTATAAAATTAAATTGCATTTATAAAAATGTTTTCAAATTTGTTTGGCGGGAAATTTGAACTTNATTTTGAAAAATTGAAAATTTTTATGTAGTTTTATTTGAATATATGATTATTTTTTTTCCCTAGAAGGAAAAAAAATAGTAATGAATTTAAATTTTTAAGTATGCAATTCTAGGTTTATGTAAATCTAGTTTCACATTCCTTGATTAAGCTCTTTTCTAATAATTTTTCTTAATAATTTATGTCAAGTTTATGCAGATTTTCAGAAAAAGCTTCATAAACTCGGCTTAAATTATTAAGAAAAATGATGAACAACTTTGTTCTGCTTTAGCAATGTTTCTTATCGTTCCTATGCTTGAACAAAATAATAAAATGTACTTTGATGGCTTAGACTAAAAAATAAAGCAGAAATCAATAGAATAATTTATATAGTCTCCCTTTTTATAATGATAACTCAAACTTTCAGGAATAATTTTAGAACATAAAAGCTTCTTTTCAATGACCGAAGACATTCCCCTACGAAGGAAATCTCCCATCCCCAGACATTAAATAAGAATATAGAATGATTGGCAGGACACAAAAGACCTTTAGCAACAATTTTCTTCTCAGTCTTCCGGGCACCCATCGACCAACCCCTGAGGATTATTTTGGCAGAGTACCAAGCATACATTCTTGTCCTGATGTTTCATCTCATTTTACGGTTGTCTCTGCCAGTATTTATTGTTCTCATAACGAACAGTTTTCAATAGGTAAAAATTGTTTAGGAAGCGTTATTCAAAAATGGCAGAACAAGTTTAGTTCTGAAGATCTCATCGTCAACCCTTTTAAATGTGGGTACTTTTATCATTCATCATCATTTTCAATCGTTTAGAGTTTAAATTATTATTAGTTAACTTCTTAAAAAAAATTTGCTTGAAAATTTTATGTTGTGCAAAATTTTTATAATTTTTTCTTGTTTTTAGAACATTTAGTGTTTTCTACTTCACTTCATGTGGCATATTGAGCCAGCAAGATCTTTGGACTTGTTTTCGTAACTTTTTATTAGGGTAAGCTATCCCATTCCCTTACAAAAAAAAAAGAAAAAGAAAAAAAAAGAAGGCGAATTTGTGGTTGGCAGATGTAAAAAATATATCTGAGATAGAAAATGAATTTATGTTTTGCACCAAAAATAACCTCATTAGTAAACCTCAATTTCAACCTCATTTACACTTCCCAAAATCAACCTCATATGTAACTTAGAAATAAATTAAAAATAGGGTGAAATTACTTACACCTCAAATACTGATACATCAAATAATAAAATACTAATATTTGCTTGAAGTGTAGAAAAAATAATCCGTACACCTCAAAAACAACCTCCCTAAGCTGATTGCTCTAAAGTAGATTTCCACCAACCTCAAAACAACCTACAACCCCAAGTACAAAAAAACAACTTCATACACCTTAATTGTACACCTTGGGGGTTGATCTTTTAAGGTTGTTTTTGGAATCAACTTCAAATAAACCTCAAATCAACTGTGACACCTCAAAACAACCTCATATAAACCTCAAAAGTACCTTAAATTTTGTAAGGGTTAACAACAAGTAAAATCTGCCATATATAACAAAAGAGTGCAAAAATGTTTCCATTTTCACATTTTTTGTTTGTGCATTTATTTTGTAGCCTCAAAGGCTAGTACACAAGAGATATAGCATTTAACCATAGTATGCTCTTTCTATTTAAGGCTCGCTTATAATAAGAAACTGTAACCCTCGGCAGATACTGATTAAGAGGTCCCAATATTTTCACTAAATACTATAAAATTGGTATTACGTTATTTTAATTAAATTTCATAAGTTTACATCAGTGCGCACAGCGCGGTTACTATACGCACTATTGGTTTCGTTACTTCACAATTAAGATTCTAAATTTATCTGATAACCTCCCAATGATTTAAAATCTGATTTAACGCATGATGAATACAGAGTGAACCAGAAGGAACTTAAGATTTTTGATTGAATAGAAATACATTGTTGCAAATTTTTTTTCTGGAGCAAAAGTAAGCAATAGACCATACTCAAGGGAAGGAGAAGACAAGGACAATTGTCCCAGGGACGGAGACTGTTCGCCTGGTCAAATTTCCTCTCAAAAAGTGTTTTTTTCCTTGTACGAGAATTTTATTTTATTTTATAACCGTCGTTGAACAGCCGACCCAATTTCATGGGTTTACGACTACTAATGTTCAACTCCGTAGCCTTGTAATTTTGAACCAATCCAGAAGACAAGGAAACTCCTNATGGTTCCGTGAATGCCCAGAGGTACAGGCAGGAGGTCCTAGAGCCCTATATGCGTCTTTTCAAGCGCGCTGTTGGCCCTGAGTTCATTTTTATGGACGACAATGCGCGACTACATAGGGCTCTTATGGTTGATGAGTATCTGGAAAGCGAGGATATTCAACGAATGGATTGGCCAGCCGAATCCCCTGACTTGAATCCTGTAGAACATGCTTGGGATGCTCTTGGGAGAGCTATTGCGAAGCACCAACTTCCCCCCCAGAACCATTCTGGAGTTATAAATTGCTCTGGTGGAAGAATGGGAGGGTCTTCCACAAGTCCTCCTTAACTCCCTTTTTAACATCATGCATACTCGTTGTGCATGCTGTCTGTCTGTCAAGGGTGACCATACACCATACAAGAGGCAACACACACTGTACAAGCCTTACTTTTATTGTCATCTTTTATCCTTAAGTTCAGACTACATTGGATTTATTGGCAATAGGTCTTGCCAGTGAAGGCACTTTCATTTTTGTTTTGCATACTTTATTAACATGGAATAGGCTATATCCATACTAAATTTCATTTATTAATATTCAGTATTTTTTGAGATATTTGGGAAAATGTCTTCCATCTCTTAATTTTGTCCACCAGTGTATAAAAATAAGGCTTTTTGGTTTTGAAAAAGCATTATTTTTTGTCCGGAGGTCCGTAAAGTCAGAGTCTAGCCATTTAAGAGTCATGGGGCTCTGACCTATCAACGGACACCCCCGATGAATGCGGGTAATGCATGTAGACTTAAGGATTGTGAAAGAATGTATGAATGAAGGATGAAATCTATGAATGGTTTTCTATCCATGTATATAGGCTCTGACTTGTAAACAGTCACCCTATGAATGAAGGAAAATCAATAAAAGGGTTTATTCCAAGTTTACGTTTGTATGTTAAGATTTAAAAAGACATATTTGAATGTTTTTGTTTTGGATTTTACAATTTAAAAACTAATTTTTATTATTTTTTAAAACTTTTCCTATTATGGGGTTTTTTTTGCTTAAATTTACAAATTATTATTATTTAAGTGTCTTTTTCATAGATGGCAGCACGGACATGTAATTTGCTTTATATATTTTTTTACCAATTATTTTATACGATAAAGCTAAAAATACTTTCATTATATTTCTTCTTATTAGCGATTTTTGTTAACTGTTAGATTAGTATGTCTAATTTTAACACAGTTTAATTTTATTTTACTTCATATCGCTCAGTTTGTTTTCTGTTTTTCTTCTTTTATCTAAAACTCATTTACAATTGGAATATATATATTTTTTTTAGTTTTTTAGAGATTTTTTACAAATTATAAAGAGTGATTTTTAAAAGGGATGCATCTGTAATGAATGAATGCGTCACGAAGAGAACTTTTAATTTTTTCAAAAAATGTTTTTATTATTTCTCTAATTCTATTATGTTTTTTCTTATCTCTCTCTTTGGTAAAGATAAATAAACTTGAATCAACAATGAAGTAAATAAAACTGGCAGAAATAAATCGAATAAAACACGTAAATCTTTTAGGTAAATAAAATTTGAGACTAATATTTAAAAAATAAGATATAATTAAAACCGAATTTTCTTTAAATATTTTCTGTATAAATATATATATATTGACTAGTCTCATATTTTTAAAAAAGAATAATGATCTTTTTAGATATAACTCTATTAATCCTAAAAAAAAGAAATATCCAGTTCTAAACAGCAATAAATCATGACTTTAACCTATTATCAGTTGAACAGCTATAAATATAATGGTTAACATTCAAATCCTTGTCTTGGACCAAGTAACAAAACTGTTCCCGTTTTGAGGAAAAGTGATCCCAGAAAGACGTAGTGATTTCTCAGGGGAATTTCACCATGGCGCCACTGTCATCTCTGCATGAATGAAAAGTTAAGACTTGAATATAAATGAGGGGAGAAAAAGTGTCCCGAAATTTATTCTAATTTCGTTATAAATTGTTGCTTAAATTTTGTTTAATAACGTAACACGGAAGTCTGGGACAATTAATAATAACAAAAAGTTTTAGTATAATGCCACCAAGTATGAGAATTATTTTATTTCTCTGAAAAACATATTATTCAGATAAAATATTGTCAGTAGAATTGCTTAAAATAAAGAACAAAAGAGTTTTGGAATTATAATATTACACCACGTATGATAGTTATTTTATTCCTCTGAAAAACATTATTCAGATAAAAATATTGTCAGTAGAATTGTTTAAAATAAATAATAAAAGAGTTTTGGAGTTAGTATATTACACCAAGCATGATAATTATTTTATTCCTCTGAAAACCAGATTTTTAAGATATAATATTATTAGAAAAATCCTTCGAAATAAATAATGAAAGAGATCTAGAATGTTACACAAAGTATGATATATATTTATATATAAGAATTTTAGAATGTTATACCAAGTGTGATATATAATAATTCCGCAGAAAAACAGTTTATTAAGACATAATATTGTCAGTATAATTGTTTAAAATAAATAATGAAAGAAATTTAGAATATTACACCAAGTATGGTAATTATTTTATTCCTCTGAAAAACAGATTATTAAGATATAATATTATCAGAATAATCCTTTGAAATAAATAATGAAAGATTTTTAGAATGTTACACCAAGTATGATATGTATTTTATTCCACTGAAAAACAGATGACTTAAATTTCTGATTAATTGTGGTAATTATTAAGTTCAATTTCAATCATTAGATTATTGAGAAATTTAGTTTAAAGTTGCCACCATTTTTGGTGTCAGTTTCAAATTTTTTACAGCGCATGTAGTCACATTTTTATTTACTTTTCCACTGCTATAACTTTATTTATTTACTTTTGCTTGTTTGTTTATTGTCAACACATATTTTCACGCTCATTAGAATCAATTTAATGGCTTCATTGGAAAAACATTTTGTTTAAAAAACAAACACATTTTAATATATTAGCACTAATTCGTTCAAACAATTATTATTTTGTCTATATGTGTAATTTTTTACATTATAATTGTAGTTCTGTACTTAGAAATGTAGTTTACCTCAACACCAAAAATGATGATAACTATACACCAAATTTTTATACAGAGTAGTTTTTAAAACAGATGTGATACTTATTGTTAAAATCCATCGTATGTTTTATTAATGGTAATATAATAATGTTATGATTTATGCATGATAATAATAACAATAATGCGTCGTTTAAATATTACGTAAGCATATAAAAAGGAAGGGATTTGTAAGTTACTTTTTTCCAGGGGGGGTATGAGTACAAACCTCTCATTACGAGTTAGAATGTACAAAGTGAGACTAAAGTGAACAGGTTGTGAATAATACTGTACTATGTTCGTATTATACTTGTATTCACTTAAACTTTATTTAGAATTCAAGATTTCGGTTATAAAGCGAGTAATTAAAAAATCCGTTTATTCAATTAGAAATTTTACAAAAGTTTATTTTATTGGAGTTCTTATATTAAGGGGAACCATGCATTTTCTTAGCATTATTGACTTAAGAACAAAACAGATCCTGTTCAAATGGCCTGCAAATTTATCATTTAATAACTTGATGATGTGTAAAAAGTTATTTTGAAGTTAGATTGAATTTTACAAAAATTAGCATATTTATTTCATTAGAAACAATAAAACGATGTACGTTATTTTTTTTAAATAAAAGTAATAATGTTGCTTTCTGAAATATTTAGAAATACTTTAAAAAAACAATTAAGAGATAAAAAAACTTAAAGTTTATACTTTTATTTATAAATTTATTTGTTTACATCTTAAAATATAATTTAAGTGATAGAACTAAATTAAATTCTAAGAGTTTTGAAAAAATGTCCATTAGTGAACACTGTTAGAAATTTCTCGGAAGAAATGGTTAATTAACAATTTATTTAACTGTTATTTTACAAAGAAAACAGTCAAGTAACAAGAAATAAAATGGTATTTAAACTGTTAACTGTGAGAAAAACCGTTTATTAACTGCTCTCACCTAATACGATTAAACACACAGAATTTTATCGTACCAACTAGGCCCAATTAATGAAACCACTTACTTAGTTCCTTGTAGATGGGTACATATTATAGCCGTGAGGGCTAATCTGCTAATTTCATAACCGACAAAAAGGGGGTTTGTGTCCAGCGTTGGCACCACAACATTTAATCCATTCAATACACGAAGAGTTTCCTGTGTCCTGCACTTCCCATTTGTGATTCTGGACTATTATTATACGATATTCTTATTCACGCACAAGTAGCATCATTAAAGTGCTTAACACATCAACGTCTAGAATTTTGCATGTCTCATGATAAGTGAAACAAGCAATTAAACTGATTAAACCACATTTTATGGTTCATTTGATAAAACACAACTCAACCACAACCTACCTCTAATGTCCAGTTAAATGTTTTTTTTTACGGTTTTGAAACCATACTAGTTGTAAATGGTTAAAAAATCGTACAGTTTTGTAATCACGGTTGAAAAGACATGATGTAAAGATTATACCGTTTTTTTTAAAAACCATATTAGTTGCAAACGGTTTCTAAACCGTAAAGGTAAAAAATGTTCTTTACCGTAAACTTAACGATTAATTGGATGGAAATGCTGGTTATTTTACAGTAATTTTAGAAGGAAACTTTTAATAGTGAAATATAAAGTCAACCATGCAGCAAAAGTTAAAAAATTTTGATAGATGTAAAGCTTTTGTTGGAACACGGTAGGATCAAAGTAGCAGGTGAAGAAAAAAGCAATATAATTGTAATCGGATCATGCAATTTAACAAAAAAGTCATTAAATGCTGATTAAAACTTAGCAGCAAGGCTTATTATGAATAATCACTGCATGCAACATCGCGTGCTTTAAGGTCTTCGATTAATGCTCAACGATCTGATTAATATGAGACTCATTGTTAGTAGAATTAACTCTTCAAAGTGTTTACAATTTAATGCGAATGACAATTTCACGCAGTTGTAGTCTTTTTTATAAAATCTGAAAACTTTAATTTGACAATATGATGAAAAGAAAAGAGAAAATTTCTTAAAGCTATTTTATAATTATAGACAAATTAGGAACCCCACGAGGGGGCAAAATATGGTTCCATTGGAAAAGGACGGGAAAGTACTTAAATGTTAATGTAAGTGGTAAAGCCGTGTGTGGCGTGGCCGGGGTTCGAACCCGGTTAAGTATCAATATTTACAAATTTTTATTTAATATTTTTTTCGATATTGTGACGTAAACTAAATATTTCTTTTCCTTAAATTCTTATTTTTCTTTTTTATAAGTGCGGATAATAGCTTAAAAATTGAGAAATTTTAGCTCATATACCATGAGTACATTTTACTGAAATTTATTAGTAATATTGTCCTAAGTATTTTGTTAATTTATACAAATTAAAATTTTTTATAAAATTTCATAGAAATGTGTTTTTAAATTGTTTTAAAATAATCGATAGTTTTGTAGATTCTAAGGACTGAAAATTAAATTTTAGTTACAACTAGATTTTAAATTCAAATTGTTTAACAGAAAATTACTTCATGAGTCTGCTATTCACCTTATTCTTGACGGAGGTTCTCTCTTTTATCAGCAGATGGCAGTACAATAAGAGGCGTTTATAACTTCCTTTTGATATTACGAATACATTGATTTACACTAGTGGATACTGGGTGAATATGGCAAAGTGGAAACTGATTATTGAACTAAGTGTTTGCTTCAAAGAACGTAAGAAATTTTGGAAAGCCTTGAATTACAAAATCGTATAAAAATTTGCTGTAATAGAAATATGTCGTCGCGAATTCTAACCATATTATTATGCTAATCAAACTATCTTAACTTGATTTTACAATATTATGGTTCAACTTCAATAGAAACATTTAGTTAAATACGAATGTAAAACACGAATGTTTGAAAATGTCGATGAAATTATGGGGCTAGGTACCGACACTATGGGTCGTTTAATGTTGAACCAACGTTTCCAAAAGTGTATTTATTCAGGGGTGAGACGAACTCAAAAATCCTGAAAATTTCTTGAGTAAAATCATTAATGACGTATTTCAAAACATGAAATTCTAAATAAATATAAGTAACATAATTTAAATGTATAATTATGCATAAGTTTACTTGTATCTCTAATCACATTTATTATTCTACCAGAAAAAATATTTATAAATGAGAGAAATGCCAAGTATAAATTCCGGTTCTAATATTTTTAAATAAAATGTACAAGAATTTTAATACATAAATATGATCGATAATTTCGTGAAACTTTTGGACCTTGGATTTCCAGATCTCAAGTTAGCGAAAAATCCGGAAATCCGGATTTTTTCCAGAGCACAATCATCTCTGATTTATTCTATTTTAGCTCGCTTAAGCTATACTCTTTTCTTTCATTATGTTTTTAGTCACATGATCCATTTTTATAAAGTTAAAGATCATTGCACGGGATTCACGAAAATTTTTAATAAATTGTTTAACCTTAAGGTTAAAAGAAAGTCAATGTTTAGAAAGTTAAAATATTCAATAACGATACACTGCTGAAAATTTTGCTACAATCGAAATATAATGCCAAACTGGACCATATTATCATGCTAATCAATTTTAACCATCTTAAACTTGATTTTACAATATTTCAACTTGTATGGAAACATGGTTGAGTTTAACGCGGTCAGGTAAGAGAGGGCTGGGATTAAACTAGCAGAATTACTAATGACTTAGTTAAAGATGTGATTTAGTGCAATTCGAAAATCGAAAAAAAAAATTCAGTTATTAAACTGCATTTTTAAGTACACCCAAAAAGAAATTGCTAACTCTTGAAACAAAAGCTCGTTTCGTTCTGTTCTAAAATAAATTAAAACTAAAACTAAAATTCACACGTGACGTTTTAGTTATTGGCGTTGCATGTTTCATTATTTTCATATTTTTGTCAGCCTCGATAAATTTTATTCTTAACAGTCCTAACATGTCGCCGCTAGGAGAAAAATTTGCTTCCTTTGCATGGCAAAATTTTCTTCCAATAGAGCGAAATAAAATTTAGTTAAAACAGATAAAATTTTCATTTAGACATCATATGCCTTAAATAAATCAAAGTTTCTAAGTATGGATAATTGGATACAAGAAGAAGATCACAAATACCCATACATGTGACCTATGACATCAGAGTCAGATGATCACTTATAAGCTAAATGGCGTGTTGAAATTGAGCTAAGTTCCTCCATATGAGCTAGAATTTTAATTAACTTGAAGTTAGTTAATTACAGAACCATATCGCACATCAAATTCATCACATTTGTTGAAATTGTTGAATTCTTTCTTGTCTACTTAGATTAATTATTTATGTCTTTTATTATAACCGTTATATATTTTTGCTTTGTGTACTTGGCAACTTCGATACGTAATTAGTTCTACATGGCTTCATGCCTGTTTTTGTGTTAAGTAAGAAATATATAGTGAAAGAATTGAAACCTTTGTGAAAGAATACAGAATGAGTCATGTAAGAGTTAATACTTGACGGATTTGGCTTACTCGAAACAGAATGGAAAGAACAGTTGCTAACGTAAGCTAAGGCTCCTATACTATTCAGGGGCTAATTCTAACTTAGGCAAATGTCGTGTTTCAACAACCAATCAGGATCGAGATACCCACACTACGTCATTTGCAGGCATCCCATTCTTTTCTCAAATATATAAACAAGACACTAAACAATCAAATTCCATTTCTACATTATTTCGTAACTAAAGCATAGATGCAATGACTATAAGTTGACTGAAATATTTTTTAAAAACTTTCTGGATAATTTATTTTTATCATTATATTCTTTACTTCTGCAATATATTACTTTTATTAATTTTTTTCTGCACTTCAACGTCGTAACGACGAACTTTCGAGTGGAAACAATCAAACAATATTAGTGTTATTAGATCTTAATTTTTTAACTACTACGTTTCACTATAAATTCATGTTTTAAACTCTAATAAATTTAAATAAAATTACAACTAGCATGCAAGAAAAACTTTCAAAACAATAAAAAGTTACGCCACTGACATATAAAGTACCGAAGATAAATTCAGAATAAAATGGAAAGATATTTTAACTATCATCTTCATTAACTTAAGAATTTTAATGAGCATTTTTTTTTTGGAAAATAAAAAAGGCACTTAATAAACATTTTTATTTATTAAAACGCATTTAAAATACACCTAAAATCAATTTCAATCTCTTCAAACAAAAACCTGTCTCCTTTTGTTTTAAAATAAATTAAAAATAAAATTCATAAGCGACGTTTTTGATCTTGGCGTTGTATGTTTTATTATTTCATAACTTTTCTTGCTTTTACTAGTCTCGCTAAAATTATCTTAAAATTCCTGACAGACACCTTAATAAGAACCCATTGCATCATATTATGGTTCAATGTACCATTATGATGGTTGTTTCAGTGACGAAGCGTTGTTTCTAAAAGTGTACTCATTTTATCTTAGTTCATTCATATTCTTTGAACTCATATGTTTTTAGTCATATGATATATTTTTATGAAGCTAAAGATCATTCCTCAGAATTCACATTAAGTCAATAAATTGTTTAACCTCAGGTTTAAAAGAAGTCAATATTTAGAAGATTAAAATAGGCACTAATGTTACACTGTTGAAATTTTTGCTACAATCTTAATATGCTGCCAAATTAAACATATTATTATGCTAATTAAACTATCTTAAACTTGATTTCACAGTATTCCAACAAGCATGGAAACATGGCTTAGTTTTACAAGTTAATAAGATTTCAGAAAATTTGAAAGATATATTTGAACGATTTGTCAACAAGTAAAACAATGCCAGGTTTTGATTTACACTGATCACCGGCTATCAATAACACACATACGAAAACCGAATATAACAATATCGTGAATATTATACATGGCAATATTTATTCAATAAGTTATTATTGGGAATGTTGCTAAAGTTTATTTGGGAAACAAAAATATTGACACGCATGTAGAAATTAGATTAATTTGGAAAATATCGTGATATTAAAGTTTGTACTCATTAGTCATGGGGACTCATTAGTCAATGTTTAAGTGAGTGATAACTCGAAAAATGAATTGCCAACCCATGGTCCTTATAACCGATAATTAAATGATGTGTGGGTGGAAGCCAATAGCGGATAGATACCCTAAACGTAAATAAATTTTGTATTTGGGTACATACATTTTAGACTTAGATCAGTCAAGTCTCACCTCTTAGGTCTCAATATTAAAAAAAAAAGAAATGTTATTAATAGCAAAATTCTTCGATCGAGGCTATTGTTGATGCTGTCATAAGCCATTAAGGCAAGGGGGCGGGGGAGATTCTACGGCCAGGAATTCGACTTCTGCCACACCCATACGTCACACTCGCTTATGGGGCGGACCCATTCATTCATCCACTGATTGAAATTTTGACCTGAATCATAGAACGATCAATCTCCAATTCAGTTCCCCCAGAGGTATAATTTGTTATGGGGATACGGAGGACTTTGTGCACCGACAGATTTAACGTGCACCAGTCACCATTTACTTTACCACCTGGATTCGAACTCCCGTTCTTACGAACGTGAGTAAAGCGTCCTACCAACCGGGCTATCCCGGCCTATCGCTGAGGTTTAAAAATGTAAAATAAAATTGGTTGGCAAGCTAAAGTCCAATTTAATTATCAATTAAACGTGTTAAATAAAGCTAAGACTGGTTTTTTAATTTTTAAGCGTTATGGTTATGTTTTCTTTTAATTCCTGAACGGAGACATTAAACTAAATTATTTTTCTGAAGTTATTTTTTGCTTTAAAATATATTGTTTTCTGTTTTATATCTGAGTACTCCTTTTAGTTTAAGAAATTTATAACAGTTAAAAATCGCTTCGTGGTATCGAAAAAAACCCTTACAAATGAAATTCATCAACTTGCACAATTAATAATAGCAAATAAGTGCAACGTTTGATTTTGACACGTTGCAAATTTGATTTATTATTCATCAAAGGCGCCGTTGAGATAATTAGCATATTTCTTTTATATGTTAGCATATGTAGTATTGAACATTTAGATAAAAAAATTCACCATGATGTCTCTGATATCGAACATGTCAGAGACAAAAATTAAATTCGCTCTTTCTTGAGCAGTCTAAATTTATTATATTGTTATATTGTCTTGATTTATTATATTTTTACACATTGCTTTGATTTTTGACTGTACGATTTTAAAAATCTCGAAATAGTTGAAATTTTACTTATTTAAGAAGCTAGATCAGCTGGTTGTCGTAAGCGGTTAGTATATAATAAAATATAAATAACAATCACTAATGAGGGGTTAATCTAATCTTGTAAAAGATCCCATATTTGTGAATTTGAGAAATTAGGATCCAGTCTTTGACATTTTGAGAAAAATCACAAAAATAATTTTTAATTCTCTGAAAATACACATGATTGTCTGAATTTAAAATTAAGAATCAATGATGCTGTTCCTGTGAAAATTAAGTCCTATTTTTGTGATAAAAAAGATGAAAAATAATGTCATTGTAGCTTTAGAAACTATGAATTAATACCGTTTTTCCGGGGAAGGAGGGGGTTTTGTGAAAAGGCTATTTTCAAAACGAAACAAATTGTGTAGGGTCCATTTTTAAGAAACGATATTTTGTGTTTCGTTTCTACGGTAAAATAATCAGTAAAAGGTCTATCTTTACGGTTAAAAAAATTGTGACGAGTCAGTTAATGCAGTGCTTCCCAACTTTTTTACCACATTGTTCTGGTATATGTTTGATAATTTTACTATCCGCTGAGGGAGGGGGATTTAATTGCTTATATTTTAGATTTTGTTAATAGTTTTAATTTAAATGTATTTAAACATGCCTTCAAAATAAAATACAATCACATGCGTGGTATTTGGGTATTGCTGAGGTTTAAGGTGACATTTCTCAAGTCCCAGTTAAAATCACGTCCAAAAACAGCCGTACAAACCCGAGAGAAATAAAATGGAAATAATTTAAAGTTTCTTGGGGGGTCCGGTACCGTATCTACGGCTTGGTAGGTGACCACTGCGGTAATGGACTGAAATTTCTATTCAATATACCCTTGATAACATACAATAAATATATTTTTAAAATGTTTTCTTACCTGACAAACATAATTACTCCAGTTGGTTCCATTGCTCGAGCTATTCCTTTCCATGACTTAGAAATGTTGAAAAGTTGTTTTGCTGTGAGGGGAAGACGAGGATCAGGGGCCGGAGGAGTTGGTGGATCTTCCAGGGGCGCCGGAATTTCTGCCGCCCCAGCTTCAGGTTCCCCCTTCTTCTGTAGGACGGCAAGGACTTTGCTCAAATTGACTCCCATACCGAGAATAGCTTCTGCTTCTTTTTGACAACACTCACTGTTTTCAAGCGGTTGTGGAGAGGGCGCGTCGTATGAGTGCGCAGGCGCCCCACCTTCAGATAAGTTTCTTAATTCTATGAATGAAAAGGATAAAAAGTGAATGAGAATGTAAAGAACATCAAAAGAAGGACGGAAAAATCTATAAAAAAGTTGTTTTGGATAGTTTTCTCCGAAATATTTGCGAATGGAATTTTTTAAATAGTTAAATAATAACATTCAGCTCATTTTTGTTTTAAAAGCATCTTACAATTAAGTAACTTAACTTAAGAAAAAACAATAAAAGCGTTATTTATTTTTCATGGCACGGAAATTTGTTTAAGAAGTTTCACTATTATAGCGTAAATTGCATTCAAAGATTTACATTAAATTAATTTTAAAATGTTAAATATATTGTATATATATATACACGGGTGATTTTTTTGAAATTGATAACTTAGAGAGAGAGTTAAATATTTATCGTCTGTTTAAGATTGTTGAGTGGGTGAAAATATTCAATTTTAACAAAAGTCTTTTTCTTCATATGCCTTTTTTAAATCTCATTAAATTGAGCATGAGGAGTGTTATGATTTCTAATCAGTTTACTCATATAAAATAAATTTAGTAATTTTTAGCAATTACGTACTTTAAATGCCTTTTCAGAAGAACGTTGATTTTAAGGAAACCTCTTCACACTTACACATATTACAAAAATAGTTCATTATTGAATTCTTTGAAACTTCATATGTCGATTTTGTAGAGACATTGTAAAACACATTTCTCATCAAATTTCGGTATAAAGTACCGGCACTTAGGGTGCATCATCCATATTATCCATTTTAACGTAAAATCCATTTTTACTATATACCGAATATATTATATTATATATTAAATATAGTATAATATATTCGATTAATATATTATACCGAAATTTTTAGAGTAATATTTATTCCGTTAGAGTGATTCAGTGATTTTATGGTAATTACTGTATATAGTATCAGATTCTTGGTTCCGTAACATGTTTCGGTAAAAATGGATTTTTTTACAATCAAATTTTAGCTATGTTTTAATGTATGAATCTATTATTTTATCACGAATGTTTAGAGACAGAATGTTAGACAGAATGTTTAGAGTTTTTTTTAAAAATCAATATTGAACAACATATTTTGTACTATGTCCTTGCATATTTAAATCTTTTAAGGAATTTAATTTAAAACACAGGCGAACACATAATTAATCGAGGAAAAAATTATTTTTATATTTACGCATCACAGTTTGTTTCAGAGCCCTTATTATGAAAAACTATTTAACACATTTTTAAAGTTTATTTTAGATTTATACTTTTAGGACTGCTGCTTACCAAAACTAAAATTGCAATTTTAATAAAGGCTGTATTAAAGAAATTAAGACAGCTCAGTCAAATATCTTAAATACCGTAAAAAAATTAATATTAGATACGAATATTAATTTTTTAGATAAACGAATGATAATACGAAATAGTTCTTGATGAAACCGTTTCCTGCTGTATGCTCCGAGCAAACATTTCGTCAAAAAGACAAAATAACTATCTTCACTTCTTCAAGGAAACGAATTTCGTCAAAATTAAAGAAATATTTCGTTGTTCCGTTTTTGCCCCCCCCCAAATCCTCGTAGTACTTAATGTACTAATTTTTTTAATAATTGCTTTTTCGTGAGACACCACCATATAGGTGGACTAGTATCACACCAACACAAAAAGAACAGATGAAACAGAGAAATAAATTACACCCATGCCGGACCAGGATTCGAACCTGGAATCGTCCAGGCCATTTGGTCCCGTTAATTTCGATCGCCTGGTCTTAATTTTAGTTTCGCTATTCTATTTAACAATCTCTCACAATACACTTCGATGCAGATTCTAGTTGAGGAACCTGGATATAAAGATATTGAAATCGGTTTTAGCAATTAGGCATGTTTCCAATTTTATATTGAATTTAATTAGCTTGTTTCTGAGATCAAACTATGTCGAAAAATATAAATTTAGGAATCTAAAGTTTTAAATTTCTTAAAACGAATTGCAGTAATTAATTTCGTATCTATTATATGATATTGAATCGATAGCAGTGATCTTTTCTCAGTAATAAAGTAAAAAGTAGCTAATCAATAATAAATTTTGGATTTGTTTGTCATGACTTAGTAGGTTGTCTGGACTTGTTAGGACTGTTTTTAGAAAATTACATAATATTTCACAACTATCTCTTCTTACCTTACACTGTAAGAAATCTTGGATCAAATTATGGTAAAAAATACCGGCACTCAGTTTGCCGGTACATTTTACCGTAAAATCCAATTTTAACAGAGCATGTTATGAAACAAAAAAATATGATATACCTTAATTTTTGCAGTAATTACCGAAATCATTGAATCACTTTAACTAAATAAATATTACTGAAAACCTTATGGTTTAGTATTTTATATTAAAAATGGATTTTACTGATGATGCACCAAAAGTACCGGTACATTGTACAGTAATCTAATCCGGAACTTTTAACAGTGTGTTTTAAAACAAGTATATGAAGGTACGCAGGAGAATTATATATAGCAGAATTAATTTCACTGAAAAATATTATGGGAAGAAATGCTTGTTCTGATATATAAACCAGCAATTATTTTGTCTCCTGAGTTGGGCAAATTACAAGATTATAAAGATTTTACAACATATAAATATTGTACAGCCTCTTTATAGGCTATTTTTGAGTTTGGCTATTTCAATAATATACCAGCTCAGGTCTTGACCATTTCTCCTGTTTCAGATAAAAATATGGGTTGGGTTGAGTAAAGATAGTGTAAATATCCCTTTTGAATCTCCTATTATTATTAAAGTGTTTATTTTAATTTAAAGATACGAAATTTGTTTGTGCTAATTAAAGACAAAAGACAAATTTTTTTCTTCTACTTCAAAACTACTTGCCACTTTGATTACTTTATGTATGAGTTTAAAATTAATCTCTAAACATCATTTTTATTACTACTTACAATAAAAGAATAGCATTTTTCGAATTTACGCCCAACTAATTAAAATGATTAAATGTATTTTACAGCTTTGATTCCTTTTTATATCTCTTAATGTTTTATTCTGATCAGTAAGACATGTTTCGAAAGTGAAAAAAAAGTTTGCTAAGATTATTTTTGTAGTTTGGTATGACAAAAAAGTAATTTAGTAAATTAAAGTTAAGTAATGGAAAAAAAGACTTGAATAAATTAGTCAGTCCCACGGAAAAAAAATAAGAAAATGTAGAAAGAGATTTATTTTTGTGGTATGAGATTACAGAATATTTAAAGTACTTTTCTAAAGGAAAGTTTTTGAAACCAACACACCATAAAAAGTTTCTTTCGATTTTGCCGTCTTATACACATTTCTTTACCGAAAATAATATTTATTTATTATTAAAGTTAATCCTTGAAATTTATAAAATCATTAAATCTTTTTTAAATAACTCTAACCTAGAAGTTTTAAAAAATAAAAATAAAATTTTTTGCTCTGATTAATGATAGTTAATATCATTTAAAGTCTTAATCAGAGACTAACTGTGCATAAATTAATTGAGTAATTTTTGTAAAGAAATATTGATTTTATATTTTATTTTATAATAAGGAAAATAAAGTAAGAGATTCATTCTACCAATTTGGAAGATTATTCAAGAAAAAAAAGCATGGTCAATATATGGTAAATTTTGGCTCAATGGAAACACTTATAAGCTTGGTAATTTTTACCGAAGTGCTTGGTAGTGATTTTAATGAAATTAGCAATAAAATACGATTTTAAAACATGTGATAAAATTTGGTAATTGTGGTAAAATTTGGGAATTTTATCATGATACCTTAGTGCATTGTATAAAACCATATATTCGGTTAAATAAATTTTTCGGTTTTGCAACTTTTACTAAATGTGGGGTAATAAGAATTATAATTTTGAAACCTAGAATTTCCGGTAAACACAATTAACCGGAACGGAAACATAATTAAACGAATGATTTAAATACCGTATATTTTAGCTTTTATTACCAGAATTAAAGTTTTCTTACCAGATATGTAAAAACACTGTAAAAGGGGGGCCGATATATATAAATATACGAGGGACAAGCATAATGGTCACAAGAAAGCATTTTTTAATCCATACAAGCTTAAAAAGAATTGAAATTGAATTACGGAAAAAAGTGAAATATTAAGTATTGAAATGTATCATTTTTAAATTGTATAATTTAGAATAAACAAATTTTCAAAAAAAAAAAAAAAAACATAAATCGGTTTAATAGTTTTAGAGAAGAGTAACTTAAAAGAAGTTAATTATTTTCAATAAAAAAAGTAGCTCCCGAGTTTTTAGATTATCCGAAAGTTATATTTTAAAAAGTAAAAGAAAGTATTTAAGTAAAATGTTGAATTATCATCTGAGGAAACAAATTTAAAATTAGGTGAAAAAAGTTTTTTGTTTGGTATAGAAGTTGAAATCTATCTAAAATACTGCATCAAGACTACATATTTTCTGCTGGTTTGTGAAATATAAACAAACAAATCTTATTAATTAAATTATTACCATTTTTTTATTAAACGATGAACAATTTTATTTTGAAAATTGAAATCGCAAAAAAAGGAGGACATTTAATTAGTTGAATATCAGAATATGTATAAATGTTTACATTATCAAAAAGCTATAATCAATATCTGAGATTTTCATCGCGATTTGGACATAGATTATTTTGCACAGACATTGATGTAAATAGTTAAGGCACCTAACGTAAGTTGTTCGACAAGGGCTAAGATTTTACTGCTACGCATGTCACAGTTACTTTCCGCTTTAGGATCCGCATCCACATTTGGTTCTGGATTCGCTTATTTAGTTCCGGATTCGCTTATTTAGTTCCGGATTCGCGCATTTAGTTCCGGAGATAAGACAAGAAACATCAAGAGTAAATAAAATAAAGGCTAAAACTCATTTAGTTAGTTGTACTACATTTTCCTAATTACTGCTATCTCCCATATTTGAGGTTAAGGAATCCGAATCGATCTAAAAAAAATTCTGAACACATAATGAGAAAGCGAATCATTATTTACAAAGAAGATATATATTTTATGAATTGTCACTCTTATAAGCCTTCTTCAAATAATTAAAATTAAACTAATGCGATATTTCTGAATAAAGAATAATATATCACCAACCTTCGTTATATGATCTTGCTTTTGAAAAATAAAACTTTCATGTATAGCTCCCAGGGCGAATGCATATNGGCATGGTATGAAGAAGTTCACGTTATAATTGCAAACAACACATGGTCCAGTTGGAGACAAATAATAAATTCTCTTAGAGTAATAGTTACCCCAGCAGGATAATAAATATTTTGCTCTTTGCCCATGCAAGAAAGGGTCTCAGACTTTACCTGGAGTTTGTCATTGAGTACCGTAAATTTTTTTTTTTTAGCATTATGTAAAATATAAAAATATATATATATAATAATAATAATAATAATAAATCGTAATATATTTAATATTTCGTGATAATATATAGCGATAATGAAATAATGGAGATAATTCACTATATATCTTGTGATTGTTCTTGCTTTGATCATTACGTTCGTTTCCGAAGTGAAATTGAACAATAGTCAAGATAATATAGTATACGATAAATTATTGTTATGGATAATACTTTCGATATTATTTTATTTGACATTATTGTGCTAGATCATTATGATTATTAGTAATGCTCACGATATTATCGCATTCAATATCTATTGTTATCGATAATAAGAGTATATTCAATACTTATTGCAATTATTTATGATACACCGTGAGGATATATTATAAAATAACGTTTTTGCAATATTTGAAAACATATTATTATTCGATTCATAGATAATATACGAAAAACCGGTATTTAGATTAAAAGTCATTCAGAGTAATTCTTTTAACTCTTTGGATAGAAAATATTGCATAATATATCTAAACAATATCTTTAATTTTTATTCCTAATTTACATGCCGCATACAATTTTAATGTTAAAAAAGAAATAGAGTTTGTTCAGACGCTATCAGGTAATTTTGTTTTGAAGAAAAACAGGGAAAATCTTCAAAACAATTATCATAAATAACACAACTTAGATATTATACTGCTTTTTACATTTTCTGATATCAGCAAAAGTAATTAACTACATTATGCCCAGACCAAAGCGTAAAAAATAACTTTTCTTATTAAAATTTGCAAGCAGAAAATTATTATGAGTTTAGGACCTATATATGCAGTGCTAGATAACCCGACAAACAATTTATTTTCCACTTAGCTAGGTTTATGGTTAATATACTGTGCTCCGTTTATCAAAACCACCTGTTATTTTTCCCTATTATCCTGAGAGTTTTATTATTTTTTCTTTTTTTATGGCTAGTTATGTTTTATTGAAATAATATTTTTGTGCATAAGTTTGCTTGTATACATAGCAATAACAAATATCCCACAGGAAAATTCTGTTTCCATATTTATTTTTCTTTTATTCATATTTCCTCATTTTTTTTTTAAACAAATAACTTTTTTTATGGAAAAAAATAAAAAAGTGACGGTATAAAAAATCGATAAATATTAGATATTTGCACTTATATTGCTGTAATATTTCATGTTATTTAAAATTCATAACTCAACTATAAATAATTTTATAACTTAATAAAAGGTTAAATATCTCGTAAAATAGCTATAAATTGAGTTATACGTGATCATTATTAAAATAAAATGAACTTTGACATATAAACAGGGGTCTACGAAATTTCAAAGAGGGAGGAATCAAATCGACACTATAAAAAATTCCGGATCAAATTAAGGTATTAAGTATCGGCACTTTCGGTTCACCATCCTAAAAATCTATTTTACCGTAAAATTTATTTTTAACTTAAAATTTTATACCGTAATTTTTATATTTATATAATTAGATTGATTCAGTTATTCAGATTGATTGAGTGATTCAGTAATATTTATTTAATTAGAGTGATTCAGTGATTTTTCAATAAATACTAAAGTAAAAATTGTGATTATTACAGTTAAAATTACACTTATGTATATGTGCGTGATCTTGGTGTAAACGTTTTGCATTATAGCTGTTAAGAATTTTGGATAGAAATCATACATTATAAAATTGTTTAATACAGTTTACAGAGACTTGAAAAATTAAAATATAAATATTTTTACTGCACAACTGAAAACATGCGAGCATATATATAACTACAAACTTCAGTTTCTGCAAATGAAAAGTAATATTGAGGACGGCAGACGAAATCAAAACGTGCCAATATTGAAGTTTTCAGAAGCGAAAAAAATGTAACGTATGGTGTAGTGATCTTGGTTTAAATCTTGATTGGAACGAGTGATCTTGGTTTAAACCTTGGTTGGAACGAGTGATCTTGGTTAAACCTTTGTTGGGACGAGTGATCTTGGTTTAAACCTTGGTTGGAACGAGTGATCTTGGTTTAAACCTTGGTTGGAACGAATGATCTTGGTTTAAACCTTGGTTGGAGCGAGTGATCTTGGTTTAAACCTTGGTTGGAACGAGTGATCTTGGTTTAAACCTTTTTATTTTTTCAGTGTGAAGAAGCTTTCTTACACTTTATAAATTGTATATGAAAGCTAGATTAAGTGTTAATTTGAAAGAAAAAAAAGTTTCATTATACAACTTTTAAGGTTATTCAGCATCAAATTCGGCGAGATATAACACCACAGTTTTTACAGTGTATGTATAGTTTAAAATTAAAGCTTTGTTTCAAATATAAGGCACTCAAACTGTGGCTTGTACATTTTCCTTTGTGGAACAACTCAGAAGAAACATCGTTAAATATTAGTTAAACATTATCATACTTTAGAGAGGACCCCTAAAGAGGAATATTTTACTTTAGAGAGCACAAAATAATTTGATCAAAAGTTAATTAGAGAGTGTTTTTCTATTTTGCTGACGGTGTTGTTCTTGTTGTCGTATGCCATTAAGGTAAGGGTGTGATCATACTTGTTTTCCAATGGTCCCATCTATGGCCAAGAATTCGACTTCTGCCACAACCATACGTCACACCCGTTTATAGGGCGGACCCATTCACACACCTATTCAGTCATCCACAGACATAGAGTAATAAATAGAAGGAGACGGCATGCCCGTAAACTTGTGAAGCCTTAACCGCAACCGCGGCGCCATATTGGTACAACCAAAACAAATCGAACTTCGTTGAACTAGAGCTGTACGTGTTTAAACATTCTTCAAACTGAGTAATAGATTTTATTTTAGCAATTAGTCTATTGTTGAAAATGATATTAAATCAAATAGAAATTTCAATAATACAGTCTGAAAAGATCAATTTTTCAAATGTAGTTGCATGCTTTATATATTAATAAACAGGTTATAATTATTAATTCATATGTTTAAAAAAATTGAAAAGAAACAGTTT
>NC_092210.1:32097387-32296802 GCF_043381705.1 Parasteatoda tepidariorum
TATGGTCACCCCTGACAGACAGACAGCATGCACAACGAGTATGCATGCTGTTAATAAGGGAGTTAAGGAGGACTTGTGGAAGACCCTCCCATTCTTCCACCAGAGCAATTTTTAACTCCAGAATGGTTCTGGGGGGAGGTTGGCGCATCGCAATAGCTCTCCCAAGAGCATCCCAAGCATGTTCAATATGATTCAAGTCAGGGGATTTGGCTGGCCAATCCATTCGTTAAATATCCTCGCTTTCCAGATACTCTTCAACCATAAGAGCCTTATGTGGTCGCGCATTGTCGTCCATAAAAATGAACCCAGGGCCAACAGCGCCCCTGAAAAGACGCACATAGGGCACTAGGACCTGCTGCCTGTACCTCTGGACATTCACGGAATTATTGTCAAACACATGGAGCGGTGTGCGGGTATCTTACAAGTGCGAATGAATGTGCGAAAATGCTTTCCATCTCTTAATTTTGTCCACCAGTGTATTTGTATATATATTGACTCAATTGTGTGGTTTCACATATTTGTATTATATTAAAGGGAAAAAATAGAAATAGAATAACTTTAAGAATCGGGAATAAAATTTAATAATATTCCTGTAATACCGATATACCGATATATCTAGTAAAAATAGAATCAATGTGAAAAATATCAGGAACATGCTGATTGGTAGAAAAACAAAATATTTTTTCTGTGCAAATATTTCAGTGCATATGCGCTGTTAATAAAAAAAGGAAAGGGAATTCGAAGTAAAAGAAACGATGAAAAAATTCTTTAAGAAGTACTTACTAGGGGTATACGTATTCGTCAGGAAATAAGAGATAATTCGTTAAAGCTCGTAAAAAGTTCTACGAGAACTACTTATTGCCTTCGGAAGTTTTTGTCGCGGAGAGAAATTTAGAAAATATATGTTCTAATTAAGGAAAATATTTTCTTTCCTAACCTATATGAAGATGATGCTTATGGACATGTGTTATCTTTATTGATGCAAAAGATGTTCTTTTCATTAATATAATAGGCTATAACTTATTAACCTGTTCAAGAAATTAAAAGTAGGTTTTTATAAAAATATGTTTTTATGTAACACTTATATTGCCGAAAATATTTAGAATTATAATCATAACTTATTCATATTTAATCAGAAATATTAATAATTTGTTCAATAAACAATGAAAGAAATAGAACGATTGAGAAACCTATAAAAATTGTTATTATATAGCTTTTTGAAAAATGAAACGTTCTATCACTGCATTAATCGTAATATCCATGACAAGATAAATAAAGTTGAAGAAAAATGATATCGTAAAAATATAATACATTTTCACTATAATAAACAATTTAATCAAGCAGTTTCCTTTCGATATCATATTTCTCTTCAATGACAGTAAGCCTAAAATCTCTAGCTATATTTTATGGTTAATACTATTAAATCTTAGACTATATAATCTTTTTGCAGTAGAATGTAGTATAAATACAAAAATAATGCCGATGATTAGTTATCTTCTGATTAAATTGTTATTTGTTTTTGAAATAATATCAATCTTGTGATCAATCTGTATCATTCAAAAATTGCGCTCGTTGCATTTATTTTGTTGGGTAAAACAAATAGTATGCCCTCTGTCACTAAAGGTCAGTTTATAATTATTCGTATTCCATAAATACTTACATTATTTTAAACAAAGAGAAACTTATAAAGAGTTTCCATTCTAATATTAGAGCATATAAATAGGCGACGCGTTTTATTCAAATGGCAACACTTACTCAAACGTTTCAGCACCACGCAACGGCAAAAAGCTTAACTACCGGATAGATTGATGAGTTAATCGCTTTTTATTCTTTTATTTTTAATTGAATTTATTAAATTTACTGTAATCATTTGGTTATTTGTTTCAGTTTAGATATATAAGAGACTTAGATGTTAATTTTTTAAGTATGTTAAGTATGTAAATAAAGACAAAAGTACATTTTGCCAAGAAGATTTAGAATTTATTTTTAATATTTTAAATTCTAATTACTTTTTTGTTCTTAACTTTATTTCAATAATAAATAAAATACGTATTTATATGGATGACATGCACTATTATTACTTTTCAACTTATAACAGAGTAAGTAAGAAAAAGCTTTATTAATGCTGTTATTTTTTATTTTCTTAGTAAACGGTAGAATTTATTATATGATAGAATTAAAGAGTGAATAAAATATGACAGAAAAAGTCCTTACGAACACTAGAACTAAAATCTAAGAAAAAAGATAAGAAAAGTTTATGTTTCTACTCAAATGTACAGTGTGAAAAAATTTCAAAACACTTACATAAATTTACGTAATTTTATCTTTATTCGACAGTTTTTTATTGACATAAAAAAAACTCAATTTTAGAACTAATTATGAATCACAGAGAATTATTATTCATTCATATCACAAATGTAATCCTACGGAAATAAACATAATGACAGGTACATTAAATTATAAGTCGTAGCGTGTCAATTATTTAAATATAGTGTGTATCAACTAACCGTCACCTTCAAATGGGGCTTGAGGGCGCAGCGGTCCATTGGACTAGGAGAAACTTTTCGAAAAGCTTCGTGGGGACGTCAGAGAGGATTGTCATATAGGGTTTATTGTTCATGATTTTAACGATTTCTTCGGCAGTTATATTTATTTATTTTTATTCAAAAGTGAAATTCAAAAACAATATATTTTTAAGGATTAAGATTAAACAATGATAAATATTGATAAGGGAAACATTGAGTAAGAACAATTAAACAATGAGTAAAATTTTACTGTGAAAAATTCATCCATTGCTATTGATTCATCATCAACGAGAACGTTAGGTAAGCAGTGATAAATATGATAATGCGAGGAAGAACTCATCCTAACGCTTTCATTGTCAGCTAAAACGTTAGGTACGCAAATATATACAATGATAAATTAGATACAATAAAAAACTCACCCGTTGCTTTTCATTCTAAGCTTGTTCATTAGGTAAGCATAATTAAACAATGAGAAATAAGGTTATACGATGAAAATTCACCAACGTTTCAACGCCTTTATCATCAGCGAAATGTCATGTAAGCAAATATAATCAATGATAAATAAGATTATACGATGAAAAAAAATCATTTGCTGTTTTTGACTCTAAGATTTCATCAATTTTTAACCTTTTGTGGAAAGATGGTTACTCTCAGTCACCAGAAAGTCGCCCAAAGTTTCAGTTCTTTCAACCACCAAAGTAAAGAATTAAAAGTACTTCACTACAGAACAGCACTGTTCATTTTAGTTGATAGGTTTTGGAGATCTATAAAATATATGCCTTACAGTTTTGTGCAGTGATGATTAATATAAATTGACTGATTATATAGATAGAGAGGGGATATAAATCTAGTTGAAATAAACTTTTTGAATAAAATTAATTCAATTACTGCGAAAATGTTACTAAAAGAAAAATACTGCATATAGAATAGTCAAAGAATAAAATTTAAAACAATTTTTGCCAGACTAAGTTGAGTTACATATGAAAAGACAGATTTTGTAAAAATCTCCAATTAAAATTTAAAAAAAAACAAGCATAATTTTTACTTTTTCAAATTAAGTATTTCTAAATGGAGCTTCTGACAGATGCATGAAAAACACAGTCGCTTTTATTCTAAACTAATTTCTGGTTAGAAATTTCTAATGAAGGTCATTAGAAAAGAGAAGAAAATTTTGTTTGAAAGCTGACACATTAAGTTTCGAGGTGAGACACATTAAGCTTCGTTTTCAAGCTGTTTTAAAGATAGTTATAATGAAAACTGTAAGCCGTTGGTGGTGAAATGTATTTTCAAAAAATACATTTTGGTTTCAATGTTTCAAAAAATTATTTTCGCAATAGAAGTGTAATTTACTTTCGAGAAGAACTGGAAGGAACTGTAATCGTTTGGTTAACTAGGATCGTTTGCATATTCAGTAGAAAGGCGAATTAGTTTTAGGAAAAAGGAAAATATTAAGTAAAGCTGGGAAGTGTGAACATAAAGTTTATTTCACATTAAATAAATCATTAGAAGCTCTTTCAATGTCAATATTCTAGTAACTTTATAAGGAAAAAAAGGAAGGCAAGAGTTGGTTATCATAATTTTGTTTTCAACGTAATAGCAACATAAGAACTTTCATTAGTATTTTATAACCGTCGTTGAAAAGCCGACCTAATGTTTTGGTTTTACGACTACTAATGTACTAATTGCGACTACTCCGTAGCCTTGTAATTTTGAACCCAATCCAGAAGACAATGGAACTCTTGAATAAAGTATTGGGAGAAATTCGTCTTCGTGGAGCACTTTTTGATGGAACTAACCCACATTTGTGTTACATGGAGAGGAACGCCATGAAAACCTCCCATGGTGAGACCGATAACATGGGGGCTTTAACCCATGATCCGTCTACCACTGAGGATATTTTACGTCAGCATTGCGGTTGGTGCGAGCCGGGTGCGGAATTCGTATCGACCAGCCATCGCTGGGATTCAAACTCAGTTCACCTCATTGGAAGGCGAATGCTCTATCCCCTGAGTCACCACGGCTCTTTCTTTAGTATTATCATTGTCACGAGGTGCTTGCTTAGCTGATGGCATCCTCTTCCCTCCAAGCGTTGTGAGTGTGGAGGTAATAGGTTCGAATCCCACGTTAAGCCTGAATTTATCTTTGTGTTATGTCCTCTAATTTGTGCTACTTGTTCTTAAACTTATCTGGAGTTTATAACCAGTTCTTTGTATACAAATCCGCACATGTATGGGAATGCATAAATAAATAAAAATCGATATCCTAAATTATATCATAACTATTATTATTAAAACATTGATTATTGTTAAAAAATATTCATTTTAAAGTGGGAAAAACTTATTTTAAATTGTGAGGTAATTCATACAATGCATGTTAAAAATTTTTTTTTGTATGCAACATGTCCGCTTCACTTTAAAACATTTTTTAGGTCAGGTAAATTTAATTATAGCGGAATAAACATGAAAGTTAACTGAACAGTTGAATACGTGCATCAATTTTTAATAATATATACAATACAAGTTTCATAATATAAAATAATTAATACAATTGATAATTATTTTTAATGAAGTGAAATATTATTTTCCATGCTGAAATATTGTTTTTAAGTTGAATAATGTAAATTATTGTAGAATAAATAGACACCTAAAATAAATAGAGTAAGAAACAGATACTACTTCAAAGCACAAATCTATAACGGAAATCTATAATTTAAAATGAAAAGCAATTACTACTTGTTCCAAGAATAATTAAATTTAACTAAAAAATAAAATTAATTAACGAGTAAGAATTTCTATTATTGCAATTTTTTACCATTTCTAAAAAAATAAAAATTACAAATTATAGTTCTAAAACATCGTATGTTTCAAACTATAAGACATAGTATAACTTTTTGAATTATTAAAAAAAGAAACTGTATCGATAATAAAACGTTTGGTACTTAAATCATCAAAATTATAGTTCTAAATCATCTTTAGTTTTTTAACTATAAGATTTAGCATAACTTTTCGAATCATTAAAAAAAAAAGAACTGTTTCGATAATAAAATGTTTGGCCCTTACATTGTCAAAATTATAGTTCTAAATTATCTTAAGTTCTAAACTATAAGACGCAGCATAACTTTTCGAATTATTTATTAAAAAAAAAAAACTATCGATAATAAAACGTTTGGTACTTACATCGAAATTGCAGGCTCAAGAGTTGCATTTTTGGAAGCATGTCCGACAGCAGGGGTATTACAGAGTGAAGGGTTATCCGAAGAGCACGTGACGGGAAATTTGAGAGGTTTTTTAAATGCCTACCTCTACCAGAGATGGTGTTGCCTTTACGCGATTACCTCCGACATGCCGGCAAAGAGAGATCATTCCCTCTTTAATTACAGAAAGCAACTATCCCGCTGATAATCGGGCCGTTAGTTTGTTTATTTATTTTTACCTTCCTACTCATTTCAATGCTATATTATGCAGGAATGCAATAACACGTTATCATTTATTTTTATTTTCTTTTAAAAAATGCAAGTCAATTGAATGTATTTAAAAGGTAAGTTAATGAAAATACGTAACAAGTTTTGAGTGAAAAAATTTGAGTTGGTGGCAGATTTAAATATCTTTTTAATTTTACTATATTGCAGAATGAGCTGATTTTGAGTATATGCAGATAAACAGTGATAAGGGGCCGTCCACAAATGATATCACAAAGAGAGGGAAACATAAATTGTGACATCATACAAATTTTTTAGAAACAAAACATTTAAAATTACAGATGAAATATTTTTTATTATTTATTTTGATATTTTACAAGAATTAACAATTACACTCTCAAGTGCCATCAACCAAATTAAATGAGTTCAAAACAGCTGACCATATTTATAGTTTTAAACGCATGGCTTTTTCGAAGATTGTAATCGTTATATGCAACAGCGGCTTAATACTCGTATTTTCAACAAGCAGCCTAATAAAACTAACCTTTTGATTTGAGAATTGAAAGAGATGTATTTAAACAAAGTGTTAAATGAAAGTCGCTGTTAGATATCAAATATTATGGAATATATAAAGACATCCTACGAACCTACAGGTTCTTGGTTCAAATCCTGCCGGCAGTCAACGAACATCACTTTTAACCCTTTCCCTCACATCGCTTTTGAGGCAATGCATTCTGCTCAAAAATAAGTAAATGCTCTTTCAATTTTAAATATGCTAGGTTTTCAAATTTGTTTCGGAGATATTTTGTCACATTTTTGCTCAATTATAAGAAAAACTTTTTTACAGTCCACTTTTTTGAAAGAATTCATAAAATTATTCATAATTATAGCTAAATTCAGTCATAGATACTAGAGTTAAAGCAAATTTCATTCATTTTCAAGTTTGATCAGCATTAGTGAACTGATTATCGGTAATATACTGTTAGTTATCTTAATTTTGTTTTTACAATAATTGTAGCCTTATTTAAAAATAAAAACTTAAAAATGTAGGTAATAAACTTTTATTGAAGTTTGTAATTATAAGTATTTGAACGGTTGAGATATTGCTTCATCAAAAATTCATACTTTAAAGCTTTCGACCATCTAAATAATAAATTTATATCTTTTGAAAAGCTCTTAATATATAGCTCTTATTTAAAAGCTTTTAGCAGTCCAAATAACAAATTCATATTTAAAAAAGCTTGACAGTTAATACTTAAGTAATGAATTCTGTACTTATCTAATAGTTAATTTAAAAAGAAAAAAAAATAAATAAATCCACGGATTGAAAATTTATTAGCATTACTGTATTAAGCATTAAGAAGAATGACAGATACAGTAAAGTTTAATTATTATGAACTATAAGTATCCATTGTTGGTAACAATCTTTAAAAATTTTATCTTTTCTTAAAAAAAGTCGTTCTTATAAAAGCCTATATAAATCGTTAAAAAATACGTTAATTTTTATAAAAATCTAAGTGATATTTTGGTAATCGCTTAGTGATAAAGAGACAAGTATTTAATCTATAAAAAAAATGGTTGATACAATGTTGACATAACTTGTTCATTTTTATCATTTCAAATTCGGCATTTCAAATTCAAAATAAGAATTCGTTTGAGTCCCAAAAACAAACAAATACATAACTAAAATCTTTCTGCCGTTGAAATAAAAAGACATTTTTTAAATTTTTTGCCCAAATTGAACATTTTCTTTAGTGAGATATCTGATATTGATACCCAAAATCATTAAAAAAAGATTAAATGATATAGTTGGCCAAGCATACTATCGTCGAGTATTACCAAAGCATTTAAGTTTAAACAGGATTTTTTTTACTAAACTTCTCGTGTTTCTCAGAAGCTTTTCAATCGATTATTACTTAATTAAAAACTTCATTTCAAAAATATGCAAATTGGAACTAACAATCGACATGTTTCAAGGGCTCAAAAACAGTTTCAAGACTTGTTAGATGTGAATGAGAAGAACAAAGGTGATTTTAAATATAAAGCGTAAAGTTGAAAATGGAAAAATAATGGTGGGAAACAAAACCAGAAAAACTACAGTAGCCGAGAGAGACAAAGAAGATGAAAAACAGAATAAGAAAAATTTGCCCCTCGGCCACTGTATTGTTTCCTGTTCCGTTTCTCATCTTTTTTTCTTTCTTGGTTTCTGCGGTTTTTCTAGTTTTGTTTCTCATTTTTATTTTTCTATTTTTTGCTGGCAACGATACGTTTCATATTTCAGATCACTTATGTTTCTTCACGCCTGTACATTCACGCCTGGCGAGTCTTGAAAATGGGCGCCTTATTTTGAGCAGGACTGTTATTTCTAATTTGTATATTTTTGAAGCGAATGAGGTTTTTAATCATGAAATGTCATACTTACATACATACCGCTTCAGTTGCTTGCAATTATTCATTAAATTTTTAAATCGATTATTCACATTTCTATTCGTGGTTTAAATAGTATTTTACATGGCACTACTTTAATTCTGTTATGTTTATTTTAATGTAGATTTTATGACTGCAATTCGTTTTTAGACCGCCTCTATTTTGTTCCCTTTAAAAATTTTAAATATAAATTTCATTTAAGTAACTAAATTCTCCCTTTCTCATTAAATATACAACCATTATATTTAATTAGATTCACTTTCTTTAAGAATTTCATTTTACTGATATCATCTACATCAGAGACTGTAGTTACATGGTATCATCGTTTTACAAAAACGTCAAAGATGATTAATTTTTATGAACCTTTTTAAAAATATTCTCTAATACAAGTATATCTTAATATCTTAGTGAATTGCAGAAAACTTTCCACATTTCGCATTGTTCTCTAAATAAAAAAGCGATTTCAAAAAGTTTCCTTTTCCCCCCGAGTTACCAATAAGTATCCCTTACATAATAGAATTTATGTGTTAATTTCAAATTTCAACCATGAATCTATTCCTCATATTTATTTTAAAAATCGCAGCCTTAGCTTAAATATATCTGACATATATAGGTACTACTAAAGTAATATATTCCTGGAATATTATTTATAAGTTAATCGAGTCGAAATATAAATATTTATTCGAGTATAAGTCAATCGAGTTTAAAAATAAATATCGAGTTTAAATATAAGTAGTAATATTTTCTGCAAATAAACTAACAATTTTTAAAAGTTTCCTTTTTTCGAGTATCAAATAAATTTTATATACAGATACTTCAATATTATAAGTAGGTAATGGCATATATATTTTAATATAATATTATTTATCGGTAAAGACATATATAGGTACTCCTAAAGTAAAATATTCCAGGAATAACATTAATAAATTAATCGAGTATAAATAAAAATATCGAGTTTCAATATAAATGTATTATAAATATAATATTTTTTTTGAGTGAACTAACAATTTCTTAAAATTTTCTTTTTTTCGAGTTTCAAATAAATTTTATATGCAGGTACTTCAATATTATATGTAGGTAATATCATATATATTTCAATATAATATTATTTATCGGTAAAGACATATATAGGCACTCCTAAAGTAAGATATTCCAGGAATAACATTAATAAATTAATCGAGTATAAATAAAAATATCAAGTTTAAATATAAATGTATTATAAATATAAAAAAAAATTTCTGAATGAACTAACAATTTCTTAACATTTTCCTTTTTTCGAGTTTCAAATAAATATCACTTATATAATAGACTTTTTTCAGATTTTAGTTTTGCATCTGTTACTGATATTTACTTTAAGAATACCAACTTTAGCGCAAACATATCTGACATATATGGGTACTCCTAAAGTAATATATTCCAGGAATAATATTTATAAGCAAATCGAGTTAAAATATAAATATTGGCAGCATCCATTTCAGAAACATGTTTTTCATCAGCAAGATAGAGATGTCACCTACTCTAGACTAATATCGCCGAACAGGAGAGCAACACAAACATAACTTTCAAGTAATATGTCAAGAACATGATACTCCAAAAGTTAATTAAGTAATGAACTAGTTTGTTGGGAGCAGTACTTGAATAATTAATTAATTTTCTTCCTTTTTACAGATCTGAATCTACATGTTACACAAAATTCTAATCGTTTTCTTAGTTGAAATGAAAATTTTTTTTATGTATTTTTTTTTTTTAAGTACAAACAAATATTAATTGAAGTGCAGCGAAATTAGGGGTATAGTAAATGTTGATTCTACGCTGAGAAAAACTGTATGGTCAAAACTACCAGAATATAGTAAAATTTACCGTATTTCTGGTTCAACGGGAACACTAAAAAGTTTGATAATTTTTGCAGAAACGCTTTGGTGATGATGTTTGTAAAATTAAAAATGAAATTGAGTTTTTTAATACGTGATAAAATTTGCTAATTTTACCTTAGAGCAAGGCGTAGAAGTCATTTATACAGTTTAATTTTTTCAGTTTCGTATTTTTTACTTAATGTGGGGTTATAAGAACAATAATTTTCAAAACTAGAATTGCCGGTAAACTGTTACCACATGAATGAAAAAATTACCAAAATGAAGAGTTTAAATACCGTACATTTTGATTTTATCAACCAGAATAATACTTTTCCTTTCAATTTCTTAAAACCTAGAAATGATATTACCATACAGTACAATAATTTTACCAGAATTCTTCCTCCGTGTAGTACATATGATTGATTTGAGAAAGGACTTATGATTAAAAAAATATGGGGTACAAATAAAAAAAAAATTTTATTTTAATATTTATAACTATTTATGTCTTTCGTTAAAGCATGTTTCAGAAGTCAAGTAAGAAGAAATTTTCAAGTAAGAAGAAATAAATCACTGATATTAACTCAAAATTACGATTATTTTTTATTGATTCATAAAGTATACAGCATAGGGTTATAGGGCACATTGAAGAAATGGTTACTATGATTTTGATGACACTTATATGAAACCTTTTTACGAAATATTCTGTTGAACATCACTGATAGACAGAATTCAATTTCCGCCATAGATGAAAGACTGGGTGTGGGCTTGATATCATAAATAGGTCCCATGGTATTAAATTTCTTGATCTGGGCGGCCAATGCTGATTATTAAAAAGGAAATTTACGCAACCGAGAATACGTCAACATCGATCAAACATGTAACTCAGTATTTTTTTTTTCACGTGGCGCTCTTTTTTAACTGCCAGTTTTGTGCTGCCATCTTTTTCGTTGCAACATTTTATTGCACAAATGGCACAAAGTTTAAATATCACGTGAATTTTTGTTCCTCTTTTAGACCTGGAACAAATTTTTGTGTGATTGCCAGCTAGAAAGCACTTTGAATCATAAGATTTGTTTCGCAAATTATAATTTCAATTATGCACATTTTAATTCTATAAATTCTTTTTAATAACAACAAACAATAAGTTTCAATTCAACAAACGAAAAGTATGAATCTTATATTAGTTATTAAAAGGCATGCTGCTCATCGATAAATACTTCTATAATACTTATTATTGAACAGGGAAGTATTTATGTATGGAGCAATTAATATAAAATAGTTCTGTTTTTGTTTCAAGTTATGTGATGTTCTCTTATGAAGTTGTTATTAAAATGAATATGAAACTAATTTAGTTGTAATATACCGTTTAAAGTGCTTTTTCAAAGTAGAAAAAAATCCTTTAAAAAATTCTTCCAATCTAAACACGTTTATATATTCCTGATGAAACTGAAGTATGTTAGAAAGACAAAATGCAATGCATAGAGATACACTTTATTAGCACTCACACTTTAATATGCACTTTAATAAGTTACAATAAGTTAGTACTCTTTTGTTTTAAACTGTACAATAATTTCTTAAAATCATTCATTCAGTCAAAAATCAAATCAATTTCTATTGCTGTATACAAGAAAAACCAATAGAAAAAGGAAAAAACCAATGTTTGATAAAAGGTTACGTAGTTGACTAAGAAAGGTTTACAAACTAAGGCAAACAACGTTAAAGAGCACAAAAATATTTATAAAATACAGACAGCTGTTTCGGATGCTCAAAGGGAAACCTTCATCAGTGCAACAGAAGAAAGGTATTTAAGAAAGAATTAGCTTTCGCTTTAAACTTCTAAAACTGACATTCAGACTAAACTACATTTGTGGACAGATTGAAGGAAAAAATATCAATGCTCGAAGAAAGATTACATCATTGGCTAAAAAGATGTATTGTTTAATTTAAATTAAATGATGGTTTCTTCCAATACAATCATCTGTTCAAACGAAAACAAGCAAGCCATCAACGTTTGCCATAATGTAACGTAAATGGTCAAAATAGGTTTATGTTTTGTTTTAAATCATATGATAGTTTTTTCCAAAACAGTCATTTAGACAAAAATTAACATTAACTTCTGTAGCTGAATTAAAGAAAATAAAAACGAGCTATTTGGCAGAAGGTCACATAGTGGGCTAAAATCTTTTTTATCTTTTTTTTATTAAGTTGTATAATAACTTCGTTAAGAACAGTTATTTATTCAGACAAAAGACAAATTGATTTCTGGGACTATTTGCAAAAAAATATGTCAACATCTGTTAATAGGTTACGTTTTCGTCTGAAAAGGTAAATATTTGTTTCATTTGTTGTATAATAATTTCTTTAAAAGCAGTAACTGTTTCAGACAAAAACTCGTATTGATTTCTGGGGATCTTTGCAGAAAAAACCAATACCAGTACCTGGTAAAAGGCTACGCTTTCAGCTGCAAAGGTACAAACTTTTTTTATTACCAACAGCAACGAAAAAAATAAAAAAATTCTCTTTTCCTGGACCTATGTAATGATATCAGTATGAAAGTATAATTTCGTCTATTAATACTTATTGAGATTTTTATGAGATATAATTTAAAAATTTAGTTACTAATGCTTATTTTGACATTCGATGTAGGTTGTTATTGAATTAAAACGCACATAGGCAAAAAATTCCTCTAAATTTACCTTATTGAATGGTAATGGCATTTCTGGTAAAAAAAATATCGTTTTCATTAGTAAAATCAAAATATATGGTAATTTTCTGTTCAAACGTTAAGAGTTTACCGAAAATTTTAGTTTTCAAAATTATATTTCTTATTACCACAAGTTTAAAAAAAATAAGAAAATGAAAAAAGAGTTTAACCGTATAAAAGGTTTTTATCTCATAATCTAAGGTTTCATGATAAATTTACCAAATTTTTTACATTTTATAAAATCATGTTTTATCGTTAATTTTACAAAAAGCGCTTCAGTAAAAATTACCGAGCATTTTGGTGTTCTCATAGAGCCAAAAACACGGAAAAACTTAGAGAATATAGAGAAAAACACGGAAGAGCCATATTCTGGTAGTTTTGACAATATTTTTTTTCTCATCGTAGAATGTTTGATATATTCTTTCCAGAACGCTTTTTTTAAAAATTTTTTAGATTAATCTTTTTTATAATTTTGTTAGAAAAAGTATGCTAGTACACAAAGAAAGGAGTACAACCGGTTGGTAATTAATGCTTACAAAAACGTACTTTTTTATTTTATGCGTGCAAAATTGCTAAATATGATAGTTTAACTACCTAAAAATGTAAATAGTATAAATTTCATAGCCACTTCTTAAATTAACTAAGAAAAAATCGTTTAAAAAACACTGAGAAATTAACAGCTCAGAGTTTTACTCATATCACAGCAACAAATGATAAATTAAAAAAATTAAAAAGTATTGACTAATTAAAAATTGACTAATTGAAAAAAAGATCTATTCATTTAACTAATCAATTTAAAATTATGGTAATTAAAAGCTAGCTTAGATGAACTGACAAAAAATAAAAACTATATTTTTTATTGGTTTTTAAGATATAGGTTTCACCATGTATTTATACCACCTCAAGCAGCACATTTTTAAATTTAATTAAATTCTAAAAAAATCTTAAAAAAACCTTTTTTTCAAGTTATAATATGTATTTATCCCCTTAAAATATTCCAGATTTTACTGTGAAATTCTCATTCAGACATGAGGAAAAAAAATATTGTATAGTTACATTTCTTTTAGTTTCTGCCAATACAATGTAGTTTTTCAAACATATTTTATTGCTATAAATAATTTTACACTAATTACATAAAGAGGATTCATTTATAATAGCTATTACTAAAAATTTTTATTACATTTATCGGTAAATTCTTAACTTTCGAATGATTTATTTTATAAGACGTGGAAATCTTAATTTAGACCGACTTCTATATTTAATTACTAAGATAAATTATGCAAGCATTTTTAACAATTTTTCAAAATTTACCGTTCATTTCATAATAATGCTGTACTTTTATAATTTTATTTCAGTTTATTTCATAAGTTGGTACAATGGAAATTAAATTAAAATACGAACAATTAGTTAAATCAGGGCTGCTAATCGATACTATTTTAAGATAGAAACTAAAGCTTGTTCATTGCTGTCGTACTGCAGAGATTTCTGTATAAGAGAGAGAGCACAATTAAAGCTCTTTGTTTAAAAACTATTTACAAAGAAGGGGTTGTTGTCTGTTCGCTTCAAATCGTCGTTTATTGTTAGAGAGATTATTCTCAACTGATTTGGTTTCAACCCTTTCCTTAATGTCACACAATGAGAAACTACTACTGTTTCAAAGAATATTTGAAATTAAATGCTATTAATATGACGAAATTAAAAAAAGTATGTATATATTAAAAAATATTAGATTTATATGGTTTGTTTCATCATGTCTATTTTCCTGTTAGATTTTTTTGCTTTATCATTATTAACTTGAAAACTTGATATAAGTTTGATATATATATATATATATATATATATATATATATATATATATATATATATATATATATATATATATATATATATATATATATATATATATATATATATATATATATATATATATATATATATATATATATATATATATATATATATATATATATATATATATATATATATATATATATATATATATATATATATATATATATATATATATANGTGTCATAAGGGTCGAATCGTCATGGATTGGTTCGAGGAATATTCCAGCGACTTTCAAGTCATGTCTTAGCCCCCAAATTCACCTGACCTTAATCCAATAGAGCATTTGTGGTCCTACTTGGAAAACTAAATTCGTGCGGCTACGCAACCCCCTCGCAATGTGAGGGAATTGCGGGACCAGTTGGTTAGCGCTTGGTGTCAGATACCTCAGACTACCTATCAACACCTGGTGAAATCAATGCCATGGCGGGTGCTAGCAGTTTTGAGGGCTAAAGGTGGTCCTACATGTTATTAGCAGGGTGGTCATAATGTAATGGCTCTTCGGTGTATATAGCATATCTATATAGTTTAATACTTGCGCTTTAAATTTAATTGTTATAAACGTTAAAGTCTCTTTAGGCATTTCTTCCATTTTCTTATTTTGAAACATTTTTTTTTCGGTATAAATTTGATTCTGTTAAAAACTTCTAAAAAGAATAAAATAAAAGAATTTTTATTCAAAACTTTTTGTCACAAAATTGCTCTACTAATTTTTGTTATTTTTGTTAAAATTAGTTTTCTTATTAAAATAAATATTATTTTTAAAAAAAATATTTTATTGTAGTTTAATTAAGTAAGAAAACAATATATAACTGTCAGTATTTAAAAAAAATGCATGGAAAATTATGCAGATATTTTAAACATAAAATTGTCTACCTAAATACAACCTAACCTAAATATTGAACCTGATATAACCTGAATGTACTTAACCTAAATATTGAATTCTTTTCTTAGGATTTGACGTGATTAATTCATTTGTACAAATTTAAATAATTCTTCCTCACATCTCTAGCAAATGAAAATATTTTTTTTAAAAATTGCTAATGACTTATTTTTTAGGTATACGATATCTCGTATTTTTACCTACAACACAACTATTAATTTTTTAAGTAAAAATAACAAGCGAAAATTGAACAATTATCCCTCTAAGTTGTTACACTTATATGTAATTCCTTTGTAAAATCGATAATTGTACACTATAAAAAAAAGTTTTTCAAAATTGAGCAAAAATGTGTCAAAATAGCTCTGAAACAAATAAAAGTCGAATTAAAAAAACCCACGTACTCAAAATTAAATCAGCATATACTGATTTTTTAGGAAAATGCATAGGTGATGTGGCGGGAGAAATGTGTGAAACAGATGTCCATTGGCTGTCGGCAGGATTCAAAACAAGGAAGACCGGGTTCGTAAGTAGGATGTTTTAACTATCAAAATGGTACAACTTAGTCCAGGGAGAGTTAGGTAGTTTTATATATATCATCAAAAGTGATATATTAAAAACTTCATAGCTCAAAAGTGTCTAAGGTATTGTGAAATAAGCAAAATGTGAAATTAAAATTATTGACTAAGCTATTGGTACCCCATTTTCCAAATCGCAACCCTTTGTACCATTGAAATTGGAAATTAGTATCGCACGCTGTGTCATTGCGGCGGCCATTATATAAAGCTTAACTATCCCAGTGCTGGGTTGTATAACAATGGTCGTCTGAACATTCTACTACGATCACGGAGATCTTACCTTGGTTCAAATCCTTTGGGCAGCTAACAAACATCTCTTATTCTCACATTTCCCTCTGTAATTTTTTGAGACTATGCATCTTGCTCAAAAATAAATAGATGCTTTTTTAATTTTGAATACATAGGGTTTTTAAATTCGACCTTTATTTGTCTCGGAGATAACTTGGCAAATTTTTGCTCAATTTTCACAAAAACCCTTTTTGAAGTCAAAATGTATCGTTTGTACACATATCTCATAAACGGCAACACGCTTTTTTGCTTTGTCAAAAACTTTTAAAATGGCACAATTATCACTCAAAATTTTTGTACTCGTCGTCAATCTTACGGGCAGAATCGCATTTATGTAAATTTGCCATTAGTACTAAATGACGACACGTTTCAGCTGTGTAAAATTTCCATACAACTGAACAATTATTCCTCAGAAGTGTTGCAATTCTACAATTGTTCTACAATACTTAGTTTAAACAAAAATACATTACTTTTAATCTATTCGACAGTGTAGGTCTTCTATGACAACACATTGCCGTTTTGTCCAAAAACGTGAAAATCGATAATATATATTATCGATTTTCACGTTTTTTCACGTTTAATTTAACTTAATTTTATTTTATAACCAGCGTTGAACCTCCGACCCAATTCTGAGTTGTAGAATTTCAATTAAGTTGTTTCAATTTGATAGAGCACATATTTTAGCTACCACCACATGTTTCAGCTTTGTAAAAAGCATGTCAATTAATAGTTTTGCAATCAAATCTGAATTATTTTGGTACTTTTTCCTTATTCCTTTGACCAATTGCATCTTGTATTCGATATAACTAATGAAGGGTATAAATAACTATTTCTAATACAATTAATGAAATTAAAAAGAGAATGCATTGTTAAAATTTGAAGAAATTTACTTTAGTAAAACTTATATTAATTCTATACACAGTAAATTTCAAATTTATAAATAATATTTTCATACACGGAGAAAACAATTCTGATAAATTACCATGCTGAATCGGAATACAATTTCTGATAAAAAACAACATAATTCTGGTTAATAAAATAAAAATATACGGTATTTAAACCATTGTCTTGGTAATTTTTCCAGTCATAAGGTAACGATTTATCGGAAAGTTTTGTTTTCATAATTATAATTCTTATTACCACACATTTAGTAAAAAATATCAAGCACATTTAACTTCTTAACATTAACATTTTCCTTCTCGTTCCCGTGAAAATGACGGGGTGAGATTTCGCGCTATTTCTCGCTCCCGTGATATTGACGGGCTGGAGTGTTCAGTAGTAACGCGCCAATAAGAATAAAACTATTTCATTTCTTTTCCTGGAAAACATTTTATTTCTAATTTTACGCACCTGATGCCAGTACCAGGATGCAGCACTAATCAAATACGTAATACAAATACAAAAGTCAGAAAAATAGGCACTTTTATGACCGTTTTCTTGAAAATTAACCGATCGTTAAGGGGTTAACTGGATAAGTGGTTTTTATATCATGATCTAAGGTATCTTGATAAATTACCATACTTCACCAAAAGTACAAAATTTCTTCACGTATTATAAAATCATACTTTAATGTTAACTTTATCAAAATCATTACCAAAACACTTCGGTAAAAATACCGAGCTTTTTTGGTGTTATTATAAAACCAGGAACACGCTAAATTTTACCACATTCTGGAAGCTCTGATCAAACTTTTTTCTCATTGTAGTTATCATTTTTATACTACATAAAGTGTCTTAAAAAGTCCTAACAATTTTTCAATCTATTAAAATCTACGCAAAAAAGAAAAAAATCTTACCTCAATAGCAATAAATTATCCTTATCACTTTGTAGACTTCTTGCGATCCAGTAAGGAATACAATGCTCGAGTTCTCTTAAATGAACAGAGCAATAAACAAAACATATTTATCCAAATAAGAAATCATATCTTTATCCCATTGCTAAAAGTAAAAACTGTAACTTCCTGAGTTCAAATGTATACTCTGAACATTAACTAAATACAACCTCTCTTTGTATGGAAACAAAGAAATCGTTTGATGGTGCTTCTGGAGTTGTTTAATTGCTCTCAGAGAGGTTTTATTATAATAAAGAGAAGGGGTTGTTTGTCTGGAAGTGGTCGCGGTTCGTTTCAGAGTTTAAGATCTCAAAACTGAAGCCGTTTATTCAAACTAACATCAGATAGAATGAATGGTTTGGAAAACAGTGAGAAAAGTATGCAAAGAGTTGAGAGAAAACAAAATGACGAATCAGCTTGAACTTTGATTTTTTGTTATGATAAGGAAACAAGAATAAGCTGGGAGAAAAAAAATTTCTGTATTGTATGGACCGTACTGCAAAACCATAATTTTGGTAATCAAGTAAAAACAAGCGGTATTTAAACCATTAAAATTGGTATTTTACCCCGTTCATATGATAATCAATCATGCGATTATGAGTAAATATGGTTCACGTTCATATGATAAAATCTTTTACTTTATATTACTTTCTTGATAAAGATGTTTAAAAGAAAATGGTTATGATATACAATTAAGCATTTGTTTTCGTTGTTTGTTTATAAAATATGATTTGTTGGTTTTTGAACATTTACACAGAGAAAAAAATTCTGGTAAAATTATTGTTCCGTATGGTAATGACTTTTTTTGGTACCCAAAATTTCGGTAATAAAAACCAAAACATACGGCATTTAAACCATTCATTTGATAATTTATCTGATTTATCTGTTCATATAGTAACGGTTTCACGGTTCTAATTTCAAAATTATAATTCTTATTAGCTCACATTTAGTACAAAATAAAAAACTGGAAAGTGAATTTAACCAAATAATTTTTATGCCATGTTTTAAGATATCATGATAAAATCTTCAAATTTTGACACATTTATCTACTTTTATCACAAATTATAACACCATATTTTGTTGTTAATTTTTCTAAAGTCATTACCAAAGCACTTTGATAAAAAAATATCGAGCTTTTTGGCCTTTTAATAAAGCTCGTAACACGATAAATTTTATCATTTTCCGGCAGTTCTGACCATTCTTTTTCTTTTCTCAGTGAGAAATTGAATTTTCAAAATTATAACTGGAGCATCGATGATATGTTTAGAAGAAATGATATTGTTAGATATTATGAATGATAATGAATTATACTTAAGGGATGGGGATATTTAAAAATAAGCAAGAATGTTTGGGCATCACTTAAATAGCAATTTTAATTAATGTTAATTGCTCCATAGAATTTCCACAACTTTATATTTAAAGAGATGAACAACAACAACAACAAAAACTCAATAATTTAAAACTAAATTCTCTGCTTATTCATGCATTTTTATTTACTGAAATGCTATTTTTAGACTTTATAAAGAGAAACAATTTCTTTTATTCTGAAACCCTAACATAAACGATTATTAATCCATATAGATTTTTGCATTAAGAAGAAAGCGAAGAACCATCAGTTGAAGAAAAGGAGATATATATCTCTGGTTTATTGTACAACACTTTTGTATTTTTGTTTATTGTATTGCACTTTTTAATACAGATATATCATATGTAAGAAATATTTCTATGCATAATGTTTCTAAGGCGTTTAAATTTATAAATTTGCATGGTAAAGTAGTTGATGTTAAATTACGAAAGAATTGCTCGTAAGAAAAATTCAACCAGTAGTTTTGTTTTAAAATGATTTTTCTCTGTGTAAAATTTGTATACATGTACAATGTGCTTGAAAAACACCCGGAGTAACTTTTGATTTAATGATCGAATTTTGACTATTACTCAATCTGAGTGGTTGGAGTGGATAACCAATCAAATATGCTTATTAATTAGTAAATGACATTTTAAGTTACGAAATCAGGCACAAAACCGTATTTTCTCTGAATAAAGATACCTTTTTCCACGGATTTGCCTGCCTTTCCCACAAAATAGGGGGAGGGGCGCAGCCGTAATTTAGGAAATATAGTCCCACTAGTATGGTCAAGAGAGCGATCCCTTAGTGTTATTTTTACTTTTTGGGGATTTTGCCATATCTCGAGAAGTTTTTAAGCGAATTGAATTTTTTTTTGTATACAATTGTGAAACTTGTTTATTTAAAGATAATTTAATGCAAAAAAATTTATAATAATTATTTATTATTTTCTACTCAACAGTCAAAAAAATTTTGAATTGTTAGTTATACAAATTTTTACGTCAATTTAAAGAATGTAATTTTAGACGGCAAAAAACAGAATTGAAACGCGATTGATTCCTGAGAAATTTTTAAATGTATGGCTTTTTGAATATTTTGTTACATTTTTACGAGCAGGGTGTCCGTAATCACGACACTTAATATATAATTTTAGAGTCCTTAACATATATTTTTAGAACCCATTCGAATCCCTAATATAATTTCAGATTTCTCAGGAATTAAATAAGAATTATGCATGTTAAAAACCGTAATTTACAACGATTCTAATTTGAATTATATTACGAAGAAAACGAATTTAAATTATACTACGAAGGAAACGAATTAGAATTATGATACGAAGAAAAATAAAACCTTATCAATGGTCTCACACATTATGATTATTATAACTAATACAATGTTCAGCCATCATGTTATTATGAATTGTTTTGTTAATCTTATGATTCCTTACTAAAAAGAATCTTTATCTATTTATAATCGTTGAATTTCATCAACGATTTTAATTGGAATTATACTACGCAGAAAAGTAAATCCCTGTCAATAGTCTCACACACTTCTGATTATTATTAATAATACGTTTTATTATAAATTGTTTTACTAATCTAATGCTTCTTTATTAAAACGAATCTTTAGCTATTTATAACCATTAAATTTTATCAACGATTTTTCTCCAAATTATTACTCACTAGATAACAGACCGTATACCAAATTATCCTTCTGGTAAATGTCATTTTAAGACCCTGCTGCTCGTCAAAAAGATTTTATTGTTGTTAAGAAAGCCATATTACGTCCATTAGAGGTCACTGACTTTCATTCGGTGTCCGAGAAAAAATAAGCCAGCACCACTTGACTTAAAAAAAAAAACAAATTTCTATAACTTAATCTAAAAATATCTCAGAATTTCTACCTTAGAAGTCTTCACAAAGATATTAATGTTTGTTAATAAAATATATTTTAAAGATTAAGTTTACAAACATAATGATGCACGGCGAAAAGAGTTCTGGTAAAATTACCGTAATGTGTGGTAATGACATTTCTGGTTAAAGAAATAAACATAAATCTGATTAATAAAACCCAAAATATTCGGTATTTAAATCAGTCATTAGGTAATTTTTCCGCTCATATGTTTTACCGTACATTTTGGGTTTTAAAACCATAGATCTTATTTCCATGCTTTTAATAAAAAATACAAAACTGAAAAGTAAATTTAACTACCCAAATGGTTTTTATGGCATAATCTAAGATATCATGAAAAAATTACCAAATTTTATCACAGATTATAAAACCATACTTTATCGTTAAATTTACTAAAATCATTACCAAAGCACTTCGGTAAAAATTATCGAGCTTTTTGCTGTTCCCATAGAGCCAAAAACATTACCATATTCTGATAGTTTTAACCATACGTTTTTTCTCAGTGTGAAAGGAAGACTTCAAGCAGAGGGGAGGGGAAGCTTCGAATGCTAATTATTAATTTAGTGTAAGAAAATAATATATCTTTCTTTTAGATTGGATTTTTTAAAGTCTTTTATGAAACTCTTATTAAGTCTCACAATCAAGCCTTCTAATCTTAATTGTTTTTTAAAAAATAACTTTCAATCGATAAGTCAAACACTTTTTTGTTAAATCTAAACTACTACAAAAAATTTAAATAGTTTCTTTTGAATGGAAAAACAGCCTTAATAAGTCGAAATAATAAGAGCAAAAAATAATACAAATTCTGCAATAACACCGAATTTTATTATTAATTTCTTAACAAGACTCTTAATGTTAGTTATAACAATTTTACTATAATAATAGTTTACTTTTAAGTTGCATGATTCTAAAACAAATTTAGTTATTTCTTTCATATAATTCTAGAAAATAAATTTTGTTAATAAAAGAAAACAGGAAAACGAGCAATGAAAGAGCAAATAAAACTTTTTTTTGTTGTCTTTTTCTAAATATGAAATTTTATATACATACGTAATGTAATTTTTTAAATATATTTAATTTACTTTTCATTACTGCTAAAGTATTTAAATTATTCCTAATTATTTTAATCTAGGTAAAGAAGTTACAAAATATGTTTTTAATACGCATTTTATGTCATTTGCGCAATCTCACCTACATGAATTTGTTGCGTGGTGCGCACATGCCTTGTTGCTGTCAAAGTGAAAAGGAGTTTTATAGACATACTAATTTACTAATCAGGGTCTAAGATATATGAATGCACAATTATCCATATTACCTACATTCGTTGCCCTAGTAAAAAAATCAATTTAAACTAGCGAATTATTCCATTTATCATATGGAACTCGTACACTTGTAAATATTTGGCTTAAGGAACTTGCATACGAAGGACATTTTCAATGGAAAAATATATTTTGCAAATAGCTACTTGATTCCTTTAATTTAATTTTCTCTAATTCCCTATACCGTCATCTAAAATATTCACAACTAAATTCTTCATTTATGTTTTGATATCATAAAATGCCACAGGGAGAAAACAATTCTGGTAAAAATACCGAACTGCATGGTAATGACATTTCTGGTAAGAAAAAAGAAAACCCTACAATATTCTGTTTTATAAAATCAAAATATACGGTATTTAAGCCCTTCATTTGATAATTTTTCCGTTCATTTCGTAATATTTATCAAAAAATACTGTTTTTCAAAATTATAGTTTTTAGATGCTTTTTGGTAAGCCGGGAGCAAGGAAATTCAGCTTGCTTTTTAAATTTTATTATTATTTATTTTTTTACCTATTTATTAAACGTTCGAAACAAAAATATCAACTAAGAAAATAAGAAGTCGAATTTCCTTGCTCCCGGCTAACCGAAAAGTAACAGTTCTTATAATTACACATTTAGTAAAAAACGCAAAACTGAAAAATAAATTTTACCGAATAAATTTTTTTATGCTATGCTCTAATGTATCATGATAAAATTATCGAATTTTACCAATTTTATTAATAAGGTATATTATTAGCTAATACTATTAGTTAATATTAAAAGTTAACGGGGGAAAAACTCACATTGAAAAGCAATGTAATCAATGTAATTATTTTGTTTCGAGAATCAAATCTTTTAAGTGAAATTCTTTTTCTACAATAAAGAAAAGATTATCTTAAAACCAAATTGCGTGGAAAGAGACATTTGTATCTTCGTAAGAAAATTAAACTAAACGAAATGTGTAATTTTATTGCAGATAGACGGTGTACTGTAATTTGAAGAACGTGTCTGCGTTTTGAAATGGCTAAAATTACATTTGGTGGAATTGCTTTCGGCTCCAGATCTATCAATAACGTAACAAAGACGTCGATGTAACTTAAAATTAAGGAATAATAAAACTTTTAAAGGAAATAAAGCAACATAACATTTCTGGTAAAAAAAAAAAAATTCTGGTCATAAAAACCAAAATATTTAAATCAGTAATTTGGTAACTTTTCTCTTCACTTAGTAACGGTCTACTGGAAATTCTGGTTTTTAAAATTATAGTTCTTATTACCAGACATTTAGTAAAAAAATAAAAGACTGAAAGGAAAATTTAAACGAATGAAGGGTATTATGTAGTTTTTAATATCCTACGAAATGTATATTATCAATAATTAATATTTTTATATCTTTTTGCGTTTTAATATTCAATATAAATATGCAATGAAAATTGTGGAACTGGATCGATTAGTTTAGAATTTATGAATGCTTTGGATGGAAGGAGATTTTTTTTAAACAAAATTATCAGTTATTATAATTATCAATTATTTATAATTTTTACTGTAAAGATGTGCACGGAGAAAAAACATTTCGGTGAAACTACCATACTGTGTGGTACATTTCTGGTAAAAAATGAACAGGAATTCTGGTTATAAATACCAAAAACCAAAATATGGGGAATTTAAATAATTTATTTGGAAAATTTTCCCTTTACATAGTAGCGATTAACTAGAAAGTCTGGTTATCAAAATTATAATACTTATTACTAGACATTTAGTTAAAACTATAGGACTGAAAAGTAGATTAAACTGAACTAATGGTTTTCTTGCCATGCTCATAGATTTCATCATAAATCATTTGTCAAGTTTTTATCACATAATAGAAAGCTAAGTTTTATTGTTAGTTTTACCAAAATCATAACCAAAGCTCTTCGGCGATAATTAACGAGCTGTATGGTGTTTCCATAGAGCCAGAAATATGGTAAATTTTACCATATTCTAGCTGTTTTGAAAATAATTTTTTCTCAGTGGGCTTGAGATGAATGAGAAAAGAATTTTTTTTAGGTTTAGTAAAATGTCTATACTTTAGTATGTAAATGTAAGCTGTTAAAGAACTTAAACTATTTAGAACGCAAAAAGACTTAATAAAATTATATGCTTATAACTTATACGGGATCATAATCTTTTTATGTTTTGAATCGGCTGAAACTTTTACTTGTAAGTGCACGTAAAGAACTCTTCCTTTGTAAAGAAGTTGTAATGTAAAAATCTCTATTTTAATTGGATAAAGAATTTTTATGCTTTAAATCGCGTCAAATTTTTAGTATGAAAGCATTAAAAATATTTAAAACCAAAAATGATTTATCGCGAATTCAAATGAAAAAAAAAGCATTATTCTAAGGAATAAGTTGTTAAAAATAGCATTAAAGCATTAATTTGCAAGTTAAGTTGTTAAACACCATGGTAGCAATTTTTTTCGAATTTGCTTTATGGAACTTATATAAAGAAATTTAACAGTAGATAAAAAAAATCTAAGCTTTCAGATGATACCAAACACATTTTTACCACAAAAATAATTTCGAATATAAAACTTAAACAAAAAAGAAGAGGAAGTGTACAATGTGAAATTAAAATGAAAGATTACATTCAGAGATTAAAGCGCAGACGCTTCACTTAAAATGCAGATGGACTGATATGACAGTTGATAGGATTCCCGCCCCGCCAGTTGCTCTTTATCCATTACTCGCATATATGATATATGTGTTGTAATAAGCTATAGATTTTTCCCTGTTTTCAGTTCAATTTATCATCTATGGCCCAAAAATGAATTGTACCGTGGACTTTAAATGATTTGAACATCCGTGAATAAAAAAGAAAGTCACAATCTTTGGAATAGTCACGCAAACGATATTTTACGAGAAAGCATTCTTGGAAGAAATTTAGAAAGCGATATATCATATTGATATCGTGTTTGTGGAACAATAAAACAATTCTTTCTTCAGGAAGCAGATCGGAAATAGAAAGTAATTATATAAAGCGAACTATAATTTTTGCATTTAAAAATTATATTATGTTGGTTGTAAATAATAATTTTTTTCCCCTTACACTTACCTAATATATAATTAGAAAATAGCTTTAAAAAATAGCTTATTAAATTTGAGTGTTTATTTATCTAAAAAGGAAAAAAACATGTAAAATATTTTATTTATTATATGAATTTAGCAAATATTACAGGGTTAATTTGAAGTTAAAGTTAATGTAAAGTAATAAAACAATTTGAAGTATTTAGATTGCAGGGGAAACGTAGGAAGTTGAACTTAGAAGAGGTTTGAGCTGCCTATCCTTTTAATATTTAAAAATTTATTTAACTGACGAATGTTAGATTGCATCACTTTTCCAGCTGGTCATACACTGTTTCTGTTTATCTGCCATTTTCAAGTAAAATCAAGATTAATGAGAAATCGCATGTTGTATCTTTTTCATCCAGAAAAGCAATTTTTTGTGTTTGCTAGTTCTTACCTCAAATGCATTTCTTATTGAAAACGCAAATAATAGGCAAATGTTAAATTAATTATGTTCTTATGGATTAATATTCTAAAAACCAGCTAAATGATTGTTTACTTGCATTTTCTATTTTCAACTGTTTTAATTTCTTTTTTTTTTCTTCAAAATTGCTTTTAAAAGAGACTGATCGTATCAATTATTGCGGAAGATAACACTATCAAAGAACATAAAAAAAGATGCACATTGTTTAAAATTTCTAAGGGCTAAAAAACCTCTAATGGATGCAGTTTTAAATGGCTAAAAAACCGTATAGTTTTGTATTCATGGTTTTACAACCATACTAGTTGTAAACGATATCAAAACCGTAAAGATAAAAAAAAAATTTCTTTACCGTAAGCTTTACGATTAATTGGATGAACAGACTGTTGACGGTTATTTTACCATAATTTTAGAATGAAATTTCAAATGGTGCAACATTTAAATAAAAAATATATAATAAAATAAAATAAAGAAAACTTTACCAATCATTAAAAAAAATGAAGAAAAAATAAAATTTAATTCAGACACTTCAGGCAAATTGAACTAAATCTAATTTTACTCAGTTTACTGAGAAAAACTGAATTCATTCAGCAGATTTAGTTCAGTTTTGCTCATCCCCCCACAGCGAATAATTATTCTGTATCTCTTAAGACTTTTTTCAGCTCAGGTTTTAATAATCCATTTAATCCTAATTGTTAAAACCTTCCTTATAAATAACTCAGTTTTTACACTCTTGATTACAGATTTTAAATCAGCGATACGAAAGTTTCTAAACTCTGTTATGATCTAAGATCTGTATTACCACTCCTCAAGCGGCGAATGACGAAATTTACTGGCATGGGTTCCTATGTAATTTTAATCCTGATTATATGTCCCAGCTCCACAAGAAGTTTGTCGCAACACATCCGCAACTTCCTGTTTTATACAGGGTTATTCATAATTTCCTCTGTTTACTACAACCTTATGTTTACTACAACTGACTTCAGTGGTACATGTTACTGCCATCTACCGGCAACTGCTTAAATTAAAACTTGAATACTCTCGGAATAATTTCATATGTTCTTTTTTGCCATATTCGTCTCCGTTTTTTTCCTATAACGCTTCGAAACCCCGGAGGGAATTATGAATAACCCTGTATAACGTTTTTTAAACGAGTACATTTTGACAAAAAATGGACTGTAAAATTCATTAAGAGAACTGTAGCGTGAAGAGAGAAATCGATTACAGATTTGAAATCAGTGATACGAAAGTAACTAAGATCTGCAAAAGGTATCATGCAACAGAAAAAAAAATTGTTTTCCAGTGTAATTCATTAATAGTATTTTATCTTTAAAAAAACGACTGTAAAATAAATTTTTATTATTGGAAACCACCTACTTTTTCTTTAAAAGAAAGATCATCGGCTCTTAAATAGACTGACTTTAAAAAGTTTTATGGATATTCACTTTGAAAATATTCGGAAAGAAGAAAATTCCTTTGAAAGATTCTTTTAAGTTTAAAAAGGCTGTGAAGTGAGAGCAAGGAAGAAAGCTTATCGACCGAGAAGCTTTGGGAGAGCATACTGTGATGAATTCAGAATGACTAAGATAATGTAGTTTTAGAACTAAAAGTACTCGTGAAAAGGAAGTCAATTTTTAGAGAAAACTATCTCCAAAATGCAAGTCATATGAGAGCATTTTTTATTTAATAATTAACATAAGCACACTGTTTGAAATTTCTCGGAAAAAAGGGGTAAATAACAATTTATTTAATTGTTATTTTACCATATTTAACAAATACAATCAAATAACCGTAAATTAGATGATATTTAAATTGTTAACTGTGAGAAAAATTGTTCATTAACTGTTTACACCTAATATGGTTAAACAATTCGAATTTTATCCACTCCAACTAGTCCCACATTATGAAGTCACTTAGATTGTTCAGCTGGGTGTATACTGTATACTATAGCCGAGAGGGCTAATCTGTCAATCTCATGAATGTCTGATTTATGAATGTCTCATGAATGTCTTATGTCCAATTAAATGCGGTTATACGTGTTTGAAACCATGCTAGTTGTAAATGATTACAATTCCGTATAATTTTGCATTCACGGGTTTTTGAGTATACCAGTTGCAAACGATTTAAAAACCGTAAAGATAATTCCTAATTGTAACCGTAAAGATAATTCAATGGACGAACTGCTGCCGGTTATTTTACCGTAATTTTACAATGGAAATTCTTGGAGTGAACTTTTGAAATTATAAAAATATTATAATGCTATAGTTCATTGAACTGAGTAATAAAATTTTCTGCGAAAAAGTAAACTGTTTAAGGAGTCACAAAACTTGAAAAATAGTTAAAATTCTGGAAATTTTTTCATTGATTTCTGTAATAAGGAAAATCGTTTCCTTACAAGCAGCTTGATATGCTTCTCAAATTGCATTCTCTTAGCATTTTATAAATTATTCAAATTTTTACAGTATCTTACATATAGTTATATATATATATGACAACTTCATGAGTTTTTTGTTTCTGTGAATAATTTACTATAGAAAATAGTGTAATTGATATTGAGAAAATGAATGCATGGATTTATAGAGGTGATTATTAGGCAAAAATAAGTTTTGAAAAATAAACAAAAATGAAAAAAAATACTGGGAGTTTAAAAATTGTGTTTTTTAACATCTAAAAAAGTGGATAATTTTGCTAATTTTTTTAAAACAAATTTTTAATTACAATTAAACGGAAACGTAAAGCCGTCAAAATATTTGTTTATTTATTTATTTTTTGTTGAAAAAATGCTTTTAGATTACCGCGAAAATGTCTGAAATACAAGCTTAGTCTGTAGTATTTTCTGGAATCATTAAAAAATAAATAATTGCACTGCAGCAGCAAAAAAAAAAGAAAAAGAAAAAAGAAAAAGAAGAATCTGGTTGGAAAGTCAGAATAAAAGAAACCAACATGTTTTTTCATCTACAACTCCATGTATGATAATCATATTAATTACTGCTTTCTGATATCTACAGGTTAAGGAAAGTGTTGTTTTACTGAAAGTAATTCAAATTTTATTTGTGAAACTAGCTCAGAAGTAGAAATCTTCCACTTCTAATTTCACAATACCAAACATTCTAATCGTTCTTTACTTAAACGAAATTCAAAAATATTTTGAATTATAATATATTAAATATAATCAACAAAGTAAGGTAATACATAAACAGTTTCTCAAAAAATACTGTATCATAAAAATAATCTCAGAGAAAAAAAAATTGTTTTCCAGATTGTTCTGATATTGACCGACCCCTTCCCACTTCAGATTATATAATTCCCATTTGAAAGGGTAGGGAGTGTATGGATGGTGACAGATATATATGGGGGTGGTCACCAACTGAGACGACATGACGCCATTCACTTGTCGGGATCCATTATCTATCGTTTTAACAAGCTATATTTCAGACTCAGTTCACAAGATAGCACCGTCGTAAAATTCGAAAATTTCCTCTTTTAAGTCATTTTAACTTTACCCTCCCCGAATTACAAGCATTACTTCTATATTTATTTTTATTTAATGACATTTAGCTATAGAAAATATATGATTTGGTTAAATTTTATCGCAGATTTATTTTATATTTGGAGTTGGAGTAAGCAAAATTTTTTTTAAAAGTCGAGCATCAGGAGAAGAAGATGCTGGTTGGAATTTCCTGTAGTATTGATTTTTAAGAGAGTTTGATTTATATTTGTGTCACATAAAAAGGTTATCCTGGAGGGTGAAATACTTCCTACATAAACAAATAAAATTACGCTAGCGTTTTCTTTTCTCTTTTTTTGCTTATCCATCAATATTATCAATCGTGTAAAGTCAGTAAATATAAGCTATACAAACCATGAGCGATGTTATTTTTTTATATTCAAAGTTTCACATAGTTGCTCCGTTTTCGACATTTTATTAATGTTTAAATTTCTTGTTTCAGTATATAGTATTAAAATCACTCAATAAAAGTGGGACAGATATCTGAATTTAAAGTTGTTGTGGGAGACACGTTGTAAGAGACATTCAAAGAGAAGATAAATAATACAAATTGTGAAAATTGTCATCTTTTTATAAATATTCAAAATTCGATTTAGTAAGTCAGTTTTGACTTTTATTAATATTTAAACTTCTTGTTTCTCACTATAATATTAAAATCGCTTGATCAATGACAGGAGAGATTTTCACTGATTTTAAGGGAGACGTTCCTTTATTTTTAGGGTGCAATAGGAGACGTTTCGTGAGGGAGATTTTAAGAAGAGATAAATAATACAAATTGTGAGAACTGTCATTTTTTTTACAAAATTTGTTTTAGTAAGTCAGTTTTGACTTTTATAGTTTAAACCTTTTCCCTCTACAATATTAAATCACCTGATAAATAACAAAAGATATATTTACTGATTTTAAGGGAGACATTCACCGATTTAAGAAGAGATAAATAATACTAATTGTGAGAATTTTTTACGCATAACTAAAATTAGTTTTAGTAAGTTAGTTTTGACTCTATAATAATCACTTGACTAAGGACATGAGAGCTGTTCACAAATTTTAACTGAGACATTCATTGATTTTAAGGGTGTTATAGGATACATTGTTGTGATGAGATGTTGTGAGAGACATTCATTGATTTTAAGCGTGTTATAGGAGACATGTTGAGAGAGACATTCAAAGATTTTAGAAAGAGATTCAAAATAAAAATTGTGAGAATAGTTTCTTTTATAATACATGTACAAAATTTGATTTAGTAAGACCATTTTGACTTTTAACATTTAAACTTTTTTTTCTTCATTATAATACTAAAATCACTTGATCATTAACAGGAGATATATTCACTGAATTTAAGGGAAACATTCATTGATTTTAAGAGTGTTGTAGGAGACGCGTTATGAGATATATTTACCGATTTTAAGAAGAGATAAATATTATAAATTGAGTTGTTACTTTTTTGTGTCCGAAGTTTGATTTAGTTTTTCAGTTTTTTTTTAAAATTTTTCTTTACTTTTTATAAATATTTAAACTTTTTTTCCTCTAATATAAAATATTTTTTTCCCTCTAAATCTAAGTCATTAACAGGAAAGACATTCTCTGATTTCAAGGATAAATGGAAGCGATCTTTAAGAGTTTTTATAATTAAACTGTCAAATTTTGACATATATGACATTACTTTTCTTTGCTACAGCTAAACTTTATAAACTGATGATTAGCAGTTTTTTGATATTTATGATTTCACGCCTAACTAAAATATATGTTTTAATTAATTTGGTTCCATAATTTATTAAAGAAATATTGAAATATTAATTAATTTATATCTTACACATACCCTACGAAGCATGGCAGAATGAACCTTACTACACATAAAACATTGATAATTACATCATTGCTAACTTTCCCTTCCTTTCCTTCCAGACGCGGATACGTACCTAGGTTAGTAAAACCCTTACCCGTATAATCCGAGTCTGGCCACTATTCCAGCCAACCTCGACCCCGCGCTTGATCAATTATTTAAAATTTCAAAAGAAATCATTGCTAACTATGCAGGCTTGACGAATTAAATGAAAAGGAGAAAAAAAGGTGGCTTTAAGAGCTTGTCACAGTCTTGTCAGATCTAAAAAGCAAGCCAGAAGATCCTTATCAAATTTTAATAGTCACAACTGGGTACTTGCCCTCCAAGAAGACTACCTTATCCACACATGTGACCTATGACGTCAGCACCAGCTAATCATTATCAGCAAAATGGCGTATTAAAGCTGAGCTAAGTTTCTTTACATAACTTAAAATGTTAATTAACGTAAAGTTAATTAAATCTACGGCTCTGTATTTAATTAACGTAAAGTTAATTAAATCTACGGCTCTATATTTAATTAACGTAAAGTTAATTAAATACTGAGCCGTATCGCACATCGAATTTGTTGAAATACAATTCTTTCATGTCTACTTCTTTTACTTAACTTAGATTTATTACTTGTTCATGTACTCTTTTGTAACTGTGATATATTTTTGTGTACCTGGCAACTTCGATGCATAATAAGTTTGTATATGTACTACACGACTTCGTGTCTTTCTTTGTATAAATATGCAGGGTGTTCCAAAATTCTATTTACAACTTCAAAAAATCATAACTTCGAAAATAAACAAGATATTTATATTCTGTCATTTGCATGTATTACTGCAACTAATAAAGTTTTGTTTAGTACACTTCAACAGGCGCACCATTGGTGGCCCTAAGCACTTCGAGTCTGTAATCAATTTCAAGCCAGGTGATGTAAAGATAATTTTGGAACACCCTGTATAGCGAAAGAAATGAAATTTTTTTCCAAAGAATCTTTGTGAAAGACTATAGGCTGTGTTACTTAAGAGAATTGGTACTTGAAGGGCTTAGTTTACTCGAAATAGAATGGAAGCAAGTGTTGCTAACGTAAACAAATGCTAAGTTCCAACAACCAATCAGGATCGAGATACCCACACTACGTCACTTGCAGGCATCCCATTACTAAACCCTATTTAAATATGTAAATATTTATAAAATGTCTTATGATTAAAACTTGTAAACTTTTTTCAGTATATTTCTATTTTAATTAAATTTGCAATTTTAACATTTATAAACAAAAATAATTATACAAACATAAATGAATTATTTTTTTAAAGTTAAATTTAATTTTATATTTTAATTAAGGTTTTTTAAACGTGTAATCTTTCTTACTTGTTAATAAACAGGTATTTAAATCACAGCAATTCAAAACTGTTAATAATTGCATATTGTAAAAACAACTTGCCAAGTTGTCAACAACTTGTATAAACAACTTGTCAGAACCGAAAATTTTATTTACATACATACCTTGTCAAAACGCAGATTCGATATTCTCCAAATTTTCAACTAAGGATTTCTTGTTCTGTGCTGAAATAATCTCACTAGGATGACGTTCAAAAAAGATGAGCATAAAAGCAACATCTATCGAGAGGTCTACAGAGAATCAGGGCAGGGGTGTATAAATTATTTACAGAAGGAAGATTAAGAACTAACAGGCACTTCATCTTTCAAATATATCATCTATTTATTTTAGTTTAGAATAGAATTTACTGCTTCGAGCTTTCTCTTGAAGGATAAGTTATCCCATGAGAGGGTAAATGTGGGTGGTTTTACGATAAACGTGAAATGCTAAGGGTATACGTGATAGTATTTATTGAAGGCTGAGCAAACGATTTTTTAAGTCTTAACATGAAAAATAATGATCTGCGTTTCTTTCATTTATGACAAAATTAATCCCTTGAAAGGGATGTCGCTGAAAAAGTTTACTTTGCGTGTTTGCAGAATTAAACGCGATAAAAGGCTTAACAATAGCTTCGAGGACTTTCATAGAAGATTGAGAAACAGTGTTACATTTTTATGTTTTGTGAGCTTTTATATTCAAATAAAACAGTTGAGAATAAGACGAGGTAGAAAAAGTAAATAATGGGCGATGAAATGTACAAAATTCAAATACAATTAATTGCAATAAAAATGAACTGCAATTATTAATTTTTTAATCTGCAATTATTAAATTATTTCGCAGTTTAGAATTATTATTTTTTAAGAAAAAATAATTTCTTTCATTCATAAAAAATTTTGATTTTTATAAAATCCAAATTTTTGAATTGTAGAATTCTAATTGAAAATTCCAGTTGCATTTTCATAAAAAATATTTTTTTTAAGTAATAGTCAAATGTATTAAAATATATTTCTCACAAGTAGAATTTTGAGAAAATACTATAAAAATTATTGTTTTGTATTATTTACGATTTTCATAAAAATTAGTAATTGTTTGAATATAATTTTCGTATATGCTATTTTTATAATAAATAATATGAAAAGGCAAGCAGCATGAAACTTGAATTAAGTTACATAATGTAAGTAATTTGTTTAATTTGCTTATATTTAATTTTTAACGCATGTATTACCTAAATTTATAGAAATAAAATTTTGAAATAATTCATAAAATTCATTAAGGAAACATTTGAATCAGTAAAACATTTTTTACTCTACTAAATATATAACTCCATATAAACTTTTCCCCATTAGCTTAGTATTTTAGTACCTAGCTGAATTTTTCAGTACCTAGTAGCAAACTTAATTCAGCAGTGGTTTCAATGATAGTATGACAATTTTTAAGGTTCCTAAGTGAATCAGTACTATTTCTCCATTAATTTTGTTTTTCAGTACATAACTTGTTTGTTTTAAGATATAAATTACCATTGATTCTGAATTTAAAAAATAAAGTTTTAAAGTAAAGAAATACTTATTTGTGGCACAGTTTGCATATGCTGCCACCTTCAGCTTGATGATTAAGACTTTACGAATTAAAAAGAATTTAAAAGAAGAAAATAGAAGAAAAAAAAAACATGCAAGATACTTCTTTCCTGATTATCGAGAGCTATAAGTTAGCAAGCATTGTTGATGTTATCTTAAAAACAGAATCATCTGGAGCTTAATTTAAAAAAATGGCTAATTCTGATCCAATGAGATCCTAACACAAAGGGTTCTGGGGTTATAAGAGAGACACACAGACGAACTCCTAATTTCATTAGAATAGATTTTGCTTTAAAATTGTTATTAACTCAGATAATTTTCTTATTTATTTCCACCAAAAGTCATGTGCTTAAATTAAAGTATTATTCTAGACTTTTAATGTATAGATTTTAATTTAAAGAATTGCTTATTAATTTTCATCAAACTCATATTATCTTTAATCCACTCACTAATTGTTCTACCTCGGTTGATTAACACGCTTCGCCAACTTTAATAACTTAGCAATTTTTTTTTCGGGTATTTCATTTCATCTACTTTCTGTTTTATTTCACGCACGTTGCTCTACACGCTATCAACTGAAAGTAAATTACTCACTTTATTCTGCCCAGGCTTTGGAACAAATGAAATTGTGATTAGCAAGGAATATTTATTATTCGGTCGAACATTGGTCTTACGAATATTTTGTGACTTTTGGGTACAAATAATCCTGTCAAACTTAACGTTGTTAATACCTGACATGAGGTTATTTAGTTTAAGAAGCAGCAACAATAATTTTCTGAACAAATAAAATTGCAAGTAGAATGAAGAAAAATTAATTTTCTGTAAAGAACTAATCGCAAAATTTACTTAGAAGAAATCTTTCAATAAAAGTAATGAATGTTACTTACATCAAAATTTAATTCGGAGAAATTTTCCAATAAAAGTAATGAATGCTTAATTGCACCAAAATTTACTTTGATAAATCTTCCAAATTTTGGCAAAAATCGCAAAATCGCTTTTTTATGAAATTGCTGTTCTTTGGGTCCTGGAGAGGAATAATTAGAAATTCAGAAAAGACGCGCTGAACCATCTATATTGCAAATTTTGTCTTGGTCCTAAATCTTCCACCTTTCTATTCATTTACTGTACTGCACCAAAACGAAGAAGAAAACGATTTTTTTGTGAGGAATTTTTTTTAAAATTTGGATTCCGTAGACGCCTTTTAATTCAGTAAACACCAAAAAAATTACCAGCATATTATTTTTAAGGGTCATTGAGCAAAACAAAAACTAAAACCTTAATATGTATCATTTATTGTAATAAAAAAGTCGCAATAAAAAAGAAGTTTTACGTGCTTTTAAGCAAGCTGGCAACAACTATGATTTCTTAATTCTGTTTCCCACTTTGACTTCGAGATCTACTCTTCCTAGAAATGTCGAATCTCTATCAGTTTTCAGATAAAAATAGGTATGACAGTTTTGGAGATAGATTGAAATCTAATTTCGCAAAACTGCACCGTCTTCTTGTATTTTTTAACTATATATTCTTCCTACAAGAGACTATGTGGGCCAGTGGGCGGTTCTGAAAATATATGGTTAAGTTTTATCTTGGATATCTGATTTCAAATATAATGTGAATATGGTTATAAGAAGTTTAGATATTGATTTCATAAAATAACTCTTTGAAAACTATATTTTTTGATTTTACAAGTATTTTTTTGCAAGTGTCACATATTTTTTTGAATTTTGCTTACGTCCTGCTCTATGTTCATTTGTTTTTATTCCAAGTAACACTAATTTTGTAGTTTTCATTGATATCGTTATTTGAGATCATTTCAGGCCCCTTTTAAATAAATAAATAAATAAACAACTAAAATATTATTGCTTATATTATTCCGTATTTTGAGTTAAGTTTTGCCAGTAGTATGAATGTGATACTTGGCTTACGTAAGTTGTTGATGAGTTAACAAAATGCTAAAATAAATGTTAAAATAGATATACTCATACTGTTCAAAACATTAAGCAGTAGAAATAAAAGTATGGAGCATTTTTATTTTAGTAAGTTAAAATGTTAAGCAAAAGTAAAGATTGTAATTAAATTTATCTTTTTAATTTATGAGATTACAATAGTTTACGCGGCAATTATAACTGTTCCGACAGTTAAGAATTAAAACAATAAAATATTTTTTTGGAAACAGAATCAACTTGTTTTTAAAATGTATTTTACACTGTTATGGACTCTGTTGTATGTTGTTACTCTGTTACGTTAAGTTATAAGGGGTTCTGGGATTTATCACAATAAAATCAGAATTTTCTATATTAGGACTTAAATAGAATTAGGTTGATTAATAAATAAATTGTTTAAAAACGTAAGAAGTGTATAAGAGAATGTTCAAAATTTCTAATTTGCAGAAAAACGAAAGCAATACAGTCTTTTTTAAAATTCAGTGAAATCAAATATAATTCTTTCTTTTAAGGGTCCTGTGATTAAAGTGTCCCTAAGAGACTCATACCCCTATTCTGACCTTACAGGTTATTAAAGTCAAATTTATATGAAAAAATAGATGGCTCTTGTTGCCCTGTTTAGGGAAAGCAACGAATTTAAAAATATAGAAAAAAATTTAAATTTAACCAATGAGGTAAACCAAACATCTTATTATTAAAATTGTTGCTCAATTTAGAATTATGAGTTTGGTATTTTAAGTTATTGTGCGTATCAATTCATGAAAAAATTACCTTACATAAAAGTGAAGGTTTATGAGCTTATGTTTGAATTTCTGGTAAATCGTTAATTTATGAACGGATTTAGTTACCAAAAGAAAATCTTAAATATCGTTTATTTTGGTTTTCAAAACCAGAATTACTGTTTTTTTTTTTTAAACAGGAATATCATTACCATACGGTACGTATTAGAATGTTTAAGTCATCGTATTAGAATGTTAAAGTCAATTTGAATATGTCAAAAAAAATTTCACATAAACGCATTAAGATACTTATCAATTATTACATATAATGTTATGATACGGATCAATTCATGAAGAATGTACCTTAAATGAAAATGAAGGAATATAAACTGATATTTAAAACGCACTGTGTTAAAATATTTCATCAAAAAATTCGCTGAAACAGGAAACCTATAACGTGAAAATTAACTATTTAACTCAAAACAGTGCTGATAAAATGATTGTCCGAAATTTACTTAGCAAAGGTGACTTAAGTTACCCCTATGGCATAGGTAACTCTGGATGACTGTTTTCAACACTATAGTAATGGTTCGAAGCGGCATAAAGTTTTTCGTGACAGAGTGTTAAAGTCAATGACACAATTTGCATGTGCTAAAGAGAAGTCTACCAAAAACGTCTAATATAAGCAGATAAACAAGTTTTCAATTTTTCCAGCTGATAAATATAGTGGAACGATGGTCTTGAAATAAAAAAATCATAAATATTTACCAAGTATTAGGACTTTGTGAACAATTGATTTTGATTCCCCGACTTCACGAAATCGGGAAAATTGTGAAAATAAATGTGCTGCTAAAAAAATTAAACCCAAATTCCACCAAAAGAATATGCATTAAAGAATATCAGAAAGAAAAATATTGCTACTGAAAAAGATAAACATTGATTAAAAAAAAATATTCATTGTGTTTTAGAATGCTCGATAATCGCCATCACGGAAACTTATTTTTTGTTTTAACCCGAATTCAGAAATTTTTATTCCATTTTAAAAATAGTTCCAAAATGTCATAGAAAAATTGTTTACACGCGCGGAAACAGAAAATGCCTTCCACTGCACTGTTTCAAAAGTGAATTATGGTTGAAATAAATTTTGATCGACAATACGTGGTATTAAAATGTCAAAAAGGATTGTAAAATTAAACAGGTCAAAAAATATGCTGTTTACTTTTATGAAAGTCATCTCTTGTACGGTTTATCGCCTACCGAATAGTTAGTTGTCGACCGATAAAATCTGTCACTATTATCAATAGTCTTAAAATTGAAATGTGATTTCCTTGATGAAAGTTAAGTTTGGTTAAATGATTTAAACATAGCACGCAATTTATAAAAGAATAAAAGACTTATTTAGGTTAAACGCTTTTATGTCTATCTTAAAATTGCTGCTCTNCAGTTATTAAAGTTATACAAATACCTCTTTTAAACCCAGCCTCAAATTATTCTGGTTAATTAGCACTAATTTTATTAAATTTATAAGTTTATATTCCTCTTTTTAGCCTTGCTGCAAACTTCCACGCAGCACTCTTAGCACGACGCTTCTTTTTCTTGGAGTATTGCCCATGTCGTTGCATTTCACATTATTCAGTTGTATTTTATATTTTATAACCGTCGTTGAACAGCTGACCCAATTTTTTGGGTTTACGACTACTAATGTTCAACTCCGTAGCCTAGTTATTTTGAAACCAATCCAGAAGACAAGGGAACTCCTGGATCAAGTATTGAGAGAAATTTGCCTTCGTGGAGGACTTTTTGATGGAACTAAACCGCATTTGCGTTACATGGAGAGGAAGATCATGAGAACCACCACAACCATCGCTGGGGTTTGAACCCGGTTCACCTCATTGGTAGGTAAACGCTCTATCCCCTGAGCCACCACAGCTCTTGGTGTTTAGATCGATGATTTTTTTTAACCATATTTATAAAAATATGATTTAGAAGAGCAATTATCGCTAAAAGTTTTATTTAATTTTCTTAGCCATGCTGCAAATTGTAACGATAATTCAGCACACTATCCATAAATTCCATTTTTAAGCAATTCATTATTTCTCATTTATTCTATTATTTCGCAAGTGACGTCACCGTAGGTAAATCTTGGTATTTGTCGAGTCTGAAGCTAATCGAGTTCGACACACACTAGTGACGTCACTTACAGGTATCCAATTAAATCTGTTTTAAATCACATGGTTAGGCATAATCACTTCACTTCTTCTCTATTCTCAAGTACACAGTTTTAATCGTTACTTAAACTATTAGCATCTGCGTGAGTTACTGAGCTATAATCTAGACTTATCAGCGAATCTATTTTTAAATTTTATGCAGTAATGCGTAATGGTATTTCCATGAGAAAATTCCTTTTTTATGCATCCAGCACAAATAGTTCGGAGTAGAATGGTCTAATCCTTATAAAAACCTTCCTTATGATTCAAACTAACAGTGTGCAAAGTTTTATTGCAAACGTGGCATTAACAGAGATACAAACAGATATATTAATTTTTATATTTATACAGACAGGGTTTCAATAAATTAACGACTTATATGCTAAAGAAAATAGTTTTTCAGAACTTTCTTGGTATTTAAAGATTAAATATTAATAAATAAGTAAAAAATAGAAATATATTTTGCATTCCAAGAATGTCCTCAAGGTTTACAGAGATAATATGAAACATATTTACATTCACATTCATTATTATTCTTTATTATTTTCATATTTATTGAGATCATATGAAACCACATAGACTTTTTACAAAATTAATTCTTCGAAGTAGGGTGGGAGTCTTACGACGTGTTAAAAAATGCATATACAAATTAAACTTTTGCATACAAAGAACTATTCACCTACTTATTTAGGGCTTCTTGTAAAAAGTCGAAAACTGCAAGCTGAGCAAGAAAGCTTTAACGGCTTATATTTTCTCCCAGATTTAACTGCTTGCTTTTAAAATTCTGTTTTCTGAAATATACGAGATAGGGAAACTTGAGAAACTTTCGTTCTTCATTTTTGTCAAAATAATTAATATGGACCTTAATTTATATCACAAGCTCTGTTGCATGAATACGAAAATAAATTTCGCTCATATTTGCATTAAAAATAAACTTAAAATACTTTTAGTATGTATCTTTTATCATCTTTTTTATTTCTTCTTTTGATTTTGATCTCGTGCACCATAAGATACAATAACATACAAAGGAACTACTTAAAATTATATGGACAATTTTAGCTGCCACACATTATTTAAATAAAAACACAAGAGTTTTTTTTTCCGACTGATTTTTTCATGCTACAAAAATAGCATTCCTTGATAAAATGTTCGGGTTTTACAAAAATCCGTAAAAATATCCAAAATTGCCTTTAAGGTATCCAACTAGTTTAGACAGCTTTTTTTAAAAATATTAACATAATATTTTAAAAAACTAGTTTATTTATTTCATTATGTGCAAAAACTTATAAAACTAGCAGAAAAAATTAGTATTATTATTTATTTTCTTTTAAATGGAAATATTTAGGTAAAACAAAGACATTTTTACGCTAAACATTGCAAAAAAATTTCTATCGCCTAAAACAAAAAATCCTTGGAGAATTTTATTTAGGAGACTATCAACTATATTTCTAACTATTATTTTAAAAGCAAATGCATATACTACTGAGTTAGATATCATTATAATCAAAAAAGTAAATTTTTAAAAATTTTCACCCCTGTTTTTTGTGAAAAAAATATGCATAAAAAATGAAATTCACCTTTTTTTTAAAAATCTTAGTCTGTAGTTCAAACTACAAGTGCTATAATCTTAAACACTCACGAAAAATTGTAGACTATTATTTTAATAACATCATGATATATTGTGCTTAAGGTGATGTAAAATGTGAGAAAAATCTGATTTTGAGATAAGCAAATTTAAAGATTTAAATTCATTAGTCTAGCCACTGCTATCACCTTGGACAAAACCTGCTATAACTTTGTAAGCAACTGGAATACAAACAAAAGTGAAGCATTTTTAGAAAGCTAAGAGTACAAGCATTCTAAACGTACAATAAACTCATTTTCTAAAATTATACCCAAAATCATGTTTTTGTACTAGTTAGATACCCTTCTTATTTAATAATTGAAGCCACGTTATGATGACGTTACAGTTATCATGATTAACTACTTATTTATGCTAAAATATTTATCATCCCATGATATGTCTTAATAAATGAAAGCATTTCTGCAAATCAAATAAATATAAAATGGAACTACATAAAAAGTGTACCACAGTTTATTCCTAGAACTCTAGAACTAGACCTTGTACATAAAATATTCCTTAAATAACCAGCCAATATACTAAACTGTAGGCATAGTTGAATCAAACTAGGTATCTCTAAAATATCTGTTATGATGAAATTAATATTTTAAATTAATGCTTATCTTTCTTTAAGATTTTTTTTTTACGACACCTAAGCTTGGCTACACATAAAAAAGGAAACATATTTTAGAATGTTAGCCAAATTGAAATAACACCTATACTATCTTTCCAAACTCAAAATACGAGTGTAATATGCGATTTGAAGATTATCGGACCTGTAGTGGGTCTAAGATTTTTATAAATTGGAAGAAAACTGTGACGCGTTCGACGATTTTTAGCTTACAACACCAGTTGGAAAACACTGATACCCAAATTAGATAACAGCATAGTTTAGCTGTCGACCGAATTCGTTTCGCTCTTTCGGCAGCGCCATAATAGTAAATTAATTGACATAATATCACAAAAATCTCTCAAAGTCAAATGTCTCCGATTAAAAAATATCATCAACCCGCAATTCATAATGTTTATCAAAGTAAAAAGTGGTTTAAAGGAATCCACCTAGATTGATTATGCATGAAGGGTTGCATGTGGATAAAAATTTTAAAATGAAAAAAAGAGTAGCTAAATGTTATTATATTTATACAAGTTGCAAAAGCAGAAAAAATTTTCAAAAATAAAAATAAGTATTTAACTTCATTATATTTTAACTAATTGATAGTTTTAGCATTTCGGTGAAGACAAGCAAAGTCATAGTTTGACTTTCAAACAATTCGTTTACTTTATTGCAAAAATAGCAAATTGTTGCTTCAGTGGCGTAACTACCACTATGAATATTAAATACCGAATGACAAATCCGGTGAAGATCCGGTGAAGTAAACAAAGTCTCCTGGTAATAAACAATATACGAAAAAAATGAGCGAAATGCTATAAACAGGACAAAAAAGAGAACAAAAAAGAATGAGCGAAATGCTATAAAAAAATTAAGAAAAATATAATGAGCAATAATTTTGTAAATAAATAAACAACATGAATCAACTAGTGGTATCCGTTCATCGAATTCTATCTGAGATAAAATTCTGGAAGGGAAGAAATGCGGCGTAACTACCACTATAAATATTAAATACCGAATGACAAATCCGGTGAAGATCCGGTGAAGTAAATAAAGTCTCCTGGTAATAAACAATATAGGAAAAAAATGAGCGAAATGCTATAAACAGGACAAAAAAGAGAACAAGAAAGAATGAGCGAAATGCTATAAAAAAATTAAGAAAAATATAATGAGCAATAATTTTGTAAATAAATAAACAACATGAATCAACTAGTGGTATCCGTTCATCGAATTCTATCTGAGATAAAATTCTGGAAGGGAAGAAATGTGGCGTAACTACCACTATAAATATTAAATACCGAATCACTAGTATATAAGACATGTTAACTGGATTCTAACCAGAGGTACCTTTTGATAGATGAAGGTTGACATAGTCGATAATTAAAACCACTTCTAAACTATATTTGTTGCTAAGACATATTTAAGCACAAAAAAAAAATTTTATTATAGTTGTCGGAAACTTGAGTCACCATACTAATAATTTAATATTTTTCTCGATGAAAAACGGTTTTTCTTTAAACGCGATATTATTCCCTCTGATCCCTTTTTGTGGTAATATTCATTTATAAATAAAATGCCCCTCATTAATATGAATCTGGGTTTCAATAAAATATGAAAGTGGAAATCGCCTTTCCAATTTATTAGAAGTCTTGAAATGTTTAACAAGAAATATATTCTTTCCGACGAGCAATAAATAACATTACGAGAGAAAAATTAATCTATTTAAGAATGTGATTAGTAGGGCTTTAAAGAACCGGAAAAAATTTCTATTACATATTTTTCCTGATTTGATTTAAAATATAGAGTAATTTTTTTATCTTGTCATGGAGATGAGTTGTCCCACGAAGAATTGTCGTCACGAAGACTTGTTTAACAAAAAAATATATGTTTTTTCTGAACAGTAATGATTACAACACGTGCGAAAATTTAGATTATTGCGGAATACGATTAACAGCGGTTCAAAAAAAATTTCAATTGCATTTTCCCCCTGATTGTTCCAGAATATAGAAGAATCCTTTATCTTGTCCATCTGATTATATCATAAGGTAGTAAAAAAGATGTCACTTAACATAGATTGAAGATGAAATAACAATTATTAGTTTCAAATACAGCACGACATTTTCCAATTCATCAGCTGTTTCTTATTATTGTTCGTAAACAAAAAGTTTAATGTCTATATTTATGAGTAGGAAACCCCTAAATGTGTCCCGGTACTTTATGACAAATGCCCCTCCAATTATTCGGATCGTTTGCTGTAGTGAAAGTAAAGCGGTGTCAAATGACGATCGTAAGGAAGTGAAGTGAATGCCCAAAATATTGCAGACGATATTTTTCTTCACGTGTTTCGTGTGTTCGATGATGTATGACCTTTCCACGGGGATATAAGAAGTCCCAAGTGGCTGTGACGTAACATTCGGAAGAAAAGTCAAGGAACTAATGGAACAGGTGAGTGCTGCAAAATATATTAGGTTTCGCATTGTCTCCTTATGGGAGTACCGCTATTTTGGATATCTAAGTATTGATTACGTTCTTGAAAAATATTTAATCATTCCAAGATTCATACTTCTGAAAATTTTGTGCTATTATTATTTTAGTACTGATCTGCCTACATCTGAGAACGGGCTCATTTACGTTAAGTTTCTTATGGCTAAAGGGCAACTTAAAGTTTAGTACTTTTTGTAATGTGACATTATTTTTCATATTGTTAAATTTAGATAATTATTTTCCTAATAGTTGAATCTTTAGGGTAGAATTTGAACATATTATAGTCCAGTTAAGATTTAAAAAAGAAAAAAAAAACGGATTCTATTTCCTTCATGTTAACTCCAGAATTGTAAGAAGGCAATTTTATTATTTATAACTAAATTATATTTTGGAACATTCCTTGTTTCATTTTTTGTAAATGAAATGTGTTCAATTGAGTTAATAGTTATAAATAACTAAAATTTAAAAAAATGTGTAAGAGCAAAATATAGTTGATATCGTATTGTTCTCTTATAGGAGTAGCGCTATTTCGCATATTAAAAGTATTGATAACGTTTTCACACATATTTAATCATTTCAAAATTATAATCTTAAAAATCTCGGGCTATTGTTATTATTATTTTAATATTGATTTGTGTTACTTTAGGACGGGCTCATTTACGTTGAGTTCTTAATGGCTAGCAAAGTTTTGAGCCTCGTTAAGTAACAATATTTTTAATACAGTTTAAATTTAGATACAACTAAAAAAATCTTGCCTGTTGACTAGAATTTTAACATATTGAAGTTCTCTTTAGTCTGAAAGGAGTTCTATTTCTCGCATGTAAACCTATGGATAATTATATGAAATTATTAAGATTAATAATTACTTAGAAACTGGATTATATTCTCCAATGTTATTTATGTAATATCATTTATTTAACCCTTTGATGCAGACGGACACCGGGTGGTTTCTGTTATAATTTTTTTTCTGATGCTTTAATTACAAGTAAAAATATATTTTGGTATTTTTAATTATTAAAAACAGTTTAATAGTTAATAAAAAAAGGCTGTTAAATTATCGGAATTATATTTGCTCTAAAATATAAAATTCAAAAAAAGTAGTTGAAATTTTTTTTCGTTTATATTTAAAAAACTATCAATAATTGATTTTGTAAATTAAAGAAGTTTCAATGATGGATAACTTTGTTTCTCTTAGATCTAAATAACTGCAAATAATTAAGAATTTGAAAAATTATCGTTTGCAAGTGAGCCGTGTTTTGAAGATTTTACATTTAACCCTAGAAAAAGACATCCGTATTTCATGTTGTATTTTACAATCATAAATTATTAAAATACTAAATGTAATATTTTTCATTTATTTTAACTTAAATTAATGCAAAATAATGAAAAATATATTTAATAAAAAATTTGCGCAAGAGAGTTAATATCATTTATTTAATTTTATTTATGGAAATATATTCCATTGAACCTAGTAACCAAATTTTACATTTTATGGCTGCAAACGGTGGCTCAGGGAATAGAGCATTCGCCTTCCCATCAGGTGAACCGGGTTCGAATTCCAGCGATGGCAGATCGATGCGAATGCCGCACGACCACAGTGTTGACGTAAAATATCCTCAGTGGTAGACGGATCATGGGTTAGAGTCCCCCCTAGACGGATCATGGGTTAGAGTCCCTTTGCAGTCAGGCTAACCGTGGAAGGTTTTCGCGGTTTTCTTTTCCATCCATCAAAAAAGTCCTCCACAAAGGCAAATTTCTCCCAATACTTGATCCAGGAGTTCCCTTATATTCTGGATTGGGTTCAAAATTACATGGCTACGGAGTTGAACATTTTAAGTCTTAAACCCAAAATTGAGTCGGCTGTTCATCGACGCTTATAAAAAAAAATATAAAAAAATTAGCGAAAGAGGTCCAATAGGATTTCTAAAAATTAAAAATGAGATATACCTAATATCTAAAAAATAATAGATTTGAATTAAGTTAAAAATCTTATACTACATTTCTACCTGAATGATACGGCTATTGTTAAAAACTCTGATTTACAAACTAATGACGTGAAATATATTGTTTTACATAGCAAGGTATATAATTTAATTTTAAGGATTTATTAACGAGTTTGTAATTAATTGGAGTCGAGGATCAGGCAGGGCATCAAATTTAACAAATATTATTAACGTTTGAGAAAATAATTTTTTTACTTAAATGTTGTAAAGTTAAAAATTATTAAAATAATTCACGTTTGTTTTTCAGTTCAATGTGAAAATTGTTTTATTTTGAGTGAATAAAAATATCTAGCTACTCTTCTTTTTTAATTTGCCTGAACGTACTCTAGGTTGTATAATATTAATTTAATTCTTAAAGTTTTTAAATCTATCAAGAGACCAAAACGCTTTCTTTCCATTTCTAACACAAAATGTTATATTTTTAGTTTATTAGTTTACTTTTTAACTAAATCTGAAATGACAGTGTGCATTTCTGGTGTCCAAATTATGCTTATAAGTATGAGATATTTAGATATGTTATATATATTAGATATGTTTGAGCATAGTTAAGATATGTTTTTTTTCCTGCTAGTTAACTGTGTCCAAAATACATTTCAAAATAATTAAAGAAATAAAATTTAGTTGAAAAACCAAATAATTAATTTTGTATTTCTTTTATATCTGTATTCAAAGTATAATTTTAGTTATATTTTAAAAATTATTTTTGATATTTGTTTTTCAAAGTGAAATTTAAAATAATACCCCGCCCAAATAATAGAAATAAGTTTACTTTGGCCAAATATGATTCAGATGAAGTACATAGACATTTTTTAGAGTTCAAAATTGTTCTAATAATTGTCAGAAATAAATGGTTAATAGTTTGTGCCAAATTTAAATTTAATTTTCGGAATCGGTTCTAACTTACAACTGCAAATTTTCTTTTGGAATGGTATAAAACACAAAAAGGCACTTTAAAAAAATTATCAAAATTGTTTTAAAAAATATATACTGTTTATAGTTTGTGAAGCATTTAAATCTTATTTTCAATGTCGTTTCTCATTTTTAGCCATAAACTTTTCTCTTTGAATTAAATGAAATACATTAAAACCCTTTTTAATTAAAAAAAATTGCTAAAATTAAAAAAAACATATATATATATAGAGCTTGTAATTAATTGTACTAACAATTGGCAAAAATAAATAGTTTCGAATTTGTAAAAATTCTCATTTAATTTCTGGAATATAATACATAATCAGTAAATAACATCATTAAATAGAAATGACTAAAAATTGAAAAACACAGATACAACGAACAATCTATGCATTTTTTTAAAAAGAAAAATGAAATTAGTGTGTGTGTGTGTATACTCTCTTTTTAATAAAGAAACTTAGTTTATAACAACTTATTGGTGGGAGATGAAATTCTTAACTTATTCTTACATGATGTTCCATTATTGCAGTCTACAGCAAAAAGAAAATGTTTCGCTATGATAAGCATCTAATTTTCTGCCTGAATGCGTATTGGACTTACAGCAGAAGTAACAGATGATTTTGTCTCCTAATATTTTAAAGTTTGGATTAATTATTCTTTATCGTTCGTTTTTATGTTAAGCTCTTGGAAAGTAGAAAAAAAGGAAAATGTTTAATTTTGCTATCATGATAAAGAAAAGGATATTTCTTCGTTTTTATAACGAATGTAGCTTAATAAATAGAGAAAAATAAATTTTGCGCAATTTATATATTTTCATGCCTAATTCGCCGTTATAAAAATTACTAAAATTGGATTTATTAATTTATCAGCAATAATTTTTTTTAAACTAGAAAGCTCCGCAGCCTGTTTGAGGCGCACTCCTACCTCCATAATTGTATTTTTTATTCATCATTTTTTTATTAAAAAAAAAAAAGCACAGTATCAGCATAACATATTTTTCTTTTATGTTAATTGTAACGAAAATGAATGATTACTTAAGTTTGAAAAATAATCAACTAAACTTGGAAAAAAAGCTTAACTTTAAAAAACAGAATGTGCGATATAATAAAAAGGAATAAAGAGGTGCAAGTTTACTAATTAACTATATGCAACGATAGTGTTAAGTCATTATATTAATTGAAATAGGACGTGATTTTATATCTCTTGAACTCTTGAATTCAGTTTTTATACTCTCAAAAATGTTAATACAAATGTCAAGATGATATATTTGAAAACATCTAATCTCTCTCACTCTTTTTTTTTCATTGTTACTTTCAAAGTCAAGCTAAGCGAGAGCATATAAAATAAAGATCTCGAGAAAGATAAATAAAATTTTCTCTAGCAATGGAGGAATGGTCAGTATTCAAACATTGATATCGTGTGATATTTTTTACTACAAGTTTAACAATTAATCATTCTATGAACTAATTGTTGAGGATTGCATTTTTCTTATTTCGTTGTACATCCTGCACATTTTTCTGCACATTTTCATAACTTCAATTTTAAAGTCTTATTGCGTTTGTGCAGCAAAAAGAAATGAAATTTATATAACACCGAGAACGGAGGCAATAGCTATTACGTGTTTTTAATATGGCGAGATAACACGATTCGGCCGTAGGTAAAAATTTTTTTAGCAAAATGTTTCATGCTTGTTCATCAAATAAAAGCATTCAATTAAGTTTGTTAAAAAATTTCAAATAGTAGTGTTCAAATATTATTTGTTTTTATCTTAGTGTTCTCAAGATTATTCTAATTATGTGATAGTAAAAATCTAATAATTCTGAATAGCAATGTTCATTATAAAACGCGATGCTACAAAATATGACATATTCTGACTAGCTCAAATCTCAACTGGACCTCTGTATCTAATAACAATTTAAGTTTTAAATCTTTTTGGAACATCAGTAGCTCACCAAGAAAGACGCTGACGTTTCTATTAATGATTTAGCAGTTTCTGAAGAAAAAGGAATGATAGAAATGGAACAAAGCATTAAGACCGAGGAAAGATCCCTGAATTCGAAAACAAGATTTTGTGGTAGTGAAATTTCGGGAAAAAAATCTATGAAGCATTGCCTGATAAAAACTTTAAACATTTGTTCATTTGCGCATATATCTTTTAACCAAAGACAAAGTTTAAATGTTTTCCTCAAAAAAAGGATGAATCCAGCATTTTTTATAACCGTTGTTTTCTGGACCAGCAACTGGCTACCAGATTCATAAAAAATGGATGCCACTTTTGCACTTTTGGTAGCCATTTTTAGATAAGTTAAGGCAGAGCACCAGGGTTCTTGATTTTATGTATTCTTTTGGAAGAAATGGATTTATTTTATTTAAATAAGTTTTTTTCTAAATTTAAATAGTCAAATATGAATTTAATGATTTTTTAAAAATTTATTAAGTTTAGCATACGGGTGAATTATTATTTCTTTAAAAAATACACGATTAAGGAGCATTTAAATAATAGATAAAGAAAAAGGTAAATAACCATATATACCTGTAAAGTATTTCAAAACTTTTATTAATGGAAGTAGAGGAAACTAACAGTTTTTCCTAATATAACTTGTTCAATGAAGCTAGTAAAATATATACAAATTAATATACTGCAGATTTATTGTGATTACTTAAAATATAAAATTTTAACAAATAATTTCGCTTCACTTAAAAATCATTAACTTTTCATCATAAGATATTAATGAGTAGCCTATCTTCAATAATAATTATGTTAAGCAAATTGAATAAAAAAAATTTAATTTATCTGAGTCTTTCCCCAATTAGTAGATTTCTAAAAAGTTCGTAAGTCGTAATCTATATTAATCTATATTACGTAGTCGTAATCTATGACTTACGCAATATAGATTACGTAAGTCGTAATCTATAAAAATAAAGCAGAATGCTTATATGTATGTTTGTACCGTATGCAAATCCACAATTATAAACCGATTCGCTCCAAATGAGTACACAGGTTCCAAATTCGGTTCCAACCTAGGTGAACCAAACTGCACCACCGACTTCTGATTCACGCGCTGCATCCCAAGCAATGAGTTTTCCGTAATATGTGATGATTATTTTATAATAAGATGATCTGAGAGTGCAGCTAAAAAGAATCAAAAGTTTGTTTTATCCTAAGTTCTAATGAATTATTTATCTTTGGTTTTAGTTTTTAGGTTTTCACAAGTACTAATGTTAATAATTTTACGATGTCTGTTGACCGAATTCGTATTTTGAAAGATTTATAAGATTATGCGTTATTATATTGATTCATAAAATTATGCGTTTTTATTATTCTAAAGTGTGTCAACAAACTTAAATAATGGAAATTCAACAAGAACTAATAAAATAAATGTAAAATTAATAATAATATAAATGTAATGTTAAGCCATTGAGAAATTTTGGTAAATTCTGAATATCACATTTTGAATGTTACTATACCTATATTTAATATTTCTTTCAATGAGTTGATGTTCTAACAAAAATTATGGTAAATCTAATATTACAAAACAGCACCGGAATATAAAATTAAGAATGGAAAATAATTAAGGCTGTATATTAGATGCCATGAATGTGTAGGAAGGTGATATTAGAGCACTTATCCATTTCGGAGAGCTGTAAAAAGTCTATTACCAGAGTACCTACTTTATGCACCTTGGTACAATAGGTTCTCTTAAATGACAATACCAGAAGTACCACATTTAATTAAGAATTACTGGCGTCAATAGTTTGACGATTTTAATCACATTCGAAAAAGTACTGATATTATTTCGTTGGCTAAAAATGATTATAAAAATATTAGTGTCATAAAGAATTATTTTTGAGAATTGCATTAAATTAATGTTGGTAATGGGCACAGATTGAAATAAAAATTTCTTTTTGTATTAAAATGCTGAATTAATGGACAAAGGGTTAAAATATTATCTGGAAATCCGTAGTAAAAACGCGAACAACAACACTTTGTAAATAGCTGATGGAATCTCATATCACTTCTTAATGGAGTCCCTTAAAAAGTGATTATTTAGAAGTGATTCGCAAACCGTAATAGCATGTAATAAAAAAAATATCGCAACTTCAAAAAATTTGTTGTGGAAATCCGAAAAAGTGATGGAATTGTTATGAATCGTGTATTAAAAAGTAATTTGTCAAAGTTGAGTAATTACTTAATTTGATATTTGTAAACTGTATTATCAACATTAAAAATATCAAAATTATTAAAAAAAAAACAGTAAAAATTCCTAGGAAAAATTGCCAGAAAAACGATTGAAATTTGACGTGAATTAATGCACCCAAATCGCAGGTTTTTTAACATTAAGCCTGTAACACGATCACCACTTTTTGCGACTAGGTTTTGATGTTTTGGTTGTCATTTTTTATGTAATGGTTGCCCGTCGGCGACCGCTAATCTTGGGCTACAAAAGAAACGATGAGCCAAATTTCTTTACAAGTTTCTTTAAGAATTTCGTGAATAGCTTGACTTATATTGTGTATTTCTCTCTCTCTTTTTAATATTTTTGTGCTTGCATTTAATTAACGAAAATTTTCTAACGGGAATGTAACAGCTTAACGAGACTTTAATATAGATTTAATTTAAAATAATAATAAATAAATTTTTCAATTTTTTTCGAGCATGTTTCTGTTCAAATTACCCCCGCTGAGGAAATATTTCCAAAAAACTTTACTTTAGAGGTAAATTTTCAATAAAAAAACATCTGATGACAAAATTTACTCTGGTTATAGTGGTTACTTTCAGCATCCTGTTTTTAAAATTTTATCGACAGAGACAATGAGAACGTGTTTAAACATCATTTATAAATTTTTTTAAGTTCAGAACCAAGTTAAATCCTCCTCTCTCTAACTGGTAGAGAAGTACACTAAATTTTTACTAAAACTGTAAAGTTAGATAAAGTAACCTCAGTATATGGGTATTAAACATAAGCATTTAACTTCCAATTATAATAAAATGATTATAATACTGCCGATGAAACATTTTCTTTACTTTTCCAGCAATACTTGCACATCTTGGTTGGCTTCCTTCTTCTTGTGGTTACATCTGTTGGGAGTTGGAACTCCGGAGGCGGTGGAGGAGGAGGAGGATGGAGCGATGGAGGTGGAACGAAAGGTGACACAGGAGGTGGTATCACCGTTCTAGCCATACCTTTGACATTAACAGCTACAACAGGTGGAGGAGGTGGAGGAGGCAAAGGAAAAGGCGGTGGAGGGGGAGGTGGTTGGCCTTCAGGTGGAGGTGGGGGAAAGGGAGGAGGGGGAGGAGGATGGCCCTCAGGTGGAGGTGGTGGAAAGGGAGGAGGGGGAGGAGGATGGCCCTCAGGTGGAGGAGGAGGAGGTGGTTGGTCAACTGGAGGTGGAGGTGGTAAAGGGGGAGGAGGCAAGGGTGGCAATGGTGGTGGGGGAGCAGTGACTCTCCTAACTTTCACAATACCAGCTGTTGCAACAAATGGTGGAGGTGGAGGTAAAGGTGGTGGAAAAGGAGGAGGAGGGGGAGGAGGATGGCCTTCAGGTGGCGGTGGAGGAGGTAAAGGGGGAGGAGGATGGCCTAGTGGAGGAGGTGGTAAAGGTGGTGGAGGAGGTGGATGGTCAACTGGAGGTGGAGGAGGTGGATGGCCAACTGGTGGAGGTGGAGGAGGTGGTTGGCCAAGTGGTGGAGGTGGTGGAGGATGGGATGATGAAAGCGGAGTAGAAGACTGGTGGTGAGGTATAATATTTTAAATTATTACATTGTATATGCATGATAATTATGTATATGTTTGCTCAAAGTATATAAGGTTTTAAAATTGAAAGTAAATAATTTGCTTTTGATCAATGTAACCATTAATTAATAAAATTAATTTGCAGTCAAAGGAGAGTTTTTTGTTACCGTTAAGAACAAGACTCACAAGAAACTTACAGGAAGTGTCGTAGATGAAATCACAATCGCAAATGTAAATCAAAGAAGAAAAAAAAAAGCATTTAGTCTATTTTTAAGTGGTTTTAAAGTGTCCAGCTTCACGATAATTATTTTTGAGTTAAAATAAACAATTATCTGCAAATTATTATCGGTGCATTTTCGTAATTATTTTCTACTTTAATATTTAAGATTGAATTTAGGTACAAATACCAAGAAATTATAAAGAAACTTAGCGTTTCGAATATTATTCAGTATACTTTTTGCTAAGTATACTGAGTATACTAAGTTTACTTGCTTCAGTTAAAAAAAAGAAACTGACTTAATAACAATGATAGGTATATTGAAATACAAAATTTCTGTTGATTACAAGTTTTAAGTATCTCAAAAAGATTCTGCGAACTGCATTTTCCAACGCCTGTATAGCAAAACTTTGTCAATTTTTTTCTCATTTTTTTGCTATAGCCTATATTTTTTTTAAAAAAATATTTTTTTATACGCAAACAAAAATACTTTTTCGAATTCTAATTCTTAATCTCAAAATATACATACTATTACAAATTCATCTCGTTTGGCCAGTTTTTTTTCTCAGAACAAAGCATGAAATTATGTATCTACAATTTTTATACTATCGTCACATGCAGCAGGGGTTTCCAACTTACATGAGGTCGGGTGCCACGATTAAAAACGCAAATCAAATGGCGGGCCACAACTTTATCAAAATTTTATGTAGGACTCCTTAATGTTTGAAGGAACATTACATATTACTGTCAGATTTTTACCAAGTTGTACAAAACAAAAGTATTGAATTACAAATCAAAATAAGAAGTAGATTTTTAAAAATATTTAATTGCATATTAAAAAATTCGGGCTACAATAACTTTCATGTGCACCCATGTATTAAACAATAAATGTGCAACAGATATCTAATTGTTAAGATATAAAACTTTAAAAAGGTTGGTATTAAAACTTACATAGTAGCACACAAAATGTTCAATGACAAAGTTGAGGTTTGTCTGCTGCAATCACCTCAGAATAGATATTTACATTTTAAATTTAAAATTTACAAATGTGTGTGTAAATATTTTCGTCCAAAATGAGTGGTTTCAAAAAGTTAAATCGGAGAATTTCTTCGAGACAATTTCTGATTGTGAATTCTTTTGTATTCACAAAATACAAAAAAATGAAATAAAAAAGAGCAACATACACAATCATTTTTGTGTATGTTGCTTTTGTGTATGTATTGAATAAATATTTTCTTGAAACTTGAGAAAATTTATTTTTTGCACCTTTGGGATGATAAATTTCACCGAAACGAAAAAATTAGTTTTTTACTTACGAGAAAAGTATTTTAAACCCATATAGATTTTTTACGAAAATTGTCCTAAAAAATGACAACTAATATATTTTAGTTCTCGGGTCACAAAAAAAGGCTTGGCGGGCCGGATGCGGCCCCTAGCAGCCAGTTGGAAACCACTGACATACAATATAAAAATATCATATTGTATACATACATTCATATGAATAAGCTTGATTTCAACATTTTATAAAAAGCAATGTCAAATTTTTTTTTTTATAGAGTATATAATATGAAGAAAAAACGGCCAACTGCATTGGTAGCAAATTTTAGCGTAAAAAGAACAAAACTGATTTCAATATTTTATGAAAAATGCTTTCAAAACTTTTTCGAAACAAATAAAAATTTATTTTTCACTATAACGTTGCATTTATGTTATATAAAACATTTAAACCAATAAAGTCAACGAGCTCTAAAATTATAACTGTCAAAACAGTGATATTTAAAAATAGCTGTTTCTTTCCAAACTGTGCACCTTTATGTTTGTAGTCAAGCAAATGTCTGTTTTTACATAAATTGTTTTTTTTTTTAAATTTGAATTAAGCTTTAGTAACTGAAAAGATATTGTTATTTCAATTTTTTAGAAACTATTACTGAAAAAAACATTTTAAATTTACAGAAATAAATTTACTATTCACTTATATTTAACATTACGCTTATTTTACCTAAAATTTAATAAAAGCTTTTGAGAATATCTGAATCTTTTAAATACTAGTACGTTTCATTTTTAAGTTGAGCGTTATTTGAATGTTAATAAAAGTATTTCTAATCACCATCCCAACATACTGTAAAATGTTTCGAGAAAATGTGTAAAATATTTTGAGAACTACACATCGTATCTAAATTCTAAAAACGCACGTGTGGCACCCCACCATATCTCCTGAAACTCATGTGATTACAGAGATTTGGCGAAATTTGGTTTCAGTTGATAGTTTTTAAAAAAATACCAAACAAGTTTAAATGTACTTCATTTGATTCTAAAAAGTAAGGAACGAAAAATTGACTTTGCTTTGAGCGCTCTAAACATTGGGCCCATTTTCAATACTCATTATGCTGCTGATAAAAACAAAAAAGAAACGCAACGTTGCCAACAAAAATGGAAAAGAAATTGAGGTTAATAATGAAATAAGAAGAACCGTGGTAGCCGAGTGGAAATAGGGTAGCTGAATAAATCAAATCTTATTTTATTTTTACACTTTGACCGATATCTCTGAAGATATCTCCAATTTATACACGTTATACCCCATTTAAATTTTTGCTGATTGATTACTGACAGGTAAATGATTACTGAGTTAATCAGGAAGCAAATTACTAAAACCTGCATTCCAAATCGGGGCACTTTTTTATGGCAAACTAAAATTTGCAATAAAAAATCAGGTTTTTTGTTTAAGAATTTGAAGTTGACTTCCGAATTTGGTGTTAAGTTTGATTTCATCGAAATCAAAGTATTCATTTCTTTCTTTTACTTTAATGGATTTTTTTATGGTGCGGAATACTTTAGAAAATATTTCACGCATACATTTGTATTTATTTCTAGAAATTTTTTTATTCGATGCGTATTTCACAAAACGCTTGACCATTCCCATACTTTTTTGGATAACAAGTTCATAATTATCAAAAATATTAATATTATTAACTTAAAAATATATATCTATTTTACAGATCACAGTACCCTTGAAGATTTGCAGCACGAAGTCCTCGATATCCTATGCTTAGAGAACTCACCTTATGGAAATCTGTGCCCAGAAGAATTCAAAAAGAAATAAATGGGTATTGAATCCACGGCCTCCGGCTGGAACGGAGTTTTTATAGCTGATTTTTCAATTTTGCGAAAAAAAATATATAAAGTTAATTATGTCTTAGCTCGCAGTGCTTCTGCTAATAGCGTGCATCGATATAGAATGTGAAACACTGTCTGTACTTAATATTTTTGTAATAAAAAGAGCTTTATCGATAATTTACATCAAGTTTATTGTGTTTTTTTTTAAGGGGGTAGGGAACTTTTTAAGTCTTGAAACCTTTCTTAAGTCTTTAATTAATAATAAGAATTGAATTGATGAAACGATAGTGTCACTCTAATTCTAAAAATTGTAAAAAATACTTTGCAGCTTTTGTCTTTGTTTAGACAATACTTACAATTGTAACATTCAGTGTCTACTACACTGCTTGAATTTTCATTCTAAAACTACAGTAAGAAACCCGGCGGCAGTCTGCAGATCCAATTAACTGCAAAGTTTACTGTAATTTTTTTTTACCTTTACGGTTTTGAAATCGTTTACAACTTGTATGGTTTAAAAGCCATAAATACAAAACTATAATTTTTAACCATTTACAACTAGCATGGTTTCAAAATAGTAAAAAAATTTAACTGAAAATTGTAGCTAGACTTTTATTTAGGTAATGGGCATTGGAGTTGAGTTATGTTTCATTAACTCAACTTACCGTGGAAAATGGATGAATTAGTTTATCTTGTTGAAATAGTTTGTCAGGTATTGTTAGAGATGAAAAATGCTAGACTTTTTGTGTTAAGCAGCTTTATAGTGCTTCCATTTATGCGCGAATAAGAGTATCGTACTCTAATAGATCAAGGTCTCAAATTGGGGAGTGCAGTACACAGGAAACTCTTCATGTGTTGAAGAAAATATTTTAGTATCAACGCAGTGACTCGAACCGCCGTTCTATAGGTCATGAAATTGAAAGATTAGCCTTCTCGGCTATAATATGTACCCAGCTGCGAGGAGCTAAGTGGCCTCATTAAGTGGGCCTAGCTGGTGGGATAAAATTCTGGTTGTTTAACCGTATAAGAGGAAAACAATTAATAAACGGTTTTCTCAAAGTTAACAGTTTGAATACCATTATAATGATTTGGTCTTGTTTGAATATGATAAAATTTCTTTTATAAATGAATTGTTCTTTAACCAATTTTTTTGAGGAATTTCTAACAGTGTAGTTCAGTTTTGATAGAAATACGTTTGCCACAATTTGTAAAAGTTTAATGAATCACTGTTTTTGATCATTTTTTTTTTACTAAATGAAACTGTATTTAATGTTTTCCATTTTCAGAAAAACTTATAAATCCGAATCAAAGGGATCGCTTTTTAATCCGAAGCGAAATGAAGTGAACTTGGACTCAAGCAGAAAATATTTTTTTGAAACGAGTAAAAATTTTTAAATTTTTTTCATACTAGGTTACGTTTCACCCAAAGAAAGCACCCAATTTCAATTGAACTTAATTGCAAAGAAGGCACTTAATTTTCAAGCAAAATATAAGGCACAAATTTAGCCATGGACACAAGATAAAAAAAATTGAACTATTAAAAAATGTAAAAGTTCAGAGAAAAAATTCTTTTTAAAAATAAATTTTCAAATTATCTATTGTATCATTACATTTTGAGTCAATTTTTAGTGAAAGTAATCTTTCAGTATTCAGCCATTTTTAGAAAAATCAAAAGAATTTGTACTTATTTTATTAATAATTAATTGTTACATTCCAAATTTAGTTGAGTTCTGAAGGTATTTTATGATTACAACTCAGAAGCAAAGCGTAAGATACCAGTTTAGTAGTGGATATGGATAGATTAAATATGTATCCACTCAAAAGTAATGTTCCACGAGGCAGACGATTTTAATAAGTTTGTAAGTGTTCATTGTTGTGCAGTATTTTAGAACACCTCTCAAATCACTTAAACAACAAATTTTGATTCTTCTCATATTTTTTGGGAGACTCAATTTGAATTTGTAGTAAGGAATATACACCGAAGAGCCATTACATTATGACCATCCTGCTAATAACATGTAGGACCACCTTTAGCACTCAAAACTGCTAGCACCCGCCTTGGCATTGATTCCACAAGGTGCTGATAGGTAGTCTGAGGTATCTGGTACCAAGCGCTCACCAACTGGTCCTGCAATTCCCTCACATTGCGAGGGGGTAGCATGGCACCATGAATTTGGTTTTCCAAGTAGGATCACAAATGCTCTATTGGATTAAGGTCAGGTGAATTTGGGGGCCAAGACATGACTTGAAAGTCACTGGAATGTTCCTCGAAACAATCCATGACGATTCGACCCTTATGACAGGGTGCATTATCCTGTTGGTAAACACCATCCCCCGGGGAAAAAACTGTTTCCATGAAAGGGTGAACCTGGTCTGCAACTATGTTCAAGTAGCCTACAGACGTCAGAGATTGTTCCATGAGGATTATGGGTCCTAATGTGCCCCATGAAAACATTGTTCCTGGGCGAGAAACCATGAAAACCTGGGCGAGCCCATTGTTATAGATGGAGGGCGGTCATAATGTAATGGCTCTTCGGTGTATGTTAGCATATAAATCTAGTTTTGATTTTAATTACGCAAAATAATAGTTACAGGTAAAAATCTAATTCACCTTAGAGAGGCTTTTGAAATGAAAGAAAAAACTATTAAATATTTTCAATTCATTGGATAATTTCGATTTTCGGAACTCATAAAACATCATAAAATAGTGCGAAAAATTCCCTTTTTTTACAGATTTTTTCCGTATATTTGACGGTTTAAAGCTGTTTTTCACAAAACAGTTTTTCTCTGTTTGCAGTCTAATCATAAGAGGCTTAAAACTATCAATTCAAATTCTAGTTTTTGTCATACAGTTTTGCTTACCGTAAGATAACTTAATCTTTCTTTTTTCAATTTATCTTATGATTATTTTACATACTTGATTTTACTTTTCAGATATTACTTTATGGTTTTTAACATTGTATAATTGAAATTGTGATTCGACTACATTGTCGAATTGATATTCTCTACCAGATTAGTTTCTATCTTTAGCTATAATTTTTCGTTAAAGTTAAATAACCAGACCTCTATATAAGAGTAAGCAATACAGTATCAAACGTTTTTATCCTTTAATATGATTTCAAAAATAAGACTTTTGAGATAAATATAGCTTTAGATATTTTTTCATAATAAAACAATAGAGCTGCAGTTGCTCAGGGGACAGAGCGCTCGCTTCCAAATGCTTCCCACGGGTTCGAATCTCGGCGTTGGTTGGTCATGCGAATTCGACTCTAGGCTCGCACCAACTGCTATGCTAAAGTAGTTCAATAACATAGTTTTTTTTTAGAATAACAGAAATTTTTGTTACAATAATAGAGTAGGTTTGCTAAAATAACAGTACTTTTTTGCTTAAAAATTAGCTTCCGTTTTTAAACAACAATTGCCAGCCAACCTGGCATACCAGCCAACAGCTACTTTCTGTAAATTTAACAATTTTTTAACAGTGTAAACAAGAAATTACAAGCAAATTTTTTCTATTACTTTTTCTATTACTTTTTCTATTACTGCTTCTATTACTGTTCTTATAAATTTACTTATAAAAATAAAAGTTTCAAACTTTAAGAATATAAAATCTTAAAAAAATGGAACGCAATTGAAACAATCCATTTCTTAATTAATTATTCTTATTAAGAGTATAGCTGATTTCTTCTCCTCCAAATCAGTATTCTATTCACTAATTCGGAACCAATAAGCAAACTGTTTTTGACCGTTAGTAGTGACCATCAGAAATTTCCCCAAGGAAACTACCAATTAAGATAAAACTCTGATCACCAAAAAAATCGATACCTTCTTTCTCCATATTCTACGTTTTTAAGTACAGATAGAGCTTCGAAAATAACTCAGCAGAAATTTAATGGCTCCGTCTGGCGTCTTGGTTTTCTTTCAAGATTGTAAATACTTAAAAAACAATACTGAAGGACGTCAAATTATAAAATTGTTTCAATAAGCAATTTTCTCAACAGTGATAAAACAAAATTATTCTTTACACTTACATTTTATGTATACTAAAGATGAACTTAAATTTTTATTTTATGTAAATTACAAACGATTTAACAAAGATTTATATTATTTACAAACTATTGATTGCTGATGATTTGTACAACTTAAAATAAAAAGTTGATTAGTAAATTAATTAATTTTCAAATGTTGACAACGCTTACAAACTTCGAATTAGTGATAGTTCGCACAACGTTCTGGGTGTTTTATAAGGGTGGCTTTTAATATGTAATTTTAGAATCTTTGTCAAAAATGAAAATAAACAGTATACACATTTGGGGTTCAAATTTATATTTAAGAGAGGAAAAACTAAAAGTGCATCAAAATCTGTTTAATAACTGAACTAGTAAAAAAGGAGTGAAACAATTCAAAATCCATTTCATTGCTTGATAATAGTGATTACGTGATTGCTTTTATTTTCAGAAGACGCTGATCACTTCGTTGACCATTGAAACTTGGGGTTTCGAGTAATCACCTTTAACTTGACTTTAAACTTGTCCCTGTTTCCTCCGGTAAAATATATTTTAAATAAGAATTTTGTAACTTTAAAATTGAATCGTATTTTCAGTTTTCGACTAGAACTCCGAAGCGAAAAATACCCTTTTACAAAACGATTCCAGAAAACAAATGATGTTGATAAAAGACAAATTTTGAGGTTCAAACATGTCAAACTAACTTAAAAAGAGTCTTCAGTTAGCACTCAAATTAGATTTTGACTCAAAATTTAAGATATTGGCTTTTTTCAGCAACAAAGTTTCAGCTAAACTTCAAAGTGAACGGCACCTTCTTGATGTTGGTTTTACAATTCAAATTATCAAAGTAAATTTCGAAAATGACCTTCACTGCATCAAAATTAACGGGACATTTTCACTTAAAATTTGAAGTTTCTGCTGCCAGTATCAGACAAATTTATATCGTAACTCCAAAGACTCCTTAGACTATTATGACTCCTTTAAAAACATGACTCTTGTTGAAAATATTAATGCTAAAAAAAGGTTAGTTTTGCGATGAAAATTTACGAAAGTAATTTCTAAAGTGTCCTTCTTTGTGGCAAAATGGACTGTTTCACGCAAAACTTGAAATCTCGTCTGCCACACACAAAATTACATCTCAATTCCAAAGTTAGTAGAAAATAGATGATCCTTGTCAAATTGAATTTTAAAAAAGTTAACTTCATGATGAGAATTTACGGAAGTAAATTCTGAAATGCCTTTTTCAATGTCAAAATGATATTTAAAATTTAAGGTATAGGCCGCCATTTTTCAAACAAAATTAAATTTCAACTCTTAAGTGATTAAAACCCTTTAAAAATATGTTTCTTGTAGAAATTAATTCTGAAAAGATATTAGCTTTGCAATGAAAGTTTAAAGCAATGAAGTAATTTATAAAGTATCCTTTTCAAAGTCAAAATTAAACAACATTACCGAAAACGTTTTTACGATAAATTAATATCAAACAATGTGCAGCTCAAATTACGATAATCAAGTTGGTTGTAGTATCCCATTTCAGCAATTTGCAAAATTGTTCCTCTTTAAACAATTCGTAAAACTGTACACTGAGAGATAAAATATGTTGAAAACCACCAAAATATAGCAAAATTTACAGTATTTCTGGAATTATGAGAACATTAAAAGCTCGGTAATATTTTTATCGATATGAAAAACCCCCACAAAAGTACTAAAGAGTCAATTCTCTATTAGTCTTAGTAATGATTATGGTAAAGTTAGCGATAAAATATATTTTAATAATATGTGATAATTGTTGTAACATTTGGTAATTGTTTTTTTCATGATACCTTAGAGCATGGCATAAAAACCATTTATTTGGTTCAATTTTGTGGACAGAAGAAATACAATTTTGAATACAATAAAACTGAATAAGGAACTCACTGATATTCTTTGTAAACTCAAAATTAACTTCGAAAGCTTTAAAAGTGATAAAATCTGGGAGATTTTGCTTATTAAACGTTGTTTTTTTTAAAGTTAAAAAAGCGCTTATGAAATATTGATAGAGCATATAATTATATTTTTTGGAAGTCCGAGAAATATTTTTTATTTATAAAGTATTTTAAAATCACTTATTATTATTTGGAACGAATATTTTTTTATAAAACTCTTATTATTTTAAAGAGAAATTCATTGGCATTGGTAAAATAATAGCTATTGGAGCACTAATTACTATAGTGTCGTTCCATAGGGAAGCAACTCTATTACAGAAATAAGAAGCCCTCAGCTTAGGCCAAGTGAGACTGTTGGCTACTAAATCATAACTTTACGATGTCAACAGAGGCGTAAAAGTGTTGATTTGGGCGCCAGTGAACTTTTGCTCTCATCTCATTATATATAGAAGCCATAACAATTGATGTATATGATATGCTTTCTAGAACGAAGGAAAGATTGAGAAGGAACTGACTATAGGATTAATTATTAATTTTCAAAGCTATTATCTTTATTAAATGTTAAAAATAAGGATTCAGTATTTTTAGCAAATTATTATATAGAAAAAGAGATTAAAATTTTTAGTAGATTGTGATTGCTTAACTTTTTATCAGAAATATTGATATAGGAGAAAGTAAGATAGTAAATGATACACAAAATTTTTTAAGCCAGGGGCGGCTAAACGTTTTTGATTATCGACCTTCAAACTTTTATAATTCTCTTATCGATCCTCTATCTAAAAAATGATAAAGAAATTACCTCTTATTATTTTGACAAAACTAAATTTTTCCGTAAATCAATGAGAAGGATGTGATTGATGATGCTTGGATGGATTAGTAATATTTGGTTCGAAATTTATTAGTTTCAGTCTTAGTCAATTTCTACAATTAATTTATTTTTCTGTTTTGTTAAAATAGAATTAGACATGACTACAGCCTGAATCAATCACATATGATCTTAGGAATGTAATTAAAAAGAAAAATTCTGTCAAAATTCAATTTCAAAGTTTCCTAACCAAATTATTGGGACCATATTTCCCAGATTGCGGCTATCCCCTATATTTGGGGGTCAGAAATCCGAATCCGTCCAAACAAGGTGTGGTTATACAGTATGGTTATACATATGGATTTGAGGTTACCCCCTTGAACCATTAAGTTTTTGTCCTAGAACGTGAAGATCTGATCATTAGATTAAAAATAATTCAGAGTTCCGTTATTATTATTTTTTTTTTTGTTGTCATACTGTACATTTTTCTTCTTACTTTTCATTTTGCTAAACATTTTTGCTTAAAGGAGATTAACAACATATGTGTTTAGTTTAACATTATAAAATTTGCAAGTGAGATGTTTTGCTATCGAATCAGCTTAAAAGTCTCCTTCTGACCACCTTAGGTAAAATTAAATGTTTGATTTTTGTTTTCTGGATGCATTTAGCTTTTGACAAAATAAAAAATAAGCCATTAAAAAATTTACAATATCTTTACAATATACAACAGAGTATTTTGTTTTCAAAATATGAAAATTATTGTAGCTTCATGCAAGATTTTGTTATTATGGTAATCGTAACGAAATAGGTCATAACCTAGGTTTGAAAAACAACCATCTGTATTCGAAAAAAATAAATATAACCCATGGAGTATAGATTGTGGAACTCAATGAGAAGAGAAAAAAACAAGAAGTTGTTGTTTCTAATGCCACTTGCCGCACGGGCAAGCCTGTTTGGTGAAATCAAGCAAATTTAATGCAGAGTGTGCGTTTCTTGTTTTTCAGTGACGCCATCTATGGCCAAGAATTCGACTTCTGCCATACCATACGTTGCACCCGTTAATAGGGCGGACCCATTCATACATCCATTCATTCATCCACAGACCGTAATTTTGACCTGAATCAGAGAACGATCGATCTCCAATCCCCAGAGGTATTGATTTGTTATGGGAACATGGAGGACTTTTGCGACTCGATAGATTTAACGTGCATCAGTCATTATTCACTGGGAGTCTTCGGCCGGCGAGGTTCGAACCCACGAACTCTCGGACATGGGCCCAGCGCCCTACCGACCATATCCCGGCCAAAACAAGAAGTAATTTGACTCATTGACGAGACTTATAATGACTCAAATAGGGAACGTTCTTTCTTAAGTTTTCAAAAATTGCAATATAAATGTTAAGAATTATATCTAGCAACATGTAATATTTCTCTTTTACTGATACTTTTCATTGAGATCTACTCGAGAGCGAGATTATAAAATAAAGATCTCGTGTTCTAAAGAAATTTTTCTTTACAACAATGGATAAATAATCAATATTTAATGCAGAAAAGCTGAAAAAAATCACAAAAAAACCCCACTTAAATTTGCAATAAATGAAATTTCGAAACAAAATTCGCTGTAAGTCGACCAAAAATGACAATTAATCAATTGTTATCACCATTGATTACACAAATTTCGAAGCATTTGAAATGAATTATTTTTATTGTCCACTAACTTTAAAATAATAAACTTTGCAGTAATTGTTAAAGATTTTAAGTCATTAACGTATGTATATTTAATAGAAGCGCCAACTTTAATTTTCTTTAGATTTATTTGTTTTAAAATTTCACTTTAGGTTGCGTGGCAACCAGATATAGTTTTTTTGCTGTTCTAATTTGTTTAAGTTTGGATTATATTATTTTTTAGAATCCGTTTTGATGCTAAATTATTGGTTATTAAAAGATTAAAGTTTTATATTTGTTGTCATACTTCTGTAGAACTTCTAGTTCATTTGATTGATTTTACTTAAAAGGCGCCCGCATTATTTATTTCAACTTATTAACCACAGTAATAATGTAAGAAATCAGAAGCTTGAAATAATATTACTCTATTATTTAAAAAAATAAAAATGACATAAGTAAAACGTGAGTTCAGGAAAAACTAATTGAAAACCGGAAGGAAAATTTATATCGTTTATATTCGGAGAGAGTGAATTATAATAAGAAATTAACCAGTTATTATTAATTTCCGCATTAATTAACCAATTATTATCATTATACGAACGAAGGTTCAAGCATTTGAATTACAATTTTTTTTTGTTTCTTGTTTTTTTAATGAACTTTAGAGCAATTTTCAAAACCAGAAATTTTAAATATCATTATGGTATCAGAAAAAAACGCTTAAATTGGCTGAAATAAAACGAGAGTTCTGAGAAAATAAATTAAAATTAAAAGAAAAAAAATCTTTGAAGAGAGTGAATAGGTATAAGAAATTAACCAATTATTATAATCAGTTTAAAGAAGACTGTTTCGTTTGAAATAAGAAATAAATAAAGATTGTTTGTTTAGAAGGTTAATGGCCTTAAAAATGACCCCGAAGCTAGGAAACAGCCGTTGCGGAATGCATCGGAGTGTTTCAAATTTTTTACTCATTCCGATTTACACTCGAGGTTACGTTTTTGTAAAATAAACACGCCATTAGAATTAACTTTAATATTGTTGTTAGTGCTTTTCATCTTCTTTTTCGTTTATTATGTTAGATTCTTAGATTTCACAATTATTATAAGAAATACTGTTCTTTTCAAATATTTTAAAAAATATATAATATTTGATCTTTACACAAGCTCTTTAGTAATAATAAATTGCATGAAATAGTATAAATAGTGTGAAAAATCGATTGTAATCTTCCGTGAACTTTGTTGTGTAAATGTCGCCAAATTTAAGGTGGTTTTCGTAGCTGTTTCACCAAGCTAATTTTAAAGGACCCAGTTTAATTATCTTCAACTCAAAATAAAGCTTTATATGTGTTCTATTTTGCGTAAATATGCCAGGGCTGAAAGCCTATATATACCTACATCGAAAAGTGCAAAAACTGGTAAAAAAGGCAATTCCTTTCAGCATTTTTTTCGAGAAACATTAAATTTTTGTAGCTACCGAGATTTTTTTTACAGTTATAGCATATATATGTAAAATTGTTTTGTTCCTAAGAAAAAGTAGATTTTGTTGAATAGTTTGAAAAAGAGAATAAATTTACTCCTCCCGAAAGCAAGTTAAAACTGAAATGGTTTTACCAGCTTTTATTCTTTTCCGTCTTGATATACACTCTATAACAAAAAAAAATCGACGCACCAAGAAGGAATTGTTCAATTGAAACGAAAATTGGTGGATAGGAAGACAAAGTGCAGCATAGCAAATGATTAAAATTTCAGAACAATTGAATATGATATTGCACAGTTACAGTAACAAGTTCAATAAGATGTTGACCCGCCTCTAGCCTGGATAGAAGCTGCCACACGGCGTGGCATAGATCGACAAAGCTCCCGGATGGTCTCTTGCGGTATTTCTTTCCAAATTCGATCCAATTGTCGAACTAGGTCATCAACATTCCGTGCCAGATGCAATCGACTTCTCATCATATCCCAGACATGCTCGATGAGAGAGAGATCTGGTGATCTGGCAGGTCAAGGAAGAGTTTGACAAGCTTGCAAGCAGTTCATAGCAACACGGGCCCTATGTGGTCTGGCATTGTCTTGCTGAAAAACCAGCCCAGGGAGCTGTAAAAGGAACGGTAGCAAAACAGGTCTTAGGATGTCGTCGACGTACCGCTGTGCAGTAAGTGTACCTCTAATGACAACCAAAGGGGTCCGGCTGTCAAAGGAAATGGCACCCCAGACCATAATGCCTTGTTGAGGGCCGGTGTGGCGTGCAATAGTGAAAGCAGGATCCCCCCTCTGCGTCTCCAAACACGTCTTCGATGATCGTCAGGACGCAGTTGGAAGCGGGATTCGCCTCTAAAGACTATACGTCCCCAGTCGGCATCATTCCAGCCTGATCGAGCGTCGATTTCGCGCGTCTTAGTTTGTTCTTGGTGCGTCGATTTTTTTGTTATAGAGTGTATATAGTCTATTGCAGCGGACCCCGATTTTTTTCAGCTATGGAATCCTAAATGGTTAGAAAAATTTTTACAGAACCCCGCTTCTATAAATATTAAAGTATATAAAAACAATTGTGAGCCTATTAACCAATACAAGACTACTTTATTTTGAAAATTTAAAAAAAAGAAGATTCGTTTTTTAATTAAAAATCGTAAATTAGGTTTTATATCCGACAGTTGCATTTACACTCCTGGTGTTTTATCTAATTTAGTTTTAAATTTGTTTTTGATGTATATGCATAAGGACAAATAAAACAAACATGAAAGCTAAAAGAACTGTTATAAACGTTGAAAATGATTACCAGGGAAACATATTTCTTTATTAAATATTTAGTTATTTTACTTTGATTTGAAAAGTACTATGAGAAATATTAATAAAATTTTTCATCAATGCAGGTTCTTTACAATATATATATTTAAGATATTGGCATAAGAAAATTAATATTTCTTAAACAAAAATTTTTTCTATTTTCTTTTTATTGGCATTTTACTTTAAATTGTTTCACAAAGTCGAATGAAAAATTCATTAAATAAAATATTATTAATTAGATCTAAATATAAATAAAGCTTCGAAAATCATTATTGTGAGGCAAAACAAGTCCTAACTCTCGGAACCTTTTATACCCTGCCGCAGAGACCTCAGGTTCCAAAGAGTACCACTTTGTATAGTATCCTTATATATATACTGTACTAAGTTTTACTTGTCAGACTTAAGTATACTGAGCTTCATGTGTACTATAATTATACTCTCTTGTTGAAAAGAATTGTCTAAATTTAAAAACAGACAACTTAAATCTTAAAATTACTAATTTTTCTTAAAAAATTGCTAATTTGATAAGATTTTTCAGTCTAGAGGATTATCAAATGGCTAATTAGCAATTTTTAAATTTGTTTATTAACCTAAACAAGTCTGTGTACGAGAACTTTTTAATAATTGAAAAAAAATTATGAAAGCTTTTTATATTTGCAAAACTACACTGATTAAAAAATCTGGTCAAAACTACCATAATATGGTAAAATTTACCGTGTTTCTGGCTTTATTGGAACACCGAATAGTGTGATAGCTTTTATCGAAGCTTTGGTGAAACTAACAATAAAATATTGTTCTGTAATGTGTGTTAAAATTCGATAATTTTATCATGACATTTTAGAGCAAGGAGTAAAATCTATTTATTCGGTTAAATTCACTTTTTAGTTTTGTATTTTTATTAAATGTGTGTTAATAAGTTCAATAATTTTTAAAACCAGAAATTCCGGTAAACGGTTACCATGCGAACAGAAATTGTTGCCACATGAATGATCTAGATACCGCATATATTTCCAGATTAATGTTATTTTTTATCAGAAATATCTGTACCATACAGTACGGTAACTTTTTCTGACTTTTTTTTCCATGTTCAGTTTTTCTACATATTGATATTTTGCTCCATTTTCATAATCGGCACTGATAATGATGACTAACGACGTACAAAACATAACTTAATAGTCATGAATAACTGCTACAAACTATTAACAGTTAAAAAAACAACACTTTACTCACTACAAAAGTTTACTTCATATGACGACCGACCCTTAGAACAGCAGTCGAAAATGGACATCACTGTTATAAAAATAAGAGGTTCGTGATAACTTGCCCTGATATGAAATTAAGAATTGAAGAAAATTGGGTGGAAGTTAGATATCTATGGCCATTTTCAAAAAGGATAAGATTTAATGAAGAAAACTGAAATTCGGAATTTTCATTTTTTAGGAAATATTATTCAAAGTATTGAAGAAACTGGTTAAAATATATTGCTCTTTTTACTCTTATTATTACTCTGAATTTTTCTCTTTTTTCCTGCAATTTCTCTTTAATCTAAAAATGCATTTGTAAAATATTATTCTTATTGAAAAAAACATTTTTTTCAATTTTTTAATCTTAAAAAGTTGAATAATTGAAAAGAAAAAAACAACAACAACGAAAGTGTAATTAAAACTAGAAGAATTCGAACCTTTTTAGAGTTTCGTAAGCTGTCATCATTAAATCAGTTTTTCTCATATTTTTAAACGCAGTAAGAGTCGCATTTATGGTAGACAGAGTTATATTTTTTGTGCAAAATAAATTTTAACCACAGAATGCTTGCGTTACCAACTCATTGCACTCGAGGTTCCTTTTGCGTTAAAAAAATGGAGGCAACCACTAAGAGTTTACAAGAAAAAACCCACTGCTTGCACAGTTAAAATGCAACATCTGGAAATCATTAAATAAAGTGGTTACTGAACATTAAAGTTCAAAAAGTATAACATTTAGGGTCGTAGATAATTTATGGAGCTAAAGAGGAGCCTTCGAGTGGAAAGGGTTAATTAATAGGGCGCAAGACACACTAAGAAAAAGAGTATGACCAAAACTACTAAAATATGGTAAATTTTACCGTGTTTTTGGCTCTTTGGGATACCGAAAAAGCTCGGTAATTTATATCGATGATTTTGGTAAAATGAAATATTTTCAATGGAATATAGTTTTAAATTATGGGATAAAATTTATTATTTTATCATGATACCTTAGATCATAACATTAAAATCATTTATTCAGTTAGATTTACTTTTCAGTTTTGTGTTTTTTTACGAAATGTGTGCAACAGTCCGTTGTGGACCAGGATGGTCATGAAGTCCACATTTTCCTGACCAACGGCATGATTGTGGCAATGTGGCTAGCACTACACTACGCGCTGGCTGCCTTTACTTTCCAGATAAGCTGGTATCTATCGATCCGATGATGGCTGGGCTTCAAGCTACCACTGGAGATGTGTGGTAAGATGAGTTATTATTTTAAAAACCAGAATTTCTGGTAAACTGTTACCATATGAATGGAAAAATTATCAAATGAAAAGTTTAAATACAATAAATTATTGTTTTCGTTACGAGAGTTAGGGATTATTTTTACTAGAAATATCCCTACAACACTATTTGGCCAAAAGTATCCTCACACCCATAAGTATGGAGAGTTCTGAGGCACACATTAATATGATGTTGGTCCCCCTTTTGCATCGATGACAGCCTTCACATGTCTGGGAAGACTTTCGACTAGTTTTTGATAGGTGGCCATAGAAATTGATTTCCAGGCTATCTTCACAAATTAAGTGAGTGCTTACAGTGCGTATGGTCGATTTAGCTGAATACGTAATCTCCTCTCTAATTCGTCCCAAAGGTGTTCTCTGGGATTTAGATTAAAGCTCTGAGAAGGCTATTTCAGTTTTTGAATCCCAATTTCGTCAAAGCACGTCGGTGCAAGCTTCGATGTGTGAATCTTGTTGAAAGAGAAATGCACCTTCCCCGAAATATTGCCATAGAGTTGGGAGGGCAGCATTGTCCAGAATGTCCATATACATCTCAGAGCTCATGTTTCCAACCGCAGGAACTAACGGATCCATGCCAAACCACGAGAAACAACCCCACATCATTATGCTTCCACTACCATAACAACCGGGTGTCCAGATATTTTTGGCCACGTAGTGTATATAGTACAATAATTTTAAGTGGATTTTTTGCTCCGTGCACAAACGAGTTAAAAGTTTTTTTTTTTTTTTTTTTTGTATCAGTAACATATTCTTATTAATGAAAGGAGAGATAAGGGAGTTAAGTATTCTATGTATTTTCACATTGATAAGAGATGAGAGTTTTTATGATTTACGTTTATTTTTTAGTTGAAATAATGAAAAGTATTTTTTATTTGAGTTATTAAAGACAGTACATTATTTAGCAAAAAATCGATGATATGTTAGTTCAATTCATAACTTTATACAAATTGGTATAGTATAACAGTTAGCTATTACACTATTTTGCCGACCGGCTTGTGTAGGGGGCAGGGAACAGTCCTTGCATCAGAAAGGTCCTGGGTTCGAATCCCGGCCAAGGCATAGATGCTTCTTTCTCTCTCTCTGTGTTCTATGTCCTTTCTCCTTTCTGTGTGAATGTGGGTGAATGTGACCCGCCCTATAAACGGGTTGTGGTTGTGTGAATGGCGTGGCAGAAGTCGAATTCTTGGTCATAGATGGCGGCACTGAAAAACAGGAACAATCCCACCCCCACTGTCTAAACAGGCATACGACAAAAAAAATACACTATTTAATATCTGCTTTAAGTTATTAAATTCAAACGTTTACATTAAGAGATTAAACACAGTTTTCATAAAAAAACTATCAAAAAGTGCTTTTTAGAAAAAATTAACTGCCTGAATATGGAGAAATTTACGTTGTTTCTGGCTCTATGAGAACACCAAAAGCAGCAGTTATTTTTACAGAAGCGCTTTGGTAATCATTTTGGTAAAACTGGCAATAAAATATTGCTTATAATAACTGTTAATGTAGTAAAATTTGGTAATTTTGTCATGATAGAGCATAACACAAAAAGGGTATGGCCAAAACTATCAGAATAGGGTAAAATTTACCTTGCTTCTGACTCTATGAGAACACAAAAAAACGCTGTGATTTTTGCCGAAGTGCTTTGGTAATGATTTTGGTAAAGGTAAAAATAAAATATGCTTTTATAAACAGTTATAAAATTTGATAAAAGTGGTAAATTATGGTAATTTTATCTTAAAATCTTAGAAGATGGTATAAAAACCATTTATTTGGTTACATTTAGTATTCAAGTTGGCAATTTTTACTAAATGTGTGGTAATACGAAGCATAACTTCTAAAACTAGATTTTCCGGTAAACCGTTACCATCTGAATGGTTTTAATACCATATACCAGAATTATTTTTTTTACCAGAAATGTCTTTACTAATTATACGGTAATTTTTCCAGATTTTTTTTCCTTCGTGAGGACGTTTTTTTTTGTTGACAATTTTGAATTTTACTTCATCATCAGGAAATTGAAACTGAAGAAGCAAATAACTAAAAATACATTTATTGGGTTTTAGATTAGATCAGCTGTTTTACAGTAAGGAAATATCTCGTACTTAATTTAGTAATATAAATTTCCGTTTTCCTATATTCAAAAGCATTTCCGAAAAAAAAGGTGTTAAAACGTGAATGCAAAATAAAACGATATTATCTCACACTAAATGAACACGAACTGAAGCGAAGTATTCAATTACTTGATAATCGCAGACGATACACGAAAATAATAAAGTTAAATTTCCTGATCATCGTTAAATTGCAGACAATTTCAGGTAAAATGAAATATTGTTTTGGAGTAAACATAACCGTTTATAAAGTCAACAGAACAATTTTCGAGCGTGTCCATTTGGACGTTCGTGCCAAACGAGAATTAATTCGGGTAGAACGATTTTTTTCTAAAAATATGTTCCTAGTTATAAAAAGGTTGAGACCCAATTTAGAGAAGTTATTTACCCACAAAATAAGTCCAGGAATCATTTTAAAGTTCATCATCATTGTGCCATCAGTTTTGGATTACAATGGCTCGGATATTTTGCAAGAATTTTATGTCAAAAGTAAGTCATAATTTAAACTAACAATATTATTAACGATCTAATTATTTAAATTAGTTTATCGTAATGCGTTTATTGCATTTTGGTTTGCTATATATTGATCAAAACATACTATTTATTTTTAAGAACAATGACATGATTTTAGATTTGTTTACGCTTGATTATTTTGTAGTTCAATTTTCTTCCTTGATTTTTAAAATCGTTAATTTAAATTAACATATTAAAGCACATTTAGTACTTTAGTTGCTTAATAATACCTAATAAATTTAAAATGAGCGTTTAAATATTAATGGCCAATTTCTTTTGTTTTTTAAAAAGACATTTTTAAAAACAAAATGACTAAGAATAACTTACATTAAAATTAAGTTAAAAAGATAATAAAAGTATGATTTAACGCTAATTTTCACTGTTTATAACTTTGATTTTTACTGCGAATGGAAATTGTTATTTCCATTAGCTGAACGACGAATTTCCCTTCTCAGTATTTCTCAGTGCAATTTTCTTTGGCACATCAATGTCTTCTTAATATTAAAGCAGTTTTATACGAAACTCAATTTTTAGAAAAACGGAAATGAGGAAAAAAAGTTTAAAGATGGCTACAAGGGGAAATAATGACACTGAAATATTTGTGGCTTCCTCTCATGCATAATGTGAGACTCAAGTGAAGTAATAAAGTTCTAAAATTTGCAAAACTAAAAAGAAAAAAGAAAAAGAAATCCAAAAATATTTTATTGTTTCTGTCTTAAATTGAAGATATATGTGTGTTTTTTGAAACAAATAAAAAATTCTCTTTACCTAAAATACTGAAAGAACTGAAGAATTGCTAAACATATAAAATGTTATGTTTTAAGATTTTTTTGGCTCCATCTACTGCTTAGAGATTAAACTAATATGTTAAAGATCAAAGATCTTAATCTAAATTCTTTGATAACAATACCCTTTTTTACTCACTCTAACCAGTTTATAGTTTTCTAATAATAATAATTGTTGTATAAATAAATAGTTGTATGGCACATTTCTTTTTTTATTTATATTTTTCTTCTTCTACTTATTAGAGTGCTGATTATCATTACACAGTATGATACATATTAATTATAAATATTAATATTTTCGATAATTTTTTGTGTCATTTATCAACAAAAAGATAATTGTAAAAATATTTTAAATCATCGTAAAATATTTCTATGAAATATGACAAACTTTTTTCGCATTTTACAGAATGGATAAATTTTCAGAAATATCATAGAGGCATTTTTGAATGCATGTAAAACTTATGATCCCCATAGCAGAATTTTTTCGGACTTTTTGCGACAAAACTCTCTAGCACTAACATCTTTCTACAAGATACTTTCAATAATAACAAAGATGTATGCTACCAATTTAAGGTAACAAAATCGCCGTGTTTACAAAAACAATAACATCTTTTTAATTGAATATGTAATATTTTTTTGATTCTAATATTATGGACGATATTCTCTCATTTTGTTGGGGGGGGGGAGCTCGAATTATATCCTTTATCACATTTTGCAAATCATCACATTGAGAAAATAATTTCATAACATGAAATCTGTTGCAGTAATTACTGAAAAACAGGTCGACGACGAAATCACGCAATTCGGACTCTTCAGAAAGGGGTTACTCAAATGCATGTTTTGTTTCAAGATAATGATTGTAGTAATAAATAATATCACATAAAAAATATCGGGTCTTAGAAATTATGCGGAAATCAAAAGCAATAACTGCCAAAAAAAATCAATAGAATAATTGCATTAAAAAGTAAATGATCAAATGCGCAATTCGAATTTCAGATATCGGCTGAAATATATCTAAAAGTCACGTGAAAATCAATGTCAATAACTGTCGAAAATACAATCAAAATGGATTTGCGATATCGGCATAAATTGAGAGCTTCAAAAAGTTCATTAAATGCGTGATTCAAATTTCTGCAGAATTTTTTTTTTTTTCTCCAAAAAAAAAAAAAGATCTTTCTGCAAGAACTCTGTACAGTTCTGCGCCAATGTCGCCATATCAGAGTCGAGTTTAAAAGAGATCTGGTAAACTGGATTTTTGAGTTTAAAGGAGATCTAAGTTAAAGGACATCTAGTGCTTAAAGGAGATCTGGATCTCCAAACAATCAAACTGGTTTTGATGTCTTTCATTCTGAATCCAGCAATGTTTGTTTCATTTTTGCGTGAATATTTGTTTGCGACCGGAATATTGAGAAAAAAAGTTTGGTCAAAACTATCTAAATATGGTACAATTTACCGAGCTTCTGCGTCTGTGGAATCACTAAAATTTCGATAATTTTTACTGAAGATCTTTGGCAATAATTTTGGTAAAATTAACAATAAAGTATGATTTTACAATCTGTGATAAAATTCGGTAATTTTATTATGATATCTTAGAGCATGGTATAAAAACTTTTTATTTGACTAAATTTATTTTTCTATTTTTTGCTAAATGTGCTGTAATAAGAACAAAAATTTTTAAAAATAGAATTTCGGTAAACCGTTACCATACTAACAGAGAAATTAACGCTAAAATACTAACGGATAAATGAATGGTTTAAATGTCGTATAATTTGGGTTTCTTAACCAAAATTACGGTTTTCTTTCTAGAAATGTCATTACTGAGCTGCACGGTTATTTTTTTTCAGAATTTTTTTCTCCATGTAGTGTAATTTTTTCATTTTTATTTAGATTCTAAAAGCATACATTACGAATAGAGATTAAGAAATACTTAGTATATTATCCTAGATTAATATGTAAGTATGAAAAAATACAAAACCTGGCAGAATCATACAGATATAATAACTAATCATCTGAAAAATGCTTTATCAGTTTCCTTAACCGATGCATAAAATCTTTTGTTGGTAATTTCGATAAAATTACCGTATTGTATGATAATGACATTACTGGTAGGAAATTATTGTTCCATGTGAATGTTCCAGGGTAAAAAAATCTAGTTAATAATACTAAAACATACGGTGCTTAAACCATTTATTTGCTAATTTTTCCGTTCAGATGGTAATGGTTTACCGGAAATTCTGGTTTTTTGAATTATAGTTTTTACTACAACAGAGTATAAGATACGAAACTAAAAAGCAAATTTAACCGAATAAATGCTTTCGAATAATGGTTCAAATTGCACCAAAATGCTTCAGTAAAAAATATCTAGCTTTTTGATGTTTTGGTGTTAAAAGTGATTTTGAACGAATAAAGGATTTTTATATCTTGCTCTAAGTTTTCATGATAAAATTTCCAAATTTTACCTCATTTAAAAAATTTACCACATGTCAGGAAAACCACATTTTATTGTCATATACCGATTATGTCACCGATGTTTCTGGTGTTCCCATAGAGCCAGTAAACATTATAAACGCGGTAAATATTACCTTATTCTAGTAGCTTTGGCCATATTTTTTTTTCTAAGTGATGAAAAAAGGATGAAAAAATATCAAGTTTATTAAAATTTGAATTTTTCACAAGGTCTTTTGCAGTAACTTCGTTATTTTGTAAATTTTGAGTTGAATTATAATTATCTAACGGTCTAACGCTATAACGCTATCGAACACATTTTTTTTATGGGAATGATCAATTTGTTTTGCTAATCCCTAGATATGTAACGACGTCTTACCATTTTATTGTATTACCTGAGGCTATTTGAACGATTAAAGCTGACTCTTCATTTTTGTTAAAGATAAAAAGAAAGAAAAATAAATCAATATCGATTTTTTGAAATTTTCATATATCAATCCTTTTTTCTTCTTTTTCATGACAAAAATCTTTAAATCTTTACGTAAAAGTAAGTTTTAAGTTTTTGTGCACTTCACTAAATTACTATTAGAAATTAAAAACTAAAAACACGTAATTTGTTTTTTGAAAATTAAATGAAATACTCTGAAGTCTGGGATTGCTTTAAAATTATGTTATTGATAAGATTTATGCCTTCTTTAATTTCTTATTACTGAAAGGATAAAATTTATTATTAAAGGCAGCGAGCAATTACTTTTTTTGCAGATATAAGTACTTTCATTTTTAAACTGTTTTGACCATTAAAAGTACAAAATAATTTATGTGGTAAGTTTTCTAGAAGTTTTTAAAAGTCCTTAATCTAGCAAAAAACATATTTTTGTTCCTTATAATTAAGGAAGAGTTATTGTAGTTTATCTGGAAGTAGGGATTTCTGAAAGATTTCCGTTAAAAGTTATTAATTTTTAAGGTTTCATAACCAATGCTTATGAATTATTTTAGAAACTACATACATCTTGACAAATTTCTAATGTTAAAATGTTTTAAGGTAATAGATATTTTTTATGCAACGTTTTCATTAAAATTAAGCTGAACTAAAAAGTTTTTAAAGCTCACAGTCATTTTGACAAACAATAATTCACAATTTTAAGTCATGTACATACGTTTTAATTAAATACTTTTTGCTAAATTAGAAATAAAACGCGTTATTAATGAAATCCTTTTTTTAATTTTAAGACGTTGATAAAATATATTTGGTACATATATGTTTAAAAAAAGATGATTGTATTAAATTAAGCTTTTGTTTTTCTTAGTTGTTTCCAGAATATGATTTGTGGGATTTTGAATATTGAATTGAATCATTATCTTCGAAACAGTATCTGATTTGTAGGCAAATCAGAATGAGAATTAATAACACTTGACATTTTAAAAATTACTTTTGGTATTTGTAATACCCGATGGGTTGTTAAAATAGAATGGAATTGATAGCCATCTTTTAATGCTATTTTTTTTATTTATAATAAACTTGATAGGTTGTTAAAACTAGATGAGAAATATTAACAATTGACTTTTTAAGTATTATTTTTACTATTTATAATACTTAAAGGGTTGTCAAAACAGGATGAGAATTAATAACAATTCACTTTAAAGGTTAAAGGTTATTTTTGTTATTTGTAGTACCTGATTTTCATGTAATATGATTATCGTAGTTGATTATCATGTAAAATATGATAATCAAATCCAGGTACGATTTTAATAATTTGAGGGATTACTCTTAAATGAGTTAAATAATTTGCGCAACTGACATTTTAGGTTAGGTATTCAGACACGGAAATATTCTTTCTCAAAGTAAACATTCGTCTTTTTTTTTTTCTTTTTTCCCCCGACTAATTTGCAATTTGAACATCTATGTATATGGGGGTAGCTTTAATCTTAAAATTATGAGTTTAGTCAGTCAAAAAAGCGCGGTTGGAAGTTTGTAGTGAAAGTAGATTATATATGCACACACTTTAAATTTAGCCAATATATTAAATGTGTTAGGAGTTGAGAATTAATGTATAAGCCAAAGAAAAATGCAAACACTTTTGAAACCTTCAAAATTATTAGTGAATGAATTTGGTGTTTGTAGTTCAAAATCGCCTTTCAAGTTCTCCCTAATTTCTCCTGCAATTAAATAGTTTCCAGTTTCTCTTTTCCCATTGATTTCTTTCCTAGTTCTTCAAAAGAAGCACATTAAGTTATGATTTTCAGGTGTTGAATTATTTTAGTTTTCTGGTCTAAAATGTCAGAATTTTTAGATCCTGAACTTTAGCCATATTTTTATTTAAATAGAAATATATTATAAGGTAGCCATTGACTTGGTAAAAGCCAACGGTTTTTGAATGTTTTAAAATTTTTCGAAAAAGTTTGACAATAATAGAAAGACCATGGACATTATATTTAATTATTATAAAGCTTATTTTGTTTTAGTAAGATTAAGATAGCTTACTCCACATATTTGCATTGTGAAAAAAAGTATGGTCAACACCACCAGAATATGGTAAAATTTACCGTGCTTCTGGCTCTACGAGAAAGGCAAAAAATTTTGGTAATGATTTTGAAAAAATTAACTATAAAATATGGTTTTATAATGCATACTTTTATAATATGTGGTATTATAATATATGGTTTTATAATATGAGGTTTTATAATATATGGTTATGTGATAAAATTTAACAACTGTGAAAATTTGGTAATTTTATCACGATACCTTGCAGCGTGGAATTAAAATCAATTGTTCGGCTAAATGTACCTTTTTAGTTTTGTATTTTTTATTAAATGTGTGGTAATGAAAACTATAATTTTGAAAATCGGAATTTCTGGTAAATCAGTATCACATAAACGAAAAAATTTTCAAATGAATGGTATAAATACCTTATGTTTTATTAACTACGGTTATTAATTATTAATCATTTTATTACTTTCTACGGAAGAAGCGTTTTAGAGGATGATTTAAGCGAAATATTTCACAGGTTTTTTTTAATAGTGAAACTATTTTTACAGTTACAGAGAAAGAATATCTTGTGGTTTTTCTTCGAAATAAAAGTCAATGAATTTTGGGGATGCTTGATTCACAAAAGTTAAAGAAATTCTGACAAACTGTATTTGAAACTTTTTATTTGTTTTATAAAAATTATAGATAATAAAAGTGATTGCATTCGGAAGTAAAAATCCTTATAAAAAAGCAATAAAATTTGTTCTAATCCTTTGAAACAATCTCGAAAGCCACTGAAGAGTTTTTCCTTTAAAAAAAATGATGAGTTCATTGTGTTTTGTAACGTTTTTTGAAATGTTTAAATAATCAAAAAATTATGTATATAAATATCATTGAGAATAAAAGGGTAATCACGTATAACTTTTTGTTAAAGGTGAACCAAAGCAAAAGAGTAATTCTCAATTTCTCCCTTAAAAAAAGTCATCAATACTACCAGAATATAGTAAAATTGATCGTGTTTCTAACTCAAAGCAAACATAAAAAAATCTGTAATTTTTATCAAAAAAGGGTAATGATTTTGGCAAATTAACAAAAGAATATATTTTTATAACACGTAATAAGATTTGGATAAGATAAGAGCATGGCATTAAAACCATTTATTCGTTTAAATTTACTTTACAGTCTTGTATTTGTTACTAGATGTGTGATAATAAAAACTAAAATTTGAGAACCAGAATTTCCGACAAATCGTTACCCTACTGCTACTCTGCTAGAAAGTTCTCGGAAAAAATGGTTAAATGGTAATTTATTTAATTGTTGCTACAAAACCGTATAGTTTTATGTTCTCAGTTTTTGACCATACCACTTGTAAACAATTTCAAAACCATAAAGGTAAATAAATGTTCCTTACCATAAACTTTATAATTAATCGGATGGACAGACTATTGCTGGTTATTTTACCGTAACTTCAGAATAAAAATTTAAAAAATGTGTAAACGGAAAAATAGCCAGACTGAATGGTTTAAAGACCGTTTTTTTAATACCAGAAATGACATTACTATACAGTACGGTAACTTACCAGAATTTTTTTTCTCCGGGAAATTTCTCTTCATCGAAAATTTTGCTTAGATAAAGGATGTCACTTTCCAACATGAACTCATCATGATATTTAGAGACAAGATCCCCAAATTCATTTTGTTTTCCTGAAGTGCGAAAATTCAAAAAGTAAACCAAAGTTAGGAGGGAATCATGGAATTTTAATAGGCAATGATATTTTCCATTACTTTTTTCAGTTTCACATGCAAAAAATTGTACGAAACTTATTGGTGAAAAAGAAGGAATATCAGGAGAGCAAATTATAGAAAAAAGAGAAAAAAAATCAAGAGTAAAAAGGAAAAAAAAAATCGCTTAAAGCTTTAATTATTTAAAAAACTAATCAAATGGAAAATATGAGCAGGAATTTTTTTCGGCATGTGAAAAAAATACCTAATGTGATTAAAATTTTCAAGATCTTGCCATAACTTATATTCTACAGTTACGACATAAGTTTCCATTTTAAATGGTAAAAATTATAGAAATTTCGTACATAGGGGTCAGCAGTTCTTGATGCACGCTTAGCTTTTTCGTGAGCGTGGTGTATCGTGTTTTTTAAACATAAATTTTAAAATTATAACAGGAATGATACAGTATAAAATAAGAATGTATTATTCAACATAATCAGTTCATAGAAGTAATTAAATAATTCAAACCAAAACTTTTTTTTACTGTAATTTATTTACTAAAGCTCGTATACCTTTATATATTTTTCATTTTTAAGGGGTTCATTTCAACTTGTTTCCTTGTCGTGGTTTACATTTCATCAGTCTCAGGAGATGGCCCAGCTCGTCCTATGCTGATATCCTTACCCATCAACGTTAGAGCATCTATGCCAGTTGGACCACCACCGTTTTACGACTTAGCAGAGAGTGCTGAAGAACAGCGACGAGACGAGAGAGTCATACATCGAGACAACGACTCACCAAACGACTATTTCTATCAAGACGACAACAACTTCAATTCAAGAACACAACCAGGTTTCCTGTCTTGGAACCCTGGATCCAAATTCATGATGCTTCAGCTCAACGACTACATTGGTGCTCGGGCCAATGAGCAAGAAGATCAGCCAGAGAACAACTCGGATGAATATGAGAAAACAGAAGATTCTCATTCCAGGAAACAGAGACGCTTGCCATCTGAACTGCTGTCGGATTTTCCAGGGTTTGAAGATTACAGAAGGCTGATGGGATCCAGGCGAAAACCGAGCTCATCCACGAAGAAATCCAAAGCATCTTCCTTAGCAACTGAAAGTAAACTTAGGTACGTGGATCAAAGCGGTGAAGAGGAGGGTGGAGAAGTTTACGGCGCCGAGCCAGTGATTCATTTCATAAAGGAAAGCAGAAAAAGAAAAAACGTTAGCAGCAAAATGTTTAACAACAATGATGATCAGGAAGAAAGTAACGGATTTAATATGAGGGGTTGGTGGGGTGACTATTAAATGACTTTGGAATGTTTGAATTCGTACCTGATTGACCTTCATTCTTTATTGTGAAAAAAACTGATTAAAAAAATTTTTGTGTGTTCACAAAATGAAATAAAAATGGAGGCGATATCCGCTGAAAACTACCACCCCATCTAAAATGAAAAGTTTCCTGAACAAAATTGCAGATTGCTAAGTCGCAACTTTCAGAAACGCGAACTGGACGCAACCACGATGACAAAATTTCGACAGATTAAAAAAAAAACGGATACTCAAATCATATTTATTATGATTAGGATTCGTATTTTTGTTGTTGATGGAATCACTTTTGCATCTTTAGATCCATGCCAGGGCAACAGAAATGAGCTTATTTGCTATGGTAAATAATAATAAAAAAGCACATACACATGAAAGAAAGCACAAAAGAGTTAATAAAAAAATGCACATTTAATTCAAAGTTTAAAGGTTGACAAGCGGGAGTGTTTGTTTTAAAGCAAGTTAAATCAGTCATAAAATCTAAGAAATATAATATATAACGGAAAAAGACAAAGGGTGCATAGAATTGCTATAAAATATTTTCAACATTAAGTAGAGAAAAAGTAAAAATTTTAGAAGTTTTTTAAAATTATCTACAAGTATTGGTAGATTATACCGAGCAATAGCCCCTAGCTTTGAAAAAAAAAACATCAGTGTTTTGAATACCGGGCAAATGTATATTGGACAACGGCTTAAATATGTATTAGGCAAGAGTATCCATTGTGAATAAAATGTTTCTCACCTATGTTTTTTCGCCAAAAAATAATGTAAATTGTTAAAGAAATTGATCTAAATTATTAAAAAAATACTAAATTATTAAACAAACTAATACTAATAATTATTAAAAAAATTAATAATGAATTATTTTTCGTAGATATGATTGGGGATGGATTTGTAATATTCGGTTTAGGCCTATTTGCGGTTTTGCCAAACGGCATCTTTTTTTTTTCTACCACGATTTCTGAAGGTGATCGCGAATAGTGTTGTTTTTGGCGTAGTCTAGCATATTTTAAAAATAAATTTTCCAGTTTTATCAACACCAAAGTTTATTCTTCATTTAAATTTTGTTTTGTATATCATTTGTTACATAAAGAGAAATTGAAAAACGCACAAATACCCATAGGATAATGTAACAATTGATAAAGATATTGTGTTATTAATTATATTCTGTAAAATGTTAGTTTCAAAACAGAAGTCGGAAATGTTTAAAACTATTTCTTGTTTCTGTATTTCAAATTGGAATAGTTTTTAAAAAATTATTTCTCTCTGTCCGGTAAGACTTTTTTTTCTCTCCAATTGGTAATATTTTTAAATCATCATAAAATTTTAAATTTGTAGTTTCAAAATCTTGATCAATTAATCAGTTGCTCATATATTGTTACATAGAGTATATTACATTGTATGTATATTTTATCTGATTTCATTTGAGTGTATATAGTTGTGTTATTATAAAATAGTGTTAGTTAGTTATGAATAGTTGTATTAAATAAAATTGATTTTTATACGAGGTCTCATTTTTATTTTAAATCTTACATTTGTATTGAAATATTACTTTTTAAACTCAAAATAAGACAGTGTGCGAAAGAAAACATGAAGCTCATGCATTGTTTGTTTACTCAAATTTTTCAAAAATCATTGTTCCAGAGTCAACTCAAAGCTTAATCACTGAAACACATGTATCTCTCAAGCATTAATTGTTTAATTGTTGCTCAATAGTAATTTAAAAAATATGCAACACTTAAGGGAGATGAATACCGTTTCCAGTTTGAGTTATTATGCAATCCATGGTTTACTATACACAATTGTTTTACTACACGCTATGAAAAATCTTCGTGTATCTACGCACCAAAAATAGTGGCAACTACTTTGCACCAAAGTGGTGTTTTACTAAGTGTTCCACTACACCAAAACCAAAGATGTAGTGTAGACCTGGTGTAGGGAAACGCCTAGAATGTTCTTTTACTATACTTGACGTAAACTAACAACCCCCATGTTATAGTACAGTAAGATATGCTACACATAAGAATCAGTAAAGTTATTTTTACGATACAATTTGAAGCAAGAATCATAAATTTGGGATGCATATATGCAATAATTCTTAAAGTAAAATTAGTTTGTTAATTAAACATATACGCTGCATAGACAGAATATCAATATGGATTCGAAAAAAACAGAAGAGAATGTAAGTAAATTATTAGAAAATTAGTTTACAAAATTGATAGAACTATGTAACTCTTATGAGAATATAAAAATCTTTGTTATTCAACTAAAAATATGCATGCATTTCATAGCAGTTTATATAAATAGCTTATCAAATCAATTCGACAAGAGGATGGAAATTATTTGGCAAATGATCGACCGGAATAATATTTCTTTTATCAATCAGTTTAAATTATTGAAACATGCTTGGTAATCAATAGGCTATGGCTAATTTATTGATTAAATTCGACTAGAAAAACTCATTTTTAACCAGTATACTTCATGTAAACAAACCGCCATTTTGTCAATATCTTAAAATTTGCACAATTAATCATTTTTAAACTTTTAATAATAGTCTAAAACCATTTGTTATACGCTTAAAACGTGCTCAACAACTACCATTTCTTATAAGAATTTAGTTAAATAGTCTAAATGTTATTAATTATTTGCCAAATTTTCGGAGCTCTGAAAAAACACAACCTTCTTCACCAACGAGATACAGATTGGTGTAAGTTTTATCATTTATGGGTCAGTTTTTATCATTTATAGCCATTTTAAGTGATTACGAACGCTCGATTTGATAATAACATGGAATAAAGTAATCATTCTCACAATTTTTTGTGTTTTTCAGGTAGGTATTACACCGCAGTTTTTTTCAGTGTAGCTTACAGATCCGTTGTCGCTGAGGGGATAGAGCGTTTGTTTTCTAAAGAGGTGTGATCCAAGTTTGAATACCAGCTGTCGCTGGTTGACACGAACTCGACTCACGGCTTGCGCCAACTTGCTGGCGTAAAATATTCTTAGTGGTATATGGATTACCGTTGCCGTTGGGCAGATCATGGAAGATTTTTTGTGGTTTTCCTCTCCAAGTAACGGAAATACGTGGTAGTTCCATCCAGTGCCGGAGGAAGACATTTAAGCGTCCCGGAACTCAAATTTGGAAAAGTTATCTTAAAAAGACCTTTTGAATTATCTCTCCAGTGTAGTCATAATGCTGTATAAATTGCTTTTTATATTTTAAATTAGAATATTACTACCAGAAAATTATAAAATCTAAATCAATCCAGAATTGCTGATTTAAGAAACACTTGATGAAAATAAATAACAATTAACGATTTCAAGGTTAAAAAAACCCGTCAGTTTAATGAATGAGAACATCACCTCAAGTATTCTAATATAAATATCGATTAAAAGTAATGTTTTTAATGAATGAAATTCAGAGCCGGATTATACCTTTCGTAGGCCCTAGGCATAACCGTTTTTGGGCCCTCCTTCCCCCACTCCTCCCCTCTTTTCAAAATGTATGCTAAAATTCACTTGCATATATTTTTAAACATTTTTATTAATATGGATTTTAATTTACAAATTTGTTTATCGAACATTTTTTATCTGCAATACCGACATACTGCCGATATTGCAGTTGATATCGATAATACCATTATGATTTGATAATACGTTATGAATTTTTACTATTTTCAAATTTGTATGAACATAAATCTGAACAAAAAAATGTTGAAGGCTCAAATTAAAGATAAACTTGAGAATATTTTTCCTAACGTTCACATTGCATTAAGAATATATTTGTCGATTCCTGGATCAAATGCAGAAGGAGAAAGATCTTTCTCCAGATTAAAATTGATAAAAAATTATTTGCGTTCAACAATGAATCAAGATCGTTTGGCATCGCTCGCACTTATGTCTATTGAATACGACATTTTGCGTAGTTTGGAATTCGACAGCATANTTTAATTAATGAGAATATCATTTCAAGTATTCCAATATAAATATCTATTAAAAGTAATGTTTTCAATGAATGAAATCTTTTGCGACATAGAGATATATAAACATTGTATGGAAATATATAAACATGAACATTAAAATGTATTTTTTCGATGATTTCAATGAGATAAAATTTTACAAACTCGCTTTCTTTAATCTAAGGACGTATAGCCAACGGTAAGGGAAAAACATAATAAATAAAAAAATTGGTAACTATTTTATTTTTATTAATTGAGCCGGTAGATGACTTTCAGTTATGGGCATGATTTTGTAGTTATGATCAATATCGATTTATTTACGAATTACTTTTTTCATCCTGCACTAAGAACGGGTAAAAAAATAAAATGTATTTTTTTTCTTGTGAGGGTTGAAGACACACAGAGGGTGTGCATAATAAAAATATTCACACATAAGAAGAATTATTCAAACTAAAATAAACGCTGACGAAGTTAAAGATTTTCTCTCGTATCGCCATCTACCAGAACTAAAGTAAACTAATTTTTGATTGCTTAAATACATATTGAAAAAAAGAAAATTAATAAAAGATTTATATTACAATAGACTACATAAAAAAAGAAACATATACACATAGTCAAATACACTGTACTAAATAAAGTAAAGTTTCTTACAGTTTTTCAAAATATACGATATTAAATTGAAATAATAATTGTTCAATATAAATAAATTCTATTCTGTTTAACTAAACTAAAAATATTTACAAGAAAACCCATCCGATTATCTATCAATATATATATATATATTGATAAAGCTATATCGCGTATATAATACCACGTGTAATTATGAATTAAATCCCGTAGATACATTCATAAATTAAATTACTTAGGATCTAAGTACATAAAGCAAAAGAGAAAAAAATCGAAAGATGTACGTCCGTTTCAGTATTGACGCAAATGCCATCAAGAGAAATAAGGCATAGAACGAAAAGGGAATATTATGAGAGTGGTTTACAGATGAGGCAGTTATTATCGGAACTTTGGCCAAGATCGGAACATACAGGGTGTCTAAAGAGTGGGGAAATGAAAAAATATATCGAAAAATATGCATTGGAGTATTTAAAATCTTTAATGAACCCCAATATTTTTGTTGCAGATTTTGATTCTCCAGAAAAAAAATACCCCAATTCGACTTGTAGGTTTTTGTAATGCAAATTTATCTTTATTATGAATTTTATTAAAGCAAATTAATATTAATTATTATTCTCATTAATTCAAATTTATATTATCTGTATTTTATTTCAAATTAAATCATTGGTATAATTTTTGAAACCGTTTGCACCAATATGAAAAGTTTCGTAAGTTATATAAACTTTTGAGACTAAGGTGTATTTGTTACGGTCAAGATATGAAATCCTAGACGGTAACAAACAAAATAGAAAATTAACTATGGAATGCCAGAAATCAATTGTCAAGGTATGAAACGGTTAATATTTCACGCATTGCCTAGGCCAGTGATTCCCCACCTTTTTTCTGCGGTGGCACACCTTTAACGATTTCGAAATTTGACGGCACACAATGAAGAAAATTAGTTTAAAAGTTGTTTACTTACCTATCTGTGTTAAATAGTTTGAGATAATAATTTTGAATGTGAAATAAAATAATATGTACTACAAAAGCACGTTTATTAAAGGATTAATTATTTCTTTCGAATAATTTTTTATTAGTTAGCAACAGTTTTTTATTTCTTTTGCTAGTTATTAATTGTTAGCTTGTTTTCTACTGTTATTAACTGTTAGTTTTTTACATTAATTATTATTTTTTTTTGCGATTTCTTGTTAATTAGTTTTATTGCTAATTATTAATTATTGGCTTATTTTTTATTAGTTATCCTTTGTTAATTTGTTTTAGAATTATAAATTGCATCGCTTACTTTAATGATTAGTTAATGATTGTTAATTAATAATTTTAATAGTCATAAAGTTTTCAACTTTTTTTGAAATTTTTTGTCAAAGACAATTTAAACTCTTCCTTCTTATTTTAAGATTGTCAGAGACAAGACAGTCGCCGACTAGTTAAGGCGTGGAAAAATCATAAAAAAGAATATATATAATAGTATTATATATACACTTTTCTTAAATTTAAGCTTTACTCGCAATAAAAAAAGCATTATAATTTTTAATGTATCATTTCTAATATTTGGCCGCACATTTTAAGAATTTGGCGGCACACAAAAGTGCCGCGGCACAGTGGTTGAGAATCACTGGCCTAGGCATTTTATTGATTTATAAATAAAAAGCCTAAAAGCCTTCCTTACCATGACCTACAAAGCAGATAATAACAATTTTTACATTTTGCCTAAAGAGCATTAATCATTATGCCTAGTTCATCGGTTATTCCATCGAATGTCTAGGCATTCCATACAATGATAAGGCAAATTATATAATGACTCTCATATTTCATATTCGTCTGAGGAAAATTTGTCATTCTATAGAATGCCTAGGCACTCTTTTAAATGATTAAGCGAATTATATTATAATTCTCCTATTTTATACTTTGTTTAAGAGGACGCCATAACACGGGAGAAATTCTCTTTCACATCCATTACTACATTAATACATCGCAGAAAAAAAATGGGTGAGAATTTCTCACCCTTTCTCAAAAACAGGGTGAGATTTCAAAAAGTTAAGTGAGATTACTAAAAATTAAAAAACAAAAACACAGAGAGACGTGAAAAAAATCATTTCTTTAATTATAATACATTTTTAATATATTCTAATTTTTAAAGCATTGAATATTTTTGCTGCATCATCACATGGAAAATGTTCTATATCTACTTTTTCATCAGCTATTCTAATAAGGTAACTCAAATGCGTATTTGTTTCGTTTTGATCGTTTCTACCCACATTTGTTTCATTTTCATTTGTCCGTTTCGGAGTAAAAGATATTGCCTTTACAAGGTATTCCNTTTTAAGATATCAAAGAGCAAACAAATTATTAGACGACAACTTCTCCATCGCTCAATACATACAATTTATTTTCATTTTGACATTTTAAACATTTCTTTTTAATATTTGAAACTTAATGGCCAACTTTAGGTTTGTCAGGACTCACTTTTTCCATACTTTAAATTTTAAATTAGTTATGGAGGAAAAGAAAATTCGCGACGAAAGGTTTTTCCCATCGCATGGCGTCCTCTTCCTTTCCCTTCCTTTCAGGATTGAACTCAATTGTTGAAAGGGTGGAGACGGAGAGGGAAACTCCAAATATGTCTTTAATCATCTTTATTTAATTATCACAAATAAACTGATGAAGGATGTTAACTCTATTTGGCACTATTTTTCGTTGCATGTAAAATAGAAGGCCGCCACCCAATCACAAATTGAGATATAAAGCTGGCTGTATTTTAAGATATATATAGTAGATATATAGTAGCTTGTTAGGTAAAGATATATAGTAGCTTGTTTTTATATTTTTGATAAGCATCGTTGTTTTTAAATTACTTTCTCAAAACCATTTTATAATTGTTTTAAAGTTTTGAAGAAAAATTCCCAGAACTTCTAAAAATTATCAAGTGCTATTTCTCCTAATCTAATAAAGTGACCCCATTATCCTCAACCCTTTTTAGAAAGTTACTGCTCTGTCTAATAATACTTTATCGCCAAAAGTTTGTTAAGTCCAGAAAATATCAAGGAAACTAATTTAAAAATTAAACATAAAATCCAAGATGGCGTGGGTAGAGCTCTTGTCAATATTTAGAATGACTAAAGAAGTCGTTTCTAACTTTTTTCAGATATGGATAAACTTTCTTCCGGGGGAACTCCGATTTTTTAAATAAAGTAATTATTAATACGTTAACCAAAGTAAGACTACTAATAACTCTTAAAGTAAGAAACTAAAAATAGTTCACCGTTTAATCAATAATTGCCCTATAATTTGGCTTTATGTCAGAAAGTTAAATTTACAGTTTTGGAGGAGCATTTACACTATAAAATATTTTGGATCAAATTACGGTACATATGAAGAACCGTTACTTTGGGTTAATCATCCGTAAAATCCATTTTTAGAGAAAAATATTGTATCGTAATTTCTACAGTAATATTCATTTAATTAGAGTGATTCATTAATTTTGAGGTAATTATTACTGTAAAAAGTACGGCATATCAGATTTTTGTTCCGTAAATGTTTCGGCAAAAATGGATTTTACGACGAAAAGTACCGGCACCCTAAGTGCCGGTATTTTTTATTAGAGTTTGATTCATAATTTTTAATTGTGTAGTCCAGTTTTAAAGTTTTTTCGGTATATGTATGAGGTTAATACGGAAACAATAATTTATGTTATGGATTTCATTGAAGCGAAAACAAAAAAGAACTGTTATAAACGTTGACAGCGATTATCAGGGAGGCATACTTTCCCAATGCAGAATAAGTTTTTTTATTTTTTATTTTGAGTTGAAAAGTTAAATAGGAAATTGAAATGTAATATAAATAATAAAATTCAATTCTTCATAATTTATTCAATATGCTATTTTCAGAGTTTTTTTTAAATTTATTTTTATTTTGCTCTCTCTTTTTTTATGCAACCGAATTATTAAATAAATTATTAAATAGTATTAAATAAATAATATATTATTAAATAAATAATGGATTGTTAATTGGCTATAAATATAATTAAAAGTTTCAAAAATCATTGCTGTCCCGAAAAAAAGTCTCAATTTTTTCGCGGAACTCAAAAATTTCGCAGAGCACTTATTCAGCCTAAATCATTTTTTGTTCTTTAAAATGTTAATACATTTTATACAATGACTACTCTGCAAAAAACTCCGGTTTTAAATTTTATAATTAATAGTTCGAAAACATTGTTGAAATAATATATTGCATATTGCAACAGAAATAAAAATACTTAGTTTAGGAACTTTTATCAATTATATATTAATTTAGCATCTTAGAAAGTCTTACGTTAAAGGTGAGTGGTAAATATATAAGTAATTTGAAAACTCTGTAGTTTTTTCATACATTTATCCAAAATTTAAACTTGTTCAGAAAATAATGCCAAAGCAACATTTAGATTTCTGAGACAAAAAATCTAGTCAAATTTCTGGTTTTCTTTTTTTAGAAAGGATTTTTGAATATAACCATGTCATGATATGAAATGTAAATAAACATTTATTTTATAAATGAACTAAGAATGTCTGTGACCTATATTATGTAATGAATCATATAGAGCAAGAGCTTTCTTTTAAAAGGAGTGAGTTGTGAATTACTACAAAAGTTATTTTCCTTGGAAAATAAGGCAATGAACTTTTTAATGGATCTTATGACGTAAACGAAAATTAAACATTTCAAACATTTAGGTTGGTTTAATTTAGAATTTATAAATAACTGTGATTAAATTTTTCATTAGTTCGTTTGGCCATTTGGATAACTTTTATATTACCGTCGACTTCCTTCAATTACTAAGCAAAAATTTTAAAGCATAGTTGCAAAGATTTTGTGACTTATAACAATTTTGTATTGGAGTTCAATTATTCACAAAAGTATAAACTACTTATATCAGTTGGATAACGACATTACATTTATTTATGCAAATAAAAGTTACTTAGGTTAATATCTATTAGATAAAGATATTCCATTTATTAACACAAATGAAAGGTACTTAGGGTGAGTATCATTTGAATAAAGATAATACATTCATTTAGACACATAAAAATTTTTTTTAGGTTGTTATCAGTCGGATAAAAATATTTAATGTATTAACACAAATAAAAGTTATTTAGGGTGAATATCAATCGGATAAGGATATTTCATTTATTAACACAAAAAGGTATTTAGGGTTAATATCTATTAGATAAAGATATTCCATTTATTAACACAAATGAAAGGTACTTAGGGTGAGTATCATTTGGATAACGATATTAAATTTATTTAGACACATAAAATTTTTTTTAGATTATTATCAGTTGGATAAAAATATTTAATATATTAACACAAATAAAAGTTATTTAGGGTGAATATAAATCGGATAAGGATATTTCATTTATTAACACAAAAAGGTACTTAGGGTTAATATTATTTGGATAAAAATAATAATTTATTTACACAAACAAAATAAAATAAATTTTTTTAGGTTAATATCAGTTGGATAAAGATATTGAATATATTAACATAAGTAAAAGTCAGTGAAGGTCAATATAAAATGGATAAAGATGTTTAATTTATTTACACAAGTAAAATTTGCTAAGGTTAATATCATTTGGAAAACGATATAAAATATATTAACACAAACAAACGATACTTAGGGTTAATATAAATAAGATAAAGATCTTAAATTTATTTACATGAATAAATACTTAAAGTTATATTAGTTGGATAAATATATTATATTTATTTACACAAATATAAATTACTTAGGACAAAAATGAGTTGGATATTGATTTCACAAATATTATTTATATTTAAAATTGTTGAAAAACTTTCGTTTTTTATTATAAAACACGTTTTACTTGTTAAATAAACTCATAATTAAAGTTTCTCATAATATTATTCCATCTTTACACATTGTTACCTATAGGAGAAAAGATGCAGGCAAATCTTGTTGTATGGTGCATAAAATAAAAAATGAAAAACGGAATACCTAAATAATATTTGATCTTATGATCATATTTTCACGTGCTCAGATATTTTAGAGTCTAATCTTAAATATAGAATTCTGCTATTGGTATTTTAGGTTATAAAATCAGAAAATTAAAAAAGTATTTTCTTTGAATAAATATACTTTATTTTCGACTTGATTGAAATTTTTTTAAACCTTTTTAAAGTAAAATTGATAAAATTGATTAAATTAAATTGATAAAAAGGAACAACATTTAATTATTATCATCATTATTTTTCTTATTTATTCGCAATATTTTTATCATATTTCTTTCATAAGTAATAAAAATTAATTTGTAAGGAAATATTTTTGGAGAAATAAGTTTTGTAATTATGGGCAAAGAGTTTCTGATTTGCTTTAATAGTTTCGGAGATACTAATCTGCAATATGGGAAGAGATATTTTCAGTTTCTTATATGTTTTTTAATTTCTCAAGAAATATTTAAAAGACTATTTTGCAACATCTTTAGCCAGTTTTCCGACAATGAGTTTGCAATTTGTATCCCTTACTTTGGTTGTCAAAAAAGTTTGCAAATCTAGAGTAAAAATTAATAGAGATATGGACATTCGTATGAGAAACTCATTTTTTCGCCATAAGCTTTTTTCAATAACTTTATAAGTATTCTATGGAAATAAACAAAATTTTTGGAGGAATTTAAAATTAGTTATAAAATTAATGGTTCAAAACTTAAAAAAAAAAAATCGTTCAAAACTTACAAAAATATAAGTATTTATGGTAGTTAGTTTTTATACTGCGCAAGTGCAGAAAAAATTTAAAAAAAAGTTTTTTCGTAATTTTGTAATGAATCGTATTTGGCAACTAGTAAAAAAGATTAATTTGAATATTTCAGAAATGAAAAAAGTTACAAGCAATTTTCTAAGCAGTTTTTGAACTGTTTAAGGTGAACTGTGATCAGAGGTTTTACAAAAATTTTATTTTGTATCATGAGACAAAATTAAAATTTATTAATAATTGAATATAATGCCTTAAATAATCGCTCGGAAGACAAAATCCCTTATCATTTTAAACTTTCTTTTAAAAAGAACGAGCATTATTTTGAATATTGCTTGAATTTTTTAAAATTTTTTTATGATATTCAAATCAAACTTTTTCATTTGTTGCTAGATACAATTCGTTGCAAAATCATATTTAAATTTTTTTTGTGTACGAGCAGTTAAAAAGTCTCTCATAAAAATCTTTAAATACTCGTATCTTGTGCAGTTTTAAACGATTTTTTTAAAATTAATAATTTTGAAACTAATTTTAAATTGCTCCAAAAACTTTGTTTAATTCCATTGAATATTTTTAGAATTATAGCAATAAAACTAAAGACGTTTTTTTATTATTTTTTTATGGAAATGTTCATATTTCCATTAATATTTACGCAAGGTTAAAGAAATTTTATGCAGTTATTAAAAATAATAGTATAAGTAATTAACAAGCCTATTGTTTAGTTTTCCTACTACTTAAGTTACAAGCTTATTGTTTAATTTTCTTGCAGAGGGTGTTCAAAAATACTTGTTTTCTTTCGTAATTTATTGTCGGTCAGTCAAACCTCTGAATACTTTTAATTTTATTACAAAGTATGAAATAATGCAGGAACTAAATACCTCTAAAGTTACAAAATAATTCCTTAGGTATTTCTTGAGAAGTTTCAAAAAATTTTAAAAACTGAAAGTATCTCTCCCCTCATTGTACGGTAGTGCATGATTAAATACATAAAAAAGTGAAATTAACATTAGAGGATGAAAACTTTCAACCATTCTTACGACTAAACTAAAAGGACTTTGGTTTATTGATTGCAACTCATCTAGGGTTTAAAAAAAATTCAAATTCGAATAAAAATAACCTTATTTTTACAGGGCAGCAACAGTCAAAGTTCGCTTTTGTGATTTTTGTAATTAAAAACATAGTCTGCATCAATTAATTAGCAAATTTCAGGTAAATTATTCGAAAAATTAAGATCACATTTTAGTGCAGGAGAATTCAGTCATTAGATCATAAGTAACTTAGGTGTTCCTTTTTTCAAATTTATTTTGCGCGTTGTATGTGCATCGATGATGTTTCTTAATCAACACTCTTAATGAATATTTTTTTTAACAATTAATCAAAGACGGAAGATTAAACACATTAGAGTCACAAATTAATTTTAAAACTGAGAAAGGAAAAAATATCAAAATTAGTGTTACCACTATTATGAATTAGATCTACAGGTGTGTTAGATCATCTAAGATCATATATAGCTTTTTTTAGTAAAATAAAATTTTTCAAATATTAAAGAATGTTAAAATTAGTGCTTTTATACTTAGATTTTTGTTGTTATAAACATGTGTTGTATGCATTTAAAATTTGATATGTACACATTTCTTCTCTTTATTAAAATTATTCTCTTCATATATAATGAGTTACATAAACTAATCGAAGCAATAAAAGTTTTTATTTTTTATTTTTTTATTTTTTTTTAAAACTAACTTCTAACTTACTAGGAGGCTTTGTCCTTGCTCGCTCCGTCCATAATCCTACTTCACTTCACGTGATTACTTCTCATTCATTGTTTTTTTCTTTTGAAACTCGATGTTTTTTTTAAAAAAGCTCATTGTTTTTGAAATATATTAATATTATTATTTTATGTAAGAAGACTTTGCCAATTATTTAATCGTAACAAAATAAACGATTGCTTTAATTCGAACTGTACTTGAAAAAGATAATACTTTAACTTAAACAGAATGTGTGACATAAAGAAGCAATAGCAATCTATAAAGATACCTTAATATAACAGTTCAAATTGGAAACGTTTTTGTCTCTTATGAGTGTCGTGAGTCTTTTATATTACTAAAAATTTTGATTTAAATGTTAAAGTTTACTGCTAGAAACATTATCCATCAAAACTTTTCCTTATTTTATTCATTTTTGTTACTTTTTAAATCAAGTCAAGTGCGAACTTATAAAATGAAGGTCTCGAGAAAAAAATTTCTCTTTAACAATGTATATAGAACTATTAACGAAACTAACTAGAACGAAAAAATTGTAAAAGTAAAAACAAAGTTGGAAAAAATTTAAAAGATACATATGGGTATTTAAAAAAATTTTGCGCATTTTTTTAATATTAAATTAGTTTCAAATAAATCCATTCTAATAGGTATAGGTATACAAAGGCATACCAAAACCAACCTCGGTAAACATCACCCAGCTTTTTGGTGTTTCCACAGAGCCAGAAACACGAATAATTTTACCATATTCTGGTAGTTTTGACCATATTTTTTCTCTCAATTTGTAGCATTATTACTTTGCACTTAACGTAAATACATTTAAGATAAGCGCATTTATTACAGAAAAATAATCCTTTAACAATGCAGTAGAGAAGCTTTTCCCAAAAGAATGCATAAAATAAGGCAAATGCACACGTCAATGTTTCAGGCTCAAAATAAAACTACGTGACATTAATTCAAATACAATCAACTTCTAATTGACCTTATTTTATGATGGGATACGAAACATGCAAAACAATCATGACGTTTTTGTAGTTTTCTAAAAAAAATTTCAGCAAAAGGTTATTCGAATGAAAGGCCATAAGGTCAAGTTCAAAAATAGTAAGTGATCATGAATTTTTACTCTTTTTGTTATTGTTATTATAACATTTTTCAGACGATTCTGAAAGTAAATTTTATTGGGTCATTAACCTAGAGAACTTTCTTTTCGTTCTTTCCTTGAATAGGAGTTAAATTTATATTCTGTTGACAATATGCTGTTGAGTTTTAAACACAACGTTTAATTTATGCATTTATATTTATTACTATGTGAAGAGATAAATTTATTAATAGTGCTTTATTTTCCTCAGTTTTATTCATAGTTCAGCATCCATATAGAATTATAAGTTTTACTAATGCTTTATTTTGGTTATCTTTGTCTTTAAACTTGAGCATTTTGATTTCAAATGATTTACTTATCCATATTATTATTTGTTTGTAGTAATCAATCAATTACTATTTTCAAATTTAATATTATTGCCAATTTTTGACGAACATTGCCGCGAATTTTAAAAGTGGTTTCCCAAGTAGCGTGCAGCGATTATTTCCGTTTCTGTTTAATTGATTGCGGGCCATTTTTGATGTACCCGGCAGAGTTGGGTGTCGATTACAGTAATCAATTACAACTGAAATTGATTTCAGAAAATTACTGCTATGTAATCAGTTACTTGTAATCACGATTACATGTAACCATATATTTTGATTAGCTGTAATTGTAATTACTCGCAATCGTTTCTTGTTGTGATTACTTGGAATCACAAATACACTTGGAAAAATTTGGTGATTTGAAACCAAAATTACAAGTAATTGATTACTGTAATCACGATTACAGCTTTTATCAAAATTAGGATCTGTTGTAATCATGATTATGAGTAAGTGATTACTGTAATTGAAAAATTTAATCTATTACATTTTTGCCCAACTCTGATACCCGATACTTTAACTATTCACTTATTTCGATTTTAATTAATGGTAGTACATATCCATTAGTACATTTGATGATTTACACTTCATTTTTGCAAAGCTTCAGGATCATCTACGAAACAAATGTTAATTTTTTACTTATTAAGTAATTATTCTACTTTAATTAAGAAAACATTATAGCTAATGCAGTTTCAGGAACACTTTTTTCACTTGTAATCTGATATAATTTTAAACTTTGATATTTTCATGAACGGTTTGCTGTGTTCAGCTTAAGAAACCAGTTTTTATTCCCATAATGTTTTATATTTAGCAACAAAGTTAGTAAACAGTTGCCGCAGGTAAAAATAAAAAAAAGTCTAAGTCTAACCTAAGCAAAAAATCAAAAGACATTCTTGTAATAATCTAATATGCAGCAGAAAAGACTATTTCATTGTTTTTATATGCATTAGAGAAGTTTGTTTACAAACTGACTTATTTAAAAATAAGTGAAAATAAGGTTAGTTTATTAAGCAGAACGCAGCCATCTGTACATTTTCATCAGTATCCATTTTTCTTTAATTGTTTTTTCTAATTGACGGTTCTTTTTCTGGACATCCAGTACGTAAATGAGTTGGATTTAAAGCTAGTTTTTGTCATTTAAATAATCTATCTTTTGCATGTATTAAAACAATAAAATAGAATTTTAAAGTTGGCATTTAATTAATCTATATTTTGAAGGTATTAAAACAATGAAATGGAATTTCAAACCTTTTTTTTCCTACATAGAAAATAAAACTCTTAATTAAAAACCTCTTAACTGTTCTGTCCTATTTACCGCATTATTAAAAATAATGGTTAAACAAACTCTACGTAAAACACTTGAATAGTCGGAGCTATTTTTGCTGTCATATCTATTTTAGCTTTAATTCATAATTTTAATTAAAATAAAGCCCGCTTTCGTTTAGTATTTATTTTTGCTTTTGAAAAAAGGAGACTGAGATTTTATTTTAGGCAGTATTTTATTTATTTTGAGACACTAGGTTACATTGTATTTTATAAATAACTGATTTTGGTGTTATGAATTTAAATTGAATATATATTTTTGACATTAATTATATTAAATCAAAAGAATCCTGACAAAACTTTTTAATTACTCAGATCATTGAGTATTATAAAAATCAGATTGCTTTTTGAGGAATTTTGTCTTTGACGTAAATGAAAATATCTAGTATTTAAAACATAATATAAGATTTTAAAAGTTATTTTTTCCCTTCAAAATATTGTTTTATTACGAAATAAAGAAGAGTCTAAAGTGTCTTTTATTGTGTGTTATTTTCCTACTAAGATAATTGGATTTAATTAAAGAATGAGCTAAAGCATTTAAAAAAAGTTACATCAAAATTTTATTATTTTTAAATGAACAAAAAAGATGAAAGTTATCAAAATTTGACTAGTTAAAAACGAGAAAGGTAATGTTTGATTGTCGAGAGAAACCATGAAGAGGTAAAAGGTGGCTCGTTCAAAAACATTAAGTAAATAGGATTTATTTATTTTAAAGAAATTTTTCCTGAATAATTGATTGTTAATATTAATTAACAATCAATTGTTAATGTTAATTGTTTCCCCTTTGGAGTTAAAATTAAATAAATATTGAGTTAAGTCATAAAATATTTTACCATTGAGAAAAGAAATATTTTAATGTCAACGTCATTTTGCAGAGCTGAGAAAACACTAAATCGAATAATTATCGCAACTGTATTAACAGATAGATGAAGGATTTGCTACCATGAAGATTATTATTGAGAATTTTAAGTTTTAATACAAAAAATCTTTACAAATAATTTCAATCTGAAAAATGTTGTCCATTTTTCGAAGGAAATTTTTGACATAAATAAAACTGTTTATTAGTTTTGGTCCCAGATGAGTATTTTAGATTTTTCGTAATTTCTACGAGCGATGCACGAAAAAATATAATTGCTTAGTGTCAAAAATATAGTTTTATTCAACAAAACGTTATCTTGAGCATTTTTAAAGTGTTGCTGACAATTCCAATTCCTCTTCAATTGTAATTTTTCTTCTAAAATATAACTTTCAAGGCTCTTGGTTCTTATCGAATAGCTCGAACTATCTCTTGAGAGGAAACGCACTAAAATATAACTTTCAAGGCTCTTGGTTCTTATCGAATAGCTCGAACGATCTCTTGAGAGGAAACGCACTAAAATATAACTTTCAAGGCTCGTGGTTCCTATCGAATAGCTCGAACTATCTCTTGAGAGGAAATGCAACTAAGAAGTAGAAATCAAATATTGTTTTAGTTCTTGTTATATTTTATTTTCATAAATGTTCTTGCTTTAAATGATTTTTCTAATTGAGTGTTAGATAAAGTCTACAAGTATCTACTTACAAGTCACTTGAAATTTATTTAAAAGTCACCAACACTTACATTTGCACGAAATATATATTTTTTTCTTCGTTAAAGAATTACTTAGAAATAGTTTTAAATCTATAAATTTGAAAATATCATTATTAAAAATTTTAAATATAATAGTGAATGCAAAGAAATTCAGAATTGTTGATGGCTAATCAAATTACTTTTAATAAACCTCTATGCACTTTGAAATAATTTTAATTTTTTTGCATTTTAAAATTATCTGAAAAATTTTTTTGGAATGCATGAATTGTTCGGAATTTTTTATGCTGTTGTTTCAAATAAAAAGTTTCCAAAAAGTGCTTACAAATCATATTATGAGTCATTTTTATAAAATAAAATAATATTTCTGGTTTTAATTCTAATTCTTTAAACTATCAAGCTAGTTATGTTACTTATTGCGAAGTAGTAAACATTTTTAATTTATTTCAATAAAAATGTATATACTTCAAATTTTTATCAGCATTACTTTGTATTTATGACTAAAAAAAATTAAAATATCTAAAATTTCAATAAAAAACTTTTTATAATTTTTAAAAAAAACTGCAAAATGAGATCTAAAAAGATTTTGTAAAAAGCTTTTGAAAAAAAAAATTAAAGTAAAATATTTATATTACGAAGTTTATGCGATGAAGTAGACTTTCAGAGGCTTTAAAATATATAGTTTTCAAAGTTAATAATAAAACAAACACAAAAAATAAGCATAGATAATTTAAATCACGGAAAATAATCTCTAAAAATACTTAAAACTTTCGAAGTTTCAGCATTATTTAAAATTCAATGTGCAAAAAAAGAAGAACAATTCAAAGCTTTTTCTCGCTTTCAAATTGAAATAAAAACATCATTTTCTTCACCATTTGAAATATAATTAATTACAGTTTTTAATGCAAAATAAATCATCCAAATTCCTAAGATTTTTGGGTCGTGTACCTCTTTAAAGTAAAAAGTATTGTTCGATTTTATATTCTTCATTAGTTTTATTTTTTTCACAAGAATTAATCTTTTTCTTTTATAATTAAAGACAGTAATCTACATGGAGAAAAAGATTCTGATCAAATTACTGTACTTACATGGTAATGACATTTATGGTAAGGAAAAAAATAAATTCTGGTTATAAAACCAAACTATATGGTATTTAAACCATTCATTTGGTATTTATTTCCTTCTGTATGGTAATGGTTTACCATAAATTCTGGTTTTCAAAATTATAGTTCTTATTGCCAAACGTTTAGTAGAAAACACGAAACTAAAAGGTAAATTCAACCGAATTTTTACAATAACTGGTATTACTCCATTTTCTAAGGTATCATTCTAAAACTACTAAATTCTACCAAAGTTTTCCACATTTACTACCAAGCATAGTAAAAAGAACCATTATTTGTAAATTTTCCCTAAGGATAACCAAGCGTTTAGGTAAAAATTACTGAGCTTTTTGGTGTTCCCATAGAGCCAAAAATACGCTACATTTCACCATATTCTGAAAGTTTTGACCATATTTTTTTCTCAGTGTATATGAAAAGGAACAATTTTTTTTAAAAATTTATTTTACTGGTTTCAATAGTTTAAGAATTTTGTAATATATTATATATTACAGCTTCTTTAATTTATAGAATGAATAAACCATTTCAAAATGTCTTAAAATTGAGATTTTTTGATTGCGATATTTTTTTAAAAAAAATCTGTAATCAAATGAAAGAAGACAAATTTCTTTAAACTGTACAAAATCACATGTTTATTGCCGCACTCACTTCGACAGATGAAATGTCTATACATATAAATTACACAATTATGGTACACTTAGTTAACTTTTATCCAAAAGTTGCTCGATTGGGAGATCCATGTGGATGCAAAAGGGTAAAAAAAAATCATATTTTTCCCTGTCCATCTTTCTCGGGTGTGGCAAGTTCTGGTAACATCACAGATTTTTTTTCTTCAATCTAATGGAAGAAGTTGAAAACAGGAGTTTTTATCACTTTTCTTCGATCTGAAACAAAACAATAAAAAAGATTTAGACATTTGTAACTGCATACTAACAAAAACTGCAACTATTTGTTATATTCAGACGTTTGTTGCTTAAATATGATACCTATACTATAAAGAAATGTTTTATGCTTAAGCTTTGGGAGCACAGAAAAACTGCAAGTAATAATTAAATTTAAACATTTTCTGTTAAATAACCAATACGTATACGACCAAAAAAATTCCTTGCGCTTAGCTTTTGTTGCTAACAGAAACTGCACCTATCGCTTAGATTCAGATATTTGTTAAAGTAAACTATTTAAACTGCTAAAAAATGCTATATGCGTTAACTTTCGAAGCAAAGAAAAAATGCTCTGATTTATTAGATTTAGTGATTTACTTATTAGGTATGGAAAAGTAAAATACTGAGATAGCTAGAAAAATATTTTATGCTTAGTGGTTCGGATCAAACAGAACCTGCAACTATTAACTAGGTTTCAACTTCTGTTAAATAAAAAAACCTGCATAAAATAATTCTTTACACTCAGAATTTTGAAGCAATCAAAAACTATAACTATTAGTTAGATGTAAACATTTGTTAAGGTATAATGTTTAGTCAGCTAGCAAATACACTGTACTTCAGTTTTTTGAGCAAACAAAACCTGCAACTATTAATTTAAAAAATTAGATTTAAACGCGAATTACTTAAGCAGAATACTCAGATCGCTAGATAACATTTTAAGCTTAGCGGTTTGGAACAAATGGAAACTGCAACTATTAATTAGGCTTCGACATTTGTTAAACGAAAAGATCTGTACAACAAAAAGTACTTTGCACTCAAACATTTTGAAGCAAACAAAAACTATAAATTAGATTTAGATATTTGCTACAGTAAAATGCATATACAACTAGTAAATACTTCGTACTTAAGCTTTCAAAGCAATCAAAATCTGCTACTATTAATTGAAATAAATAAATAAATGAATAAAATAAATAAATAAATAAAGAAAACTTTTTTTCAAAGTACTTCACTTATTTTTTTAAAATCTGAATAGTATTTTGTTCTTATTTATTAAAGTTATCTCTTTTTCCTTAAATTTCTATTGTTACAAAAATGCTGCACAGTTTTATTTGCGACATTTTTTAAGGCATAATTAATAAAATGGACTAAGCTTTCCTTCTATAATTGAAATGAATAAACTTATTTAAGAGGTTTCTATGTGTTTAGTAATAAAAACACAGGTATAAAATAAGAAAATCTAATAAAGTAGAATTTAAGAGAAGAGTACTTTTAAAAACTGAACGGTGGATTCGTAACTTATTTAAGGAAGTTTTAACTTACTTCTCTTTTAGTATCCTCCGCCACCGCCGCCTCCTTTTCCACCGCCATATCCACCGCCACCGAATCCGCCGCCGCCGTAACCACCGCCTCCTCCTCCAAAACCACCTTTTCCACCGCTGCCACCATATCCTCCTCCTCCAAAGCCACCTTTTCCACCGCCACCACCATATCCTCCTCCACCTCCTCCGAAGCCTCCTTTGCCACCACCGCCGTAACCTCCGCTTCCGCCACCATATCCTCCACCAGAACCTCCACCTAATCCTTTTCCACCACCATAGCCGCCTCCAGATCCACCACCGTATCCACCTCCGAGTCCAGATCCTCCTCCGTATCCACCTCCACCGCCACCACCATGACCACCACCACCGCCAAGATTAGTTAGGCTGATTCCAACAATTGCTACTCCTCCACCACTGCCTCCTTTTCCACCTCCGCCTCCACCACCTAAATTTTAAAAAAATCACATTGTCATTAAAGATAAAATTTACCATAACAAGGAAATATCCAACTACGTACTCGATGTACGTACTTGACAACTACTACGTACTACACACTATGTAAATTGAAAGGTATTCAGCATAGTTGCCAAAATAGTTACATTTTATTTTTTATCAAATAGTAAACCTTAAAAGATTTTAGTAGATTTAACGTCGTCTTTAATTTTTAAAGTTCTCGATAAAAAAATGTGCAAATGCATAGTCAGAAAAATGGTAATTAAAATCTCTACTTTATCAATTAAAAGAGAAAAAGGAAAAAAAACTGACTCACTTGATGCTGAACCCTAGTTGTTGAAGATTTTCGCAATCTTATAAAGTGTCACCTGAACTAGCGGTTCAAATTATACTCTTATATCGACACAATATGCATAACAGAGCAACTTGCTTAATTTGCAATGTAGTTTGACAATTGTCACTACTACTACCCGTTGTTTGTTCGGCATAAATAAAGGCAATGATTAAGAAATCGATTAGTCAGTAATAAATTGATATAAAATTTAATAAATAGTAATTAATCAGAATTACGCAATCATGCCAAAAACCGGAAGCGATATATGAACTTAATTAAATCAGTTAAAATAGTTGCAATATCTTTTACTAATTATTTGATACTCTCTCCAATGACTTTACGTTATTAAATAAAGTAAAACAGGTTTTTAGATTTAAGAAATGTATATCGAAATGAGTGAAATTGTTAGCAAAATAAAATAGTTTAAAAAAAAAAAAGCAAGTGTGAGTTTGAGACTGTAAATTAGAAGTGAACATGCTTACATGTTTATATTAAAAATAAATTATCAAATGTAAATAAATAAATTAAATAAATAATTAAATATAAATAAATATAAATAAAAAATATAAAATAAATCTTATAAAGTTTTTCAAACAAAAATGGAAACTTCGTTTTCATTGTTGCTCTTTTGAAAAATTAATGTTTAGTATGAAAAAAAAAGAATATTTCAATGAAAAAAGGTTAAATTTATTAAACTATGTTTAAGTAATTTAATGGAATAAAAGTATATTGTAAAACAAATTATATTAAAAATTTCATTAATATTTATTTTCAAATATTTTTTAAAAAATATTATAAATAAGTTCACGGTTATATATTTCTAACTTAAAGTTAAATATAAACTTTAAAATGTTATGCTTACCGTATCCGCCTCCACCGGATCCACCGCCCCCATAACCTCCAGATCCACCTCCACCGTATCCTCCTCCACTGCTTCCTCCGTAACCTCCTCCTAGACCTCCGAATCCTCCTTTTCCACCTCCACCTCCGCCTCCATAACCTCCTCCTAAGCCACCGAAACCTCCTTTTCCACCTCCACCATAACCTCCTCCTCCACCGCCATAGCCTCCTCCTAGGCCACCAAGGCCTCCTTTTCCACCTCCTCCATAGCCGCCGCCACCAGATTCTCCACCGCCATATCCACCGCCACTAGATCCTCCACCGCCGTATCCGCCACCTCCTCCTCCATGTCCGCCTCCACTTTGAATAGGAACAGCAATGAAGATGGTGTCACCTTTTCCACCTCCTCCACCACCACCGTATCCTCCTCCGCTACCTCCACCGTATCCTCCTCCGCCACCTCCACCGTGGCCTCCTCCGCCACCTCCACCGTATCCTCCTCCGCCACCTCCACCGTATCCTCCTCCCCCGCCTCCACCTTTTCCTCCACCGCCATAACCGCCGCCACCACCATTAAAATATCCTTCAGAGACAGAGAAAACCAAGCAACTTAGAGTGGCCCATGCGGCCCATTTCTGTAAATAAAAAAAAACATTATTAAAATAACTAAAGAGAAAGAATCAAATTGTTTGAATTTGTGTCATTTTCTGTTAGATAGAGTCCGATTTGAACAAATGACGTAGATATTACAAACTACTAAGCTAATGGCTTAAACCTAATGGATTAGAAAACCATTACTTCGGCCATATACGTAATCCTGACAATTTAACATCAATGTAAATACTAGTTGGCAACTATTTGGCATAATTTAACTATTTAATAGAAGATAGTTTGACTGTAATAGTTATGATCTTTACCTAAAACTTTTGACTTTAATTCACTTATCAAGAGTTACTTAGAGTCAGCGATTTCATCTAATTCCCCTTTGAGTTAAAGGCCTTATTTATCTGTTCCACCAATCAGCCTTACAAGAAGTTACTATATAAATTAGCGAATACATAGTTTATATGCATATAAAGGGTGTTTCGTAAAGACCATCCTTATTGTAAAATTTTTTAAAATCTTACCAAAAAAAGAAATAAAAAATACATATTAATAATAGCCAATTTATATTTAAAGCAAGAAAACCCTATTGAAATCTAACAAACCACTACTGAAGGAGGAAGGGCTGAGAATACAAACACTTGTTTGATTTACTGAGGAAACATTAAGGAGTTGAAGTGTGATTATAAGAAGCGCATCCAAGTTTCCACAGGCAATCAAACTAGTTTTTATGTTTTCCTTTCCTTCTTTTTCATTAGTTATTCATAATTTGCTAAAGTTTTGAATTTGACGTTAAAGTTGAGATCGTTAATGTGTATACTGTTTTCAATTTTTAACAAGATTTCTAAAAATGTATATTAGGAGTGGTCCTTACAAAACGTTATACGATTTTTATTATTAAACAAAGCTTCAAACACTCATTTTATTCTGATTTTCGCACAATTTTAAACAATATTGCTTGATTTCTGTTTTATTCCGATTGCTAGTTTTCCATATCAACTTATTGCATATTGTGTTTGAGCGAAAATTGGTATATAATAATGAATATATCCTACATCACAAATTTTACATATTCATTTTGAGAATTTCCACCTGTCAAATAATAGAGTTATTTTCTTTGCAGGTTCATTAAAAAATAAAAATAGGATCATAATTCTTAGCTTCATAATACAACTCTAGTCCTAAGTACACGTATAAAAAAAATTTAAATTTATGATCAAAAATATTTTAAACATCGATTTCTGATCTCTATACTAATACAATACGATTAACAAGTTTCAAAAAGAAATGCAATCATTTCGTATTACAATATGAGGCTATTTTCAAAGCATTTCAATAACAAGATTTGTTATGGTTTCGTTAGAATTTATATATTTTCCTTGCTATTAGAATATTTCGTCGTTAAAAAGATTTAGAATTGAGTGTCTCTGTTTTGCATATACATAAATGTATTTTATTTGTTGAGTTTCATTGCACTATCAGTCAATCTGAAACTTAGTTTTTAGAAAAATTGATATTATGATGCGGGATGAATAGAATATGTTTAAGTCTCATTGGCACTAATAAAAATTCTTTTTTTTAAATTTTCAAAGCTAATAATTGTTTGAATAATAATTTTTGTGACTAGAGAATGAAAATATCAATTCAATTTTCATATTTTAAAATTTGAAAACGGAAGACATACTTTAAAATGTTAACATTAATTGATGAAGAATTTAGTTTTTCAAGAAGTTTTCAATGAAATCATGAAAACCAATAAGATTTTGACAAACGAAAAACTTAAAATTTAATCACTGTATAACACTATTTTTGCATAAAATAGAAATGATATTTGATATTCTAGAATTTATATTATAGTAAGGAAGCATTTTAAATGAAATAAAGTAAAATTCTTAATAAAAGAAGAAAAAAAATTGTTAGAAAATTTTGTATATTTGAAAAAAATTTCGTTTTTTAAAATCACCAATTGCATTATGCATGCATCTTTACTTCCAAGTTAAATATTAAATCTAATTTAATCAATCTAAAAAAATTACAAAAATTAAAGATTTTATAACTTTATTAATGATGAATTTGTTTTATTTCAATAAAAAAAGCTTTTATTAATTAATTTGCTTTTTGATGCTCAGGGAAGCCTAAATTAAACACGTATTTGATAAATTTAAATTTCTTTAATTCGAGTATATGACTATTGTAGGTACTAATAATAAAATATTATGTATTCTTATACTCTTATCGTAACTTTATACTACGCTGTAAAATAATACGGATCACAATACGGTAAAAAGTACCGGCACCCTGATTGCCTGTACTTGTTATCGCGACTTGATTCGGAATTTTTCCAGTGTGTTACGCATCTTAATGATTCATCTTCTTTTACCATCAGCAATATTTATAACAAAAAGAAACACTCACAATTTAATTGTAAAAGGAGATATTATAATAAATGCAATGAATAATATATTAGAATAACATAAAGCAAATATTATTTAAAAGAAATATGCATATTGAAATTTGCGTAATTAATTAAAAATGGTTCTTACATAAAATATTCTTTTTCTCTTAACATTCTAAGTATTCATTTTAAACTACTCTTATAATAAATCTGGAATAGTAATTGAATGTTTTACATAAAAATTACATAGCATGAAGATTATTTTTAATGTGATTAATTTTAAAACTAAATTTTAATTATCAATTTTAAGTAAACAAAATCAGGAAATTTTTTTCTTTTAGCACTTTATCGTTTATTGAAACTTTTATAAAATTTTTGTAAATTATAGTTTTTTTAGCTTGTATATTTAGTTTAATAGCATTAAACTTCTAAATAAGTGTTAAATGACAATAAACAAGCTTACGAACTATTTTAAAAGAAATATTATTTTATTTAAAATAAAGGAACAAAAACTTTTTTTTTTAAATTTATGTAATACTACATAATTAGGTATACAATAATAGTATAAGGTACTCTAGAAGGAAATTTTACTATGTAAAACCACATATTCTTAAGTAATATTTAAAAATTTAACATATTTCTCTTTACAATAAATTTTTTAAACAAAACCTTAGCATAAAAGTAGGCAGTCATACGTATAAAAAACAAATAAACAAAAAAACTTACCGTTATAGATTTTTGTAAAAAATTTTGAAAATGATAATTTAATAGTTTTAAATTTTTAAATAAGTATTAAATTATTATAATTTGTAAAATAATTCAGAAATTTTTTTTTGTTGTCATTTTATCTTTAAATACTGTTTAAAATTGTTATTTTCATTAAATTAAGTATAATTAATCTTCAATTTCTAAATAAGTGTTAATTGACTATAATTTAGTTTGCAGAATATTATAAAAAGTTATTTTTTTAAATTTAAAATAAGTAAACTAAAACTTTTTTATTAAATATATTTAATACTATATATTAGGATATATAATAATATAATTTGATATTCCAGAAGGAAACTTAGCTATGTAATTTATATAATATTAACAAATTTAGCATATTTTTCTTTTCCATATCTTGTTTTTTAAGGAAATAAAGCTTCAAATAAGAAAAATTATTTTTATAAAGTAACTACTTCTTATTCAAGATTATATTCAAAAATCCCAGTTAGGTAATACTCGTTACTTCATATATGTAACAGTTACTAAATATCTGTAAGAGGAGCTCTTACCTTTGTAATTCCCATGACTGCTGAGAGCCAAGAGATGAGATATCCCTGGATTGAGATGGTGAGGCTTTTATATGAGATGCAGACAGAGCGAAATCAGGTTAGTTGGTCTCGTCCAAACAAGATTTTTTTCTTTTTTATTCTTTGTCCCTTCACTTTCTTCAGTCCGTTGGCTCTATGATGACCTATCCCCTATATCTGGCCCCTCCTTTCCCTTTCTTCTCCCCCCCTTTCCTCCGACAAGAGGAAGGTGAAGAGTCAGTTGCACGCGATGAAGATCTTATCCTCTATCCTATCATCATTTCTGGCTCAGTGGGCTGTCTGCTTCCGTGGGAATTAAAGAATCGTTTTGTAAGATGCATCAAATTTAGAATAATTTATAGTCATTGTTAGTTGTGAAAGTTACGCTTTTAGCAAAAAATATATCACCACATTTGTATCACCTTTGAACAGGCTGTTGGGCATACATTTGGTACAGGTGTTTAACCGCAATGAAGACTTTAATAATATGACTATTGTAGAGATGTTGTCGGTAAAATTCAAAAGCCGCTAATATACACATTGATTAGCTAATCTGCAGATTAACTAGGGTGATATGTTGAAGTGTGGAATCAAGTGTTTTTCGCAATTTACCTAGGTAATGTGTTCATTTACGGTTTCTGTAACGGAAAAGTTCAAAAGTTTGTTTATCTCATTCTTTTAACTAATTTGATGACTGCGTCATTGTTAAATGGGAAAGTTATGTTTTTAGCAAAAAATATATCACCATATTTGAATCACCTTTGAATAGGTTGGGGGTATGCATTTGGTCTAGATATTTTTTTAAAATAAATGCATTAAAGATTTTAAGAATATGGTAGTTGTATATATGTTACCAGTAAAGCTCAGAAGTCGCTGACATGCAAATTGCTTAGATAATCTGCAGATTAAGTTGGATGATAAATTGAAGTGCGGAATCAAGAATCTTCCACAATTTACCTCGGTACATTTCCCAACGAAATATCAGTTTAACTATAATTCGTTAAATTGTGGAATGAAAAGTTTTCGGCTATCTACCTTAGTAATTTGCACATATACGGTTACCATATCGGTTAAGTTCAAACGTTTGTTTACCTCATTTTGTCAACTATTTTGTTAATTGTTTGATTGTATTGACTTGCTTCTATTTAGATACAAAAAAAAAATAACATTATGTTTATTTAAGCGTACAGAGACGTAGCTAATGTTCCAGCTAAGATTTTATTTTGACTTTAACGAATTTCTAGAAGGTAGTTCGCAAATAACCTATTAATTTGAAAAATGAACTTTTTTGGCAGTTTAATGAATCAATCTAGTTAAACTGCTCGTTAGCTACATAATCAGAAGAATGACTAATTTTTACGCTTTAGCAAAAACTTTAGTAACTGAGAAGATGGTTTATCAGTATATGATGAAATTTACAGTGTCTCTAGCTCTGTGGGAACACCAAAAAGCTAGGTAAATTTTACCGAAGTGCTTTGGTAATGATTTTGGTAAAAGGAATAATAAAATATAATTTTAGGATAAATAGTAAAATTTGATAAACGTGGTAAAATTTGGTAATGGTAACATGATATCTTAGAGCATGGCATAAAAACCATTTATGCGGTTAAATTTAATATTCAATTTCGCATTTAATACGAAATGTGTGGTAATAAGAACCATAATTTTAAAAGCCATAATTTCCGGGAAGTCGTTGCCATATAAACGGAAAAACTACCAAATAAGTGGTAAATTTTTTCTCTCCTTGCATTTAATAATTTGAAAAATGACATTTTTTTTGGCTATTTATTGAACCTGAACTGAAAAACTGAAGTACTGAATTATTATAATATTTTTTGTATCGTATGATTTTTATTTCATTCTGTAAGTAATACTTAAGCTGTTGAAAACTTAAAATGGCTTAAAAAACAATTAACTTTAAATGACTCCTCTAATAATAATGATTATTATTGTTACTGAATATAATAAGATGACTCCTCTAATAATAATGATTATTATTGTTACTGAATATAATAAGATGTCTCCTCTAATAATAATGATCATTATTGTTAATGAATATAATAAGATGACTCCTTTAATAATAATGAGACTATTATTATTAATGAATATAATAAGATGACTCCTCTAATAATAATTAAATAGATGACTCCTCCAATAATAATTAAATAGATGACTCCTCAAGATAATAATTAGCCATTTAAGTCAAATAAGTTGAGGTATTAGTCAAAATATTGAATTACCAAAAACGTAAACTGTTATAAGGTAATGAGTTAGCATTTAAAAACTTTTTGAATACTTTTTATTGAAAATACGAGATGTTATTGCAACCAGAGTGAAGCAATATTTAGGTTTTGAAGTTGTGCATTTGTTGCCTTAGAGAAGAAATTGACACTTGCAAACTTTCTGCAACAACTTATTTAATTGCTACATTGATTCGATAGACTGTATAGTGATCAAAAAGCTGACCTCATCATAGATATCAGGTTCGAATTCCGGACAAGGCATGGTTGTTTTTTCGTTCTTTTCTCAGTACTATCTGTCCTTACAGTGAGAGAAATGTTTGTCCACCTAATATGCTGCCCTTGAAAGAGTGGTTAACAAATCTGCTCTTCTGATACCAGAATGACAAATTTCAATCTCCGAGTGGGAGTTGGAAAAAAAATTTGTCATTTTCATAAAAATAAATAAATAAATGAATAAAAGAAAGTAAAACAGTATTACAGCAGATAATAATGCATGAAAAGTTTCTGGAAGCGTTCTCGTGTTTTTTAGCAAATTGCATAACTGTAAGAAAATTTAAAAATTGGAAACTGTTTCAAGTATTATTAACTGGCTAATATTATCTTGTTCTGTAAAATTGAGATATAGAAAATTCTTATTGCTTGTCTATGAAAAAAAACAAGCTATTATCCGTTTCTTATTACAATTTGTAATATTTTTATTTAAAAAAAATGATCTTGGATTGTATTTGAATATATATTTATCAAAAAAATATAAGATTTTTAAATAAAATTAAAATTTCTTTACTATGATTTTATTTTGTAAGAGTTGCTAAAAAATAGCTTCAGAAATTTGATTTTAAAATTAAAAATTTTGAGGCTAGAAGACAGAGATCCATTTTTAACAATTCAAAATGAATGAATATTTATCCATATTCATCTCTAAATGGATATTTAACCAATAAGTTGATCATATATAAAATTTCTTATTAATTTTTATTGTTATACAAATTTCTTTACAGACGAAATCAATATTTTTATGTTTTTTATTATCATTTAAAAGAAAAAACAGTGTTAAGTAAAAAAATTGACTTAAAGCACGTTTTTTTCTATTCTTTCCAAATTGTTTTATTAAAAATTCTTTAAAGAATTAGCATTCCAAATGTAATTAAATATTTTTATTTTATTTTATCAAAATGCTTGAACGAAACATGAAAGTTAAATCAATTAACTTCACGAAAAATATAGAATTATATAGAAAATTATCTATGTTTTAATATTTGAGAACATTTAGCTCATTTTTCGGTAAACTGTTACTCGGAAATTTGATAAATTATTACTGCAGAAGCGATTTAAAACGAAATGTTTATTCTAGTGCTTACCCGTCAAGCAATTGCGAATAACTTGTTGACTCTAATAATTGTTATTCTCTCGTTAAACACGGAATTCCTTAAAACAATTACGCGTTATTACATTTTACGCATCAAAGAGCTTTTTAATGAATATCGTCTGGTCTCGAAATATTGAGCTCACAATTATCATTTTAGTTTGTTTTGCAGCTTATGAGAGTATAATAATTACATAAAATTTTAAATCACGAGAAATTATTCATAGATTGTGCTTTTGTGTAAATGACATAATTAAGAGTTACTAACTGCTGGATTGTAGAATGTTAAATTAATAACTAAAATATCAATATTATTTTCTAAAATATCGATATTAATTATTAAAATATAGATTAAATAAAGAAAAGATCACAAAAACGAGAAGCTTTTTTCCAGCTATTCATAAATTGTGCTTTTGTGTAAATGACGTAATTAAGAGTTACTAACTGCTGAATTGTAGAATGTTAAATTAATAACTAAAATATCATTATTATTTACTAAAATAACGATATTAATTATTAAAATATAGATTGAATAAAGAGAAGATCACGAAAACGAGAAGCTTTTTTCCATCTATCCATAGATTGTGTTTTAGCGTAAATGGATAGAGTTACTAAGAACTAAATTATCGATTACTAAATTAATCACCAAAGCGTTGATAATGGTTACTAAAATATCGATATTAATCACTAAAATAGAGATTGAATAAAGTACTGAAAAAATCACAAACGAGAAGGTTTTTTTCAGCTATTCATAGATTGTGCTTTTGTCTAAATGAAATATCTAAGAGTTACAAATTACTAGATTATCGATTACTAAATTAATTACTAAAACATTAATATTGGTTACTAAAATATCTATATTAATTACTGAAATATTGATTAAATAAAGTACTGATAAAATAACAAATTTTCAATACACTGAGTCCAGTTTCGATGTATTGGACTCACGCTTATGGTTTTAGTTTGTTTTGATACTTTCATTATAAGAACTAATTTCAGAAAATTACTATAAACAAGAAGTATTCTATTCTGTATTGCAAATAGGGTTCACACAATCAATTAAAATTCAGTGGTCCAATAGGACCATCTAGGTACTCATTCAAACCAAAACTTAATATGGTAGACAAACTTGGAAAAAAAAATCGAATTTCACAATTACATAATTCATGCGGGTATTATGGTACACATTTAAAATTATTAATTACCACCCATTATATACCCTAAAACTAAATTAAGTTCATTATCTCACTATGATTAAAGATTAGTATTTATTAAAATTAAATGAAAAAATAAGCATAAGCTAAAGTAACATTGGTAAATCGATTCAACATAGAGATTAAAAGGATGAAACCAATAAATGAGCAAATAAATGAGCAATAAATGGGCAATAAATGAGCAAATGAATGAGGAAAGCAGAGAAAGTATGAGCTAACAAAACATTATATAAACAGTCAATTTTATAAAAATTATAAAATTTTCAATTAGAGTCAATTCTAAAAAAGCAAAAGAAAATATTTTATTGATGAACAATTAGACTATCAGTACATGAATGCAAAGCATGGCACAACATGTAAATTTGAAATTTCAACATTTAAATTTAAAATTTTTTGTACCAAACACTTTTAGTTATTAGATTTGAATACCACTATATTTAAATTTCAAACCACGTGCATAACATTAAAAATAGTAAAATTTTTTTAAAATGCATGGAATTCGATGTAAAAAAAAACAACTATATTTTGTTACTTACTATATTCGCCTTGAAAATTACAAGCATAATTCAAGGCGAGAAATTTATCGCTTATGTGTATGATTTTAGCGACACTTGTAGAACGTTTGGTGATAATTTTTGCCACGTAGCCGTACAGGCGTTAAGCTTAATTATAAATGAAGTTTAAATTATAAATGAAGTAAGTATTTAGTAAGTAGTAATGTAGTAAGTATTAGGCTTAATCTGCAACTATAACTGAAATCTTGATTTTAAGCAAAATAGCTGAAGAAATTGAATTCAATGAAATAGATTTAATTTCAGTTATTGAAAAATAACGAAGAAATTATATTTAAAAAAAATTGCAATTAAGCTGGAATTTGTTTACAAATTTAAATGTGGAACTTACAGCTCTTTCATTATGTCTAACATTAAACACTTATTTCACATAATTTGAAAATATGCCTAAGCATCAGTTAATTTCTTATTATATAAGTATAGTTTAATAATTTTATTGAAACGAAAACTACGCTTTTTTTTAAATTATAAAAATGACGTAATGAAACAGTATTTTTTATTTTCTTTTTATTTTGAGGATAATAATATTAAAGCGAAATTGAGGGTAATAATAATATTAGTTAATCCAACGCTCCTGCCACAGTAAGAAGGACAGATAGTACAGAAAAGAGAAAGGAAGAGCTTCGGTACCTTATCCGGGATTCGAAGCCGGGACCTTTCTGACTTGAGGTCAGCTCCCTGACCTCCATGCAGGCCAGTTTGAAAAATAGAGTACGTCAAATCACTTAAAAATTGAAGAAGTACCTAAAGTCTTAGAAGTCCAAGACAAGTAAAAAATGTTTGCACACATTTCAATTTATTAAATACATTACAGTTAATAATAAAATGCTAAAAATAATAAGTCTACATAGAGTATTTAATAACTGTCATTTAACCATTTTAAAAAGAAAAGTAATGGTATCGAAATTTCTTATTCAATGTGTTTCTTTTTTGCAGAAGATGATGGCTGTAGTTTTTCAATTTACTCATTTTTGGTTTATTTGGGCAATAATTTCACGAGCTTTGCTTAAAAATATTTTTAACTTAGTTTTTTTTTCCTATTTTAATTTAATATTTAGTTTAGGATTCATCATTAAAAGAAATCCCGTTTTTACAATAACATCATTGAAGCACATGATAACTATTAATAGAAGAACAAACCTAATTTTAAATGAAAAGTATTAAAAAAACGTTAATTCATAAGAAAATATTTAAAAAAAACAATAATACATTTATAAAATGATGAAGTATAAGCAAAAATAGCAATTTTAATCATAATTTCCAATTGTGAGTGGTCAATCACACCGAACAATATTCTTTTTTTGAACATCAAAACTGTGTATAGCATTTAAGGTCAAAATATGACTTCGTGAATTGAGTTTACTGCTTTTTATTTTTACTTTCGATTCTTTTTTTCCATCCTATTAACCGAATTAGATAGGAAAGAGGACTTGTCAATTCTCTTTCTAGATTCAATGAACAATTCCATGTCAATCATTCTTTGTACAACCATTCCTACAACAATGTAATTAGGCAGACTAATAAAGTAAACAACCTATGGGTCATCGCAAAAACACTGAATAAGATTCCACTGACATGCATACTGTCTGCATGTAACTACAGAATATTTGTTGAATGATAATCACCTCGTTCAATTTGTTTAATAATATATTATTAATGGCTTTTGAAACTTTGCATGCAGCAACTTTCTTTAAGAGAAATTTCTTTTCATATTATTGTTTATTGATTCAAATTGTTAACTCTTTGTCAAATATGACAGAAATATAAGTTTTATTTGTGTAAAACTGAATTAATGAAAAAATACCTACACTGTTAGAATTTTTATGTTAAAATTGCTGTAAAATAACGGGCAGCAGTCTGTTCATCCAATTAACCGTAAAACTTATGGTAAAGAACATTTTTTATCTTTACGGTTTTGGAACCGATAAGAGTAGCATGGTTAAAAAACTATGAATACAAAACTATACGGTTTCTTAACCAACTAAAGGTTTTTTTCTGGTTATTTAATCAAGTAGCACGGTTTTAATATCGTAAAGGAAGAAATTTAATTTGACATTAGAACTAGGCTTTTCGTTAGGTATTAGACATTAGAGTTAGGTTGTGGTAAAGTTAGGTTTTATAAATGATAAAAATGTGGTTTAATTAGTTTATCTTGCAGTTTCATTTATCATAAGAGATTGGAATCTTCATAAGAGATTTTTTTATGGATTTATCATAAGATTTATAAGATTATAAGATTATTTATCATAATGGTTATATCATAAGAGATTTTTTCTGCTCGGCAGCTTTATGGTGCTGCCATCTATGGGTGAATGAGAGTATCGTATTTCAATAGTCCATGGTCACAAAGTGAGGAGTGCAGGACACCGAAAGCTCTTCGTGTATTGAAATAAGTAGAAGAAATATTGTGGTGTCAACGCTGGGACTCGAACCCCCGTTCTGTCGGTTATGAGATTGACAGATTAACCCTCTCAGCAAGAATATGTACTTATTTGCAGCGAATTAAGCGGCTTCATTAAGTTGGCTTAGTTGGTGAGATAAAATTCTGGTTGTTTAACCGTATTAGATGAAAGCAGTTAATAAACTGTTTTTACCACAGTTAATAGTTTGAATACCATCTTATTTAGGGTTATTTGACTGTTTTGTTTGAATATGATAAAATAACATATATGAATATAAATTGTTCTTTAATAATTTTTTTCCTAAAACTTTCTAACACTGAAATCTCACACTGAGGTGCAGCGAAAAAATTATCAAGTGCAGGGCTATCCTAGATTACCGATAAATTTCGTATTTCCCGGCAGTTGACGTTTAACAAATTTATTCTGATTTAACAAAATTTTACGCAATAATTGTTTTGTTACTTAAAAATAGTGAAAGAAACAAAAAATGCACGATTTTATAACTAATAATAGCTGGGATGAGAATTTTACCAATTTCATTGCTCATTTCCAACTTTTTTCCCCCGGCAGTTGACGTGAAACAAATTAGTTTCAATTAATCAAGCTTTTACTTGATAATTATTTTATTACTTAAAGTAATAAAAGAAGCAAAAAGTGGACGTAATTTCTAGTTAACTAGAATTGGTAAGAGAATTTCGGTGACCAGTGAATTTATCAGCAATGATTTATAATACCATTTTAATAAAATTATTCATGATAAAAAGCTCGTGGAAGATAAAAAGTGGAAGCAAATTTTCTTAAATACTGATGTCCACTACACAATTCGTTAATCATAATTTTATATTTTATTTAATATCATTAAATAGCCTTTGTGGTACATTGAATAAAGCACTGTGCTACCATTGTGAAGAGTTGGATTCTATCCCCGATGCTAGCTTGAAGATTTACCAGTTTCCAATTCAGGGTTACCGGATAGTCTTTTAAGGTAATATGGAATGGTGGCGTCATTGTTTCCATCCTGCCGTTGATTCCAAGTTGTGGATCCCTAATCTTCATAATCTCATCTGACCGATAAACTAACTATTGCGGAAGTGATTAACTTTTATCACGACACAGCTATTTCTTATTACTAATAAAATGCAATAAAGAAGCAATTAGAGAAAAAATTAATTAGGTATAAATTCAAATTTACCACTTACATATGGTTCTAATCTTCACATTTTGGTATGAGTAATTCAATACATGTAAAGTTGGCAATTTTTTTCAGATTTGTGTAAATTTTCCGAACTATGTGTGTGCCATCTTATTATAACGGAATCCACCTGTATCATATAAGATACAACAAAACATTTTAACACATTCTAAACATTGTGAATAAGCTTATTAACATTTTTAATGGTTTTTAAACATTTTTAATGGATTTTAAACACTTTTAATGGATTTTAAACTTGTTAAATTGAATTTAAATATGTTTCAACACATTTTAAAAACGTTAAATATTTCTTACAGACTCAAAATTTTTTCATAGATTTTAAATAATTTTTAATAGTGAACATAAGGATCCCTTTTAGAGCTTAGATGCATTTTATTTTTAGTTTATTAAAAATAACATTGTATAACTGTTACATAATTTTACTTGCGTTTTACATAACTTCAGTAGTTTCTCCTGGATTAAAATTATTATTGAAATTTTTTTGGGGTAAGTGTATTGCTCGTTCTTTTTAAAACATTACTGGTTTTTATAATTTTTTTTTTTATTATTTTCAGTTCTTTCATTTAAACACCTCATGTTTCGCATGGACCATCTTTAGTAAATTTTTATAGATTTCATGTAAAAATAAAACCGAAAAAGTAATATTTATGCTCTCAAACTAATAATTTGTCAATAAAAAAGTATAAAACCTAACGAGTCAGTACTTAGACGAAACTAGAACCATCAAAACTTGTATGATTGCCTGATAAAATAGCAAAGGGTAAAAATACGGTTACTAGAAAGAAATCTCTTAGTTTCATCAAGTAATCAAACTGGCTTTAATTACTTTTATCTCTCCGTCCTAGCTAGACATTCGACAGACTTTGATAGTGTTTTTTGAAATATAATAAAAAATGCCATAAAACATAGGTTCAGACCCCTATTGTGCATAAATTTTTTTCAACTTCCTTAATAACAAAAAATTTGAAAATAGATATTAAGGGCAGTGATTACAGAACAGCATACATCTTGAGAGACAGTTTCAGTCACACACTGTAGCCGTTCACCTTATCAAGTACGTACAGTACAAATGCGTTCCAGATTTCGTTTTTTCAACATAAACGTGTTCGCTAAACATTTTCCCCCATCCTTGAAATTCGTGTTGTGCAAAAAGAAGAAAGTCTTCGTTTCCATGAAAATTATATCACCGTTTGCTGCTAGGGATTTTAATATCACTGATAGCTAACTTCTTACTAATCGTATAAGATATTCAAAATAAATTGGGCAATCTCCTCTGCTATATAAAATATTCATTTAAGATGTAAGAAAATTCCTGTAACATGAATTTGAGTACAAAATTTTGATAACAATATCTACCTATTTCTTGAGTGATGCACAGTAAAAATTTCCTGATTACATTTCGGTAAAAAGTACCAGTACTCAGGGTGCTATTACTTTTTACCTAAAAGTGTTACGGAACAAAAATCTGATATAACTTATTTCTTGCAGTAATAATCCATACAAAATCACCGTAATATCACTGCTAGTTAAGTACAAATTAACTGCTAACTAACCGCTGGTGATATTCAAAATAATTCCAGTAATATTCTGTACTACGTAAAAGATTCATTTAAGTTATAAGAAAATATCGATAAAATTAATTTGAGTAGAAATTCCTGATAACGATAGCTATTTCTTTATGTGATACTTTGTAAATTATTCCAGATTAAATTACGGTAGAACGTTTTGGCAGTTATTGTGCCGTTACTTTTCACCGTAAAATCCATTTTTACCAAAACATGTTGCGGAACAAAAATATCGGATATACCGTAATTCTTACAGTAATAATTACCATAAAATCATCGAATCACTCTAGTTAAATAAATATTACTGTAACAATTTCAGTATAATATTATACGGCAAAAAATGGAAATAGGCTTTTCGGTGAAATAGGCTTTACGGATAATGAACTCAATGTGCAGGTACCGGGATTTTTTACAATGTAGGGTGATACTATTCCATAATATAGTTCCAATTTATTGTGTTTACATGAACTTTAAGCTAGTTTCTCTAGTTATTTTCCTTAGATTCTGCTTCACAGTTTAAATTACAAAAATCAGTTATACCCTTAATTTTTATAGCAAACAAAAAACATGTAGTAGTCCATAGACATGAATTACTATAAGCAATTATTATTGAACAAAAACTAATTCAACAAATCATTTTCCTGTTTGTATCATTTCAAACAATAGAAAAAAATGTATTTTAACCAGACTCATTAAAGACAGGAAAATCGAACAGAGAATCATTCTAAAAGGATAGTAATTTATTTAAATTAGATTAAAACGATCCATATCGTGCGTGCATCTAGAAAACAATGGATTTGGTGAAAGTAAGTAATTAATTTTGTTTTTCATTTTAAGGAAGAAGGGTGGAAAAAAAATACAAGATCATCTGGAATTTCGTGATGACGCCGCCCAACTGAATGAAAGTTTTTTTAGAGAATAAATATTCTCCAGCAGTTCTATCATCATCAGATAATGAGGAGGTTCGTGTGGTCGGCTGATGCTCTAGGAAAAGGTCAAGAGACCCGGCCTATATTGTAGGTTGGGTGGAGGCGCTCAAAGGATAGGCAGTGATTTATTCTTAAGAATATGTCGAACTGTACCTGGTCAATAGAAAGGTTTAGTATGCCTGTTACGATTTTCACCTGAAGATGTAATTTATTTGAAAAAGGATTAAAAAGAATCGGCATTGCTGAGATAAAATAATTGTGAACTAGTTTTTAGTGTAACAGATACCACAGTATAATTTCTTAAATATAATTCTTAGACAAAAATTTATTTCAACAATACTTAAGTTATTCTAATAAAAGTGTCATAAAAATTTAATAAATAAACAAAATTCATCATTTGAGATTAGAGTGTATATATATATATATACTATATATAAAACAAATCCTATTTCTTTATGTGATGCACTGTAAAAATGTTCGAATTTAATTTTTCAGTAAAAAGTACGAGCACTCAGGGTGCCATTAATTAAGCCTAAAAGTGTTGCGGATCAAAAATCTGATTTAATGTATTTCTTGCATAAGATATAAATATCTTTATATATAAGAAGAGAGTGGAATGATAACACATAGCCAATCACAGAAAACTTCTGGTTAGTAACGCACAAAACAGCCAATCAAAATTGAGAGCGCATGTGTGTGAAAAGGTAACAATTTTAAAAAATGCTGTCAAAAAATACAAAATGCAAACTGATCTCAAATAAAACTCAGAGGACTTCGAATCAAATAATTAATAAAACTCTAGTATTACGCTTATAAAAAGGAAGACTTATTAACTCAACAACAAAATTATAGCATCGCCATTGCGAAAAAAAAGAACAAATCTTACACTTGTTACGTAAAGCTATAAAAAGACCGAACGATTATTTATGCAAGCGATTATATATGATTATTATGAACTAAACTTTATGCAAACGATTGTTTATGACGACATTAGATTAAAGTGTTATTAACACAATATTATCCAGTGTTTATTAATAATTTTGAGTGGCAATGTAAAAAGATAGCTGATCAAAAGTTTTATGATAGAATGTTTGTTTTGATAGAAAGCAGTTATTTATTTTAGAATTCCAATATATTTTAATATCTTTGATAAATTTGGTAGAGTTATTGGAAGCAGGAATCAACACTCTCTAAAGAAACTATTTACATTCCAAATTATCAAAATATATTGAATAGAGTTTATTTTAAAAAACTTATATCTTTTACATAAAAAATGGATCGCCGTGAATATCTTGGGCGATATCAACAGCGACATAGAGCTGGACATAATTTAGCAGCTGGAAAATAATCGTAGTGCTATCAACACGCGACGGCGAAAAGCACGGCGAAGAAACGTTGAAGAGTCAAGACGTTTAAATGAAAACGAATACCTTGGTGAGTCTTTATCAGACATTATACCCCCTTTTTCCGTTGGAACATTCAGTGATGAATGTGTAAACTGTGGTGCTCTTTCGTTTCCAGCAGAGCATGGCAGAACGAAATTTAATTGCTGCCATCATGGCAAAGTTGAGCTCGCCAATCTGGAATATCCAGAAGTATTAAAAGATTTTTTACTTGGCAGCCATTCTGATTCAATTAACTTTAAACAGAATTTTCTATAGTATAACTCTGCAGTTGCGATGGTAGCTTTTTGCTAATCTCATGAAATTTCTTTTAAAGGGATCAGTTGTCTTACTTTTAAAGGTGATGTCAATGTTACTGCGACAACAAGCTTGATCCCTTCTAATAATCAAAATCACGAATTTGCTCAAATTTATATCCAGAACAGTGATTCAGCATTGTCGAGTAGAATTTCAGATAAATGTCTTAGATAGAAATATATTTCTTAGAAATGTCTTAGATGTCACCATGCAGGGAGCTTCCGGCATCCTATAAGATCATCAATGATTGAGTTGAAAGGTCTGAAACGCGTGCTTCGGATACGGAGATTAATCTGCGACTAATGCCCTATAGTGATGTGTTAAATAATACTTCCTCCTCACTTTATATAAGTTTATAATATTGTTTGTATTAAAATTGCTTCATATAAGTTAATAATGCTGATAATAAGCACCTCTGACATTTTACAATCCTATCATATGATGTTGGTGCAGAAAAATTGCCAGCTGATCTCCAGGAAGACGACTTTAATTTTGCTCGCGAAGCAAACAAAAATGTAATTGCGTAGCAATTATCATCGGGGGTTGGTATTTATTAAGTATTTATTTAGTATAATTTTGGTGTTTTATGGAAATAAAAACTAGGTTAGGAAGCAATTATTTAGATTTATTTTTGATCCTTTCTAAAATGACTGTAGAAATTTTGAAATATATATGGTGTATTACGGTACCGCATATTATCGTACCAATCATTGGTGACAGAACTTGCCTTTTTCGATTCTGAAATGTTCCAAACTCATAGTGATCGTTTGTGTGAGTTAATGGCTGCCGGACAGGTTTTAAATAATCACTAAAATTTAATGCAGGAAGAACATTGACAACATTGCGGGTATCTTTTGAAAGTAGTTGAAATTCAAATCATAGTACTTCCGCTCCAGACAAATAGACGGTGAAAAAATATGGTTAATATATGATTTAAAAACTAATTAAGGTGTTAGGGTTGAAGGTAGGGAATTAGAGTAAGGAGAATTGAAATATTTAAATACAGCTGTGCTGTGCATTCGGTTTGGTACTATTAAAATTTTTATGCTGTAATTTATATGTATGATTTTGAAAGGTGATTTAACTGATTTCTAAAGGCGGCTATTATGAATTGAATTGCACCACTAAATTAAAGCCTTATGTCTGTATCACCATTTGAAGAAAAAAATCCTTTAACGTTGAATCATAATATGAGGCAAATTTGCTACAACCTTTATAAAAGGTTATATTCAACCATATTTCCATTTAAAGTGAACCATAGTGTCGAGTAATCATTTTTAAGAAATATCGTTAAATGGTTCACCTTAGCACCATATTAATGTTGAGCAAATTTGAATGACATTCTGGTTCAACACACTCCATAATTTCTAATAGGATCTTATAAAAAAGTTCGTTCAAAAAAAGTGCACTGTGCTCAAAGGAATACGGAACACTCTGAATAATTTTTGTTCTAATAATCGAATTTTCATGTATTAAGATTCAACCGTTTGGCTTGGTAACATCAGGTATGCGATTATTTAGTACAAACGATATTTTAAGTTACGAAATCAGACACAACAACATACTTTCTTTTAACAAACATACCTCTTTTTTCTACGGATTCAGATTTTTGATTCATAGATATGGGTAGCTGCAATCTATGAAATATGATCCTGATAGTTTTGCCAGGACAGCGTTCGAAAATTAGACCCCTTGATGTAAATCTTACTCTTCTTGTATTTCGTCATATCTCTAGAACATTTTGCCATATCTCTCACACAATTGTAAAATTCGTTTATTCAAAGATAATTCAATACAAAAAAAATAATATTGTATTATTTATTATTATTTAATTCAATAATAGTTGGGAAAAAAATTTAAATGTAAGTTATACAATTTTGTGCATGATTTTAGAGAATATAGTTCTATGTGACAAAATACTTATTTTGAACGAAACCGGTCAAATAGTTCATGTGAAGTCGAATTTTAAAAATACGACTTCTTGAAAATTAACTTGGAAATTACGAAAAGTTTATACAATTTTGAAGGGAAACGAAAACACATCAATCTCCAATCAAAATTTGGAGCTTTTTTTCACTTTATTTATAGTCAAATTGTTTTATTCCAATACAGATTGTAAATTATTGCAAATTATATATTTCACTTTGTTTTATTTTTTACTAAACAATTTTGGACTTTATTCTGTTGTTTTGAAGTATCGACAAATTTGATGATTATTGTTTATTGCAATACATTATTGTCAGTGTATAAAACTTTGCCTGCGTTTCTAATAATTTTGTAATGAGTTGCAACATAAAACTGTTCCATATTACAGTAACCTTAATACGATTGCAGGTTGAACCATGTTATGGACTAAACTGATTATTCTTAAACATGATTAAGCGATGTTATGTTTCAACTTGAGCAAAAAAATCGCTCAATTCAGCACCTTATAAAGATTGCAGAAATTTTGCACAATATTATGGTTCAAACTTAATTAAAGTTGATCAAACTTGGACAAATATGGTTCTAACTTTTCCAGTGTTACTGAAATTTTTGGAATGTTTTGAATCTTAATATAGCTTATTTTTGAGTAACTTGTTGAGTAACTATTTTTGGATATTGTTGCATGTTGAACCATATTATCGTGCAAAATAATCTTTGTTAAACATGATTCAAACTTACAGTAACCTTCATACGGTTACCTTTATGCCATAGTATCGTGCAAGAAAATTCTTCTTATTCATGATTCAAACTCACAGTAACCTTTGTGCGGTTTGCAAGTTGAACCATAGTAATAAAGAAAATAATCTTGTCTAAACTTGATTCAAACTTACAGTAATCTTAATACAGTTACAAGTTGAATCATATAGCCGTGAAGGATAATTCTTTTAAAACTTCATTCTAACTTCCTGTAATTTTTATGCAGTTAAAAGTTGAACTATAATAGTGAGCAAAATAATCCTCCCTAAACGTGATTCAAGCTTACGTTATCTTAATACAGTTGCAAGTTGAACTATATAATGATGCAAAATAATCTATTTTAAACTTGATTACGCGATACTATGGCTCTTGAAAGAAAACAATGTTCTCTTTAACTGTTTTACTGTTTACTGTGATATTACTGTTCAGGCACCAATATTATAATTCAAAGTTGAACTGAGATTTTCGAGAATGTACCAAGTAAAGCACTGTTTCCCAAACTTATGACCTTTGTGTACCCTTTCTAAATTTTTCGTAACGCTGTGTACCACTAATTAAAAAATGAATGTATTTTTTACTATAAAAAAATTTCACAAACGTTAAAAATCACAACTGGCTGCTGACGTACACCACTAACTATTAACTGTAAACTCTGCAAAAAATAGCTAATAGAAAAATACGTAATCGTAAATTTTTATGGCTAGCATTGCTTTTAATTTAAATTTTTTGAAATTTTCGTTTGTTGCAAGATATTTTTCATAAGAACGCGTACCCCCGCTAAACTGTTCCCTTACCCCTGGGGGTACGCGTACTACACTTTGGGAAACACTGAAGTACAGAGTGACTGCACTTAGAAGAGTTAATAATAAAATTAAAATAAGAGAATGATTTTTTTAAAGTTTATTTTTTTCGCTTTACATAAACATTGCATGATTACATTTTGAAACTCAAATGCGAATAACCCAGTACTGTCAGGAAGTACATAATTGAGAAGATTTCATAAATAAATTAAATATTCGAGAGTGTTTCTAAAGAACAAAAACCTTGCTTTAGTTAGTAGAGATGAATGAATTAATTCAAAATGCACATCAAATGAATCTTAAATTGAAAATGACCAGAAACCACAATTTAAACTGAAAGCAATTTTCGTTTATACACTTCATGTGTTTCTCCTATTTTTTCAGGCGAAAACTAAGTTGTTGCTTAAATGCACGATTTTAATAAAATAAGTTATTTTCATTCCCCTCCTTTCGCTTTTTATCGTTTGCGGGTATATTAAATTCATACCTTCTGGGCTTAAGGTCAGGTGAAAGTACAATGTCTTAGTGGAATAGTTGAAAGAGGTTAACAACTTCACAATAACGTTGTTTTTATTTTATATTTATGAAATAGCAGCACTTTCATTTTATTCGGATTTAGTGGATTTAAGCTCTGTGTGAGAATAAGAAATAAAATTCAAAAATGAATGTGCATTGTTCGAAAATTTGAGATTAAACAGTAATAAAAATTAATTTTTCTTTACTACTGAAGTGTTCATGCAGTATAGCATTTAAGTATGATTATTTTGTATTAAATCTGAGATAAAGAGCTACTGCATAAACCGTCGTATTTTTTTATTGACTATTTATAAATATGGATTGTTTTTTTTTATGTATTTTTATGAAAAAAAACATTTCTCGAATTTAATTCTGACTTTTTTTGTTTCACAATATGTTATGTTCTAACAATTGTTTAAATATCTGTCCATTTTATTATATTTATATTTAATTGGGGTAATAGAAAAAAGTTGAAAAGTTGTTATGATTTTGAATGCCCTCTAATTACCTTAAATGTTTTACAATGAAAATTTTAATTTCTTACTACTCATAAAAATCGAAACAAAAGAACTGTAGAAATATGGAATTATAATTCTGATTGTTTTGAGATTTAATGAGGCATTATTAAGTTCAAAATAATCGGCACCTTAAGTAATCCTTGTAATATTAAATTACGACGTAGCAAATTTATAATATCAAGATGCATAAAAAAATGTTTATAACATGCAATAAAATACAAATAATCACACAAACTTAAAGTTACAACATATGAAAAAGGCTTCATTTTATTTAATTAATTTGCGCTCGTAATAATAAGTCTTGCGTTTTAACTATTGAAATTGAATATTCTTCCAAATAGTCTGAATGTATAAAAAATTATAATAATTAAAAATTACATAAGAAGTATTGATAACAGTTATTCGTATTTTAGCTAAAAGACCAAAGGAAGTTAAAATCAAAAGAAGATTAAAATTATAAGTATGGAAAAAGGAGGCAGAAGTTATATGGGCAGGGTGCTAATTTACAATCAAACGGCCTTTAACGACTCTCTCTCCCATAGTTAGAGATTTTCTCTTGACTGTAGTTGGTCAAAATTACAATGTAAGCTTTTATTTTTTCAAAATTTGCTACCAGAACTAAGAAGAGGGAAAACTCAGATTTTTCTTTATTTAAAAAAATGCCAAACAGGAGAGCGGGTTGCTAAAAGCCGCTTGATTGGAAAATCGCGAAAGGGGAATTATTTGTATTTTCGTTGTAATAACCTCCACTGTTGGTTTTCAATTTCATGGTTCATTTTGTTTAGCTGCGCAAAAAATATAAAACTTCGAAACATAAAAATATGAAAGTATACTAAAATATGTTAAAAGAATTCGATGGTATTCATTTTCTTAGATTCAGTAAATAGTTTTAGAAATATCAAACGTTCAAAAATTGTTAATTTAAAATAAAAAATACCACCAGCGGAGCTCTGCAGCCTACAGAATTAGAATTCTAGAGATGAAATCAGACGCACAGAAAGTGCCATTTTTACTCTTAAACTTCACACAGCTTTTTTATTTTTTTTTTGAATTTTAATTTGTATGAAAGTTATTGTAACTTCAAGTGTTTTTCGAGTACTTTCCACTATTTTTGTTTTTGTTTTAGTGCTGAACCATATATCCATTTTTTGCAATGAAAAGTAATAAAATTTATGTGACTCTCGAGACTTCTTTTTTCTTCATATAAACGTGCTTTCTTTGTTGAAGTTGAAATTAAAAAATAAATGGGTTGTTATGGGTCACCTGGATTGCGTATGAAGATGCATACGTTGCAAATATTATGCATTTGAAATATTAACAGCATAAATTATGAGTTGGTTACAATGGATTAGAAATGCATATTGTAAAATTTTTGTTAAGGAAATGTTCCATTTTAGATATATTTTATTAACTAAATTTTCATTGACGAATAATTGTTCTTAATTAATGATTAATTAATCTGTTTGCTTTTTGTGAAAAATGTACATTTTTTAGAGATAAACGTTTATAAACTCGGAGCAATCTAACGGGGGTGGGTGAGCGGAGGGAATACAAGGTAAAAAATCTTTATATTTTTAAAAAAAATAAGCATAGTTAAAATGTGGGAACAATGTACAATGTGGAAAAAAAGAAATAATGATCGGACATTTAAATTCACGTACTAGGATTTGTACTGGATTTAAAAGGTACTTTATTTTTAGGTCACCCTAGAATTGCAAAATGGGCTACTGACGACTGTCTGGGAAACATTCCTGAGGATGATCCGAAGACATGCCATCACAATTTTGATCCTCAGCAAAAGAGATGACTTTCCCGCTTTGGTACTAGTGGAGCACTTTACGGTGGAACAATTGAATCGGGACCGATACCGCACACAATCTGTCTACGCAGGCTGATCAAAGTGGTAATCCACCCGTTTACTGGTTGCAACCAGTGATGCTTGACTTAGAAGTTCTACTGAAAACCTTGTCTTTATGATCAGTTCATCACGGGATCTTAAATATTCTAATTAATAAGTGCAGACCATATTTTACATTACGAAATCAGACGAACTAAAATGTACTTTCTCTGAATAAACATACATATTTTTTGATGGATACGAATTTTTGACCCTCAAATATGGGAAGTAGCCGCACTCTGCGTTCGAAGAAAAGCAAACAATTATTAAGGCAGAATTATTTTTAATTATTACCTAGTAGATTATATGTAATCTAATATTTACATATAAGTATAAATTATTATTTATATTATATAATTTAATATTAATTTAAATTAACATTAAAATACGAAATTTAGTATAAACGTATATTTTAAGTTAAAATAATGTAAAACATATCATTTCCGTCGAAATATTACTTAAAATATTTCGACTTGGGACAATTATTCGATTTTTTTACAAATAAGTTTGTTCAATAAACAAATAACACTATAGTTCCAAAAAAGAAAGAAGAAGAATGAATAAGATTACTTGGAAATATATGAAAACTTTCTTGAAAGACAATAAAATTTTTTTAAATAGTTTGAAAATAAGTAAATTGAAAAATAATACGTTCTAGATTTTTTTACGCGGAAACCATAACATAAATTTAAAATTCATTCGAAGAATAGCAAGTTTTATATTAGATTGCGGAACAATAGTTTCAACAGTTGCATGGTTATTAATATTAACACAATGAAATGGTTTTAACATTGCTTTATCGCTAAACTATTATCTGTTCCTATTTTGAATTTCTTTTCAATAATTTCAGATAGCATTGTATCTTGTTTTATTCAGATCTTATTAAAAGCAGGAAATAGGAACAGAGCAATTTCATACTTTTTCTCAATCAGATATCTGCACAATATTAGAGTATATTTATTTATTCTTATTACTCATAATATTATAGTCTGGTTAGCCCTATTCGAGGTTACAGAATTTAATTTGTAATTAAAGAACCTTGTTTCGCCTTTTAATTTTTTTTGTTGTATGAAAATGCTATTTTTTTTTCAATTTATTTTTCATAACTTACGTAAGCGAAAGAATATTTTTTTTAATTATTATTTTTCATGTTGAGATTTATTGCTAATTTTTCATTTCCTCGTACTAAATTTAAGAATTTGCAAAAAAGCCATTTTAAACGTTGAATGATTCTAAATCACAGGAAAACTGAAGCGACTAACGGTATTTTTTTCACAGTAAAAAGCAAATTTGAAAATAACTAAAGACCAGGGAGGGGGGGAACAACTTGTGTCCAGTTTTCACAGAAATGACAATTAAATCAACTTCTGTTTTATTTTGAGGATTAATGAGTTTCGGCTAAGTAGAAAATCAGTTCTCCCCGAGAGTTATTACACAGTGAAGATAAGCCATGTTGAGGAAAACCGTTTCTGTCTACGAGTTGACAAGAAGAAAAAGGAAAAGTCCGTTGTAGAAGATGACGGAAATATTAGTGAGAGAGTATTTATAGCTGTGGAATTTTGATGAAAAAATTGTTCCTAATAAATCTGATTTTCAAATTTTTTTTTTTCAACACTAAAAACTGAAAATTTCGTTTTGCAATTTTAAAGAATTGTAAATGCTTGTGACATTCTTGTATGTTTTTATTTTTACGATTTTAACCGAATGCTTGCTCCTGAAAATTCTTAAATCTTGACATTCGTTTTTCTTACAGTCAGCTTTCTTGAACATAAACCATATTCCTCCCTTGGTCTTACTTTCAAATATATCGTTAAAATAAATTTACCGACTCTTATGAATATCATAACTTATTGTTGTTATAAATTTCAGTAAAACTGAACTCCGAAAATGGGGACAACTACTTTATACCAAAAATAATGAAAAGAAACATTCCTGGTTATTTCACTACTCCTACACTGTTGGAATTTTCATTCTGAAATCACAATTAAATAACAGGCAGTAGAGAATCTATCTACCCCATTAATCGTAAAGTTTACGGTAAAGAACACTTTTTTTACTTTGATTGTTTTGAAACCGTTTACAATTAGTATGGTTAAAAACCATGAATATGAAACTATACTGTTTTTTGAACATTCACCACTAGATGGTTTCACAACCATAAAATTTAACTGGACTTATTACTGGACTTAGGTAATTGGCATTGGAGTTAGGTTGTGGTTAAGTTGTGTTTTATCAAATGAACTGGGGTATGAGGTCAAATTGGCTTATCTGGTTGTTTCAACTATCGTATGAGATAGGAAATAATAAACTTTTTGTGTCATGCCGCTTTATGGCGCTGTCATCTATGCGTGGATGAGAGTATCGTATTCTCATAGTCCAGGGTCATAAATTAAAGAGTGTAGGACGTACGAAACTCTTCAAGTGTTGAAGGGAATAGAGGAAATATTGTGATGTCGATGCTTGGACTCGAACCCCCGACCCATCTGTCATGAGAATGACAGATTTATCCTCTCGGCTATAATATGTAGCTGCAATGAACTATCTGGCTTCATTAAATTGGCTTAGTTGGTGAGATGAAATTCTGGTTGTTTTACCGCATTAGGAGAAAACAGTTAATAAACGGTTTTTCTCTCAGTTTTTCAATTTAAATACCATTTTATTTATGGTTATTTGACAGTTTTGTTTGAATATGTGAATGTAACAATTAAATAACTTGTTATTTAACCATTTTTATCTGAGAAATTTCCATCAGTGAGAAATTTTCCGAGAAGGTAGAATGAAAACGAACCTTTCTGGTGATTCACTACTCCTAACACCAGCGAATTGCCAGTAATATTTTTTTTACTACTTTTGTTTTTATGCAGTTGCCACCATTTTTGCTGTTAAGATACACTAAAACTTTCTTACAACTTCCTATTATGAGAAGACGAACACTTTTTTATTTAACTTTATTTTATATAAATTGAACATAATTGACGAAAATATTTTCTTAAATTTTATAATTCACTTTTTTCGTAAGTTCTTTTCTCATAAAAATATGATTGCAACTAAACTAGAACAACAGATATTGTTCTCATATGGTTACCCGTTTTTCTGGCCTCTCAACTGGTGATCATAGTGTGGTATTTAGGGAGTGTCGAAACTAATCCATTCTAATGTCAGTAAAAACTCTTCCTTTCCGCCTGCTGAGAAAAGTTAATCTCAGACATTGAAAGACAATGCTGTCACTTTAGAATGGATGCAACAATACCTTAAATTATTACACAGATCTTATCGCAGGAAAATTTCTGTTTTTTCAAACAAAATTTATAACACTTTCTAACTAGTACTGTCAAGGACAGAAGGAAAAGATATTTTTGTGGGTGACTTGTAATGCGGTCAACTGTAATTTTTCAGTTACATTCATTTATGTGACTTTTGTAAAAAAAATTATGAAATATCATAGAAAAAGTTTAACAAAAGCTCTTTATTTACAACATTGGCACTAAAATTTTGGAATAACAATTTATGATATTTAAATTAATTAAATATCAAATTAATTAAAAGTTATTTTAGTATTCTATGCTTTTGCAGCTGTAATTTATACAAGATACTTCACAGTTTTGTAAAATATAGCTTATAATCCTATTATTTGTAAAATTGTAATGTAATTAAAATTGTATATAGCTTATAATCTTGTTATTTGTAAAATATAGCTTATAATCCTATTATACATACAGATAAAACTTATATATATATTTTAAATACACTACTTGTTTATATTAAGCATACTAATAAAAAAATTATGAAACATTTTGTTGACACTTTACTGTTTATTGCGCTTCAAGTAACTAATTATACACGTAATATATATATCATGCAGATTTCCTTAAAGTTTTATTACAGTTTTATTCCGTAGAAGTTTTTGACCCATAATTTGTTCGACTTGCCAAGGTTCTGTGGTTATTGTTTATAACTCTACCATCATTGTGAAGAACTTGGATTTTATTCCCGGTATTGTTTGAAGCTAACCATAATTCAGATCGTTGCGTAGCAACTTGTCAAGAGGGTAAAAGTGGTTAGTGCGCAATGCTGACAGATTTTCCACCATCATGTCATAGTCCACGAAATGTAGAGCACTTTCCTCCATGACTTTCAACGCACTGTTGAGGGGAAGCTTTACCATTATTAGAATAACTTCTTTCCATATCTGACAACAAAGAAACAAGTTTTGAAAATGAACTTTTCATATAGTTTATAATTGCATGAAAAACGAGACACACTAAGTTATTTTACAAAGACTTTTTTATACATATTTTAACTCTTAAAATAGATATAATAAAAGTCTAATATTAAAATTTGCCTAATGCAAGTAAATAAATAAAGCATCTAATAATAACAATATAATAACAATATAATTACAATATAATAACACTACGTCAAATAATTTAAAATGATTAAGTAAAGCGTATTGTCTTGGAATTGCTTTTAATCATTTCATCGAGGTTATATGAGAGATCTAAAATTAATTACATTTAACCATAAAAAATTTTGTGCAATTTCATTCACAATCGAGAGTTTCACCGCTTTCCGGAAAAAAGCGAACGAACAAGCGCTACAAAACTAAAAAGTAGAAAGTAGTTAAGTGGAATTAACTTTTTTTTAAAACTGCGTTTTTCAAGTGAATTAAAAAAGAGAAAATAGCACTATTTTTGTCACACCTAAAATTGTAAAGGTAGGACGCATCACTTTCGTAATTAGCTTCCGTCACCATTCCGAAAACTTCCTTCATGTTTTCCGATAGCGATGCGCTTTACGTTTTTCATTTTAAATGTACAAAAACAATTATTTTCTTCAGTTAAGCCTTTTTTTTTAAAAAAAACATAATTGTTAAAAATTTATTTAATTTTATTTATTGTATTAAGTATTAGTTAAGGAAAAACCAACGCAATGCATCTAGCCTCTCATATCATTCAAGCTTTATTAATAAATGAACTTAAGAATGAGGAGTGTAGTTCAAATTTAAAATATGTTCTGAGTTTACGTTCCAAAATGCAGTACGTGGGTAGATATATATCTCTTGATCTTTTGAAACGAGTAAAGTGTTTCAGTTTTTGCATACTAATACTCAAATTTGAACTATTACGACAGTTTTACAGCTTTTAATGAGCCGTTAATATTTTCCCCCATATTGCCGTATTTTTTTAAAAAAAATACTAACAATATTTCTTTAAAGTTTTTTTTCCAACAATGTTTAAAAGTGATAGGACTGTATATCTAAGTTAAATTAATATTTAATTTTCAAGTGATTTATTCTTTTAAGAGTATCGAAGCTTTTTCGCCCCAAATGAATAAATAAATAAATAAAATAAATCTATACATGCAACGAAATAAGAAGTTTTGTGTGTATGCCTGTATACCGGATTTTGATTATCTGTAAGATCTGAAATGCGATACTCAATTGAGGCTGAATGAGTGCAATAGTAAACAAATGACGATGCCCGATTTCATATTTTCTAATTATGTTTTAAATTTATTTAAAAAAAGAAATTTTCTAACTGATTTAGCGAAAGACATTTGTTTTAAATTGAACTATAAGTGATTGAGTTTTGTGAACTATTTTAAAGATAGCAACAGTGATTACTCTGATCAAAAAAAGTTGTCATTCTCCGTTCTTCAATACTTAATTAGTTCTGCTCATTATATCAGATTACCTGAATAATCATCGTGATTATAGTAGCATAGGCAGACTGCATGACCAATTTATTATTTCTGAAGTTATCTAAAAATGTTTATTTTGATATAACTATGTTTGAAAAGCACAGATATAATAATTTTTTTTAATATTGGAATAAAAATTTAAAATTTTTTAATATTATAGTAACGTCTTAAAGATGTGTTATTCTATGTGTTATATCAAAAGATGTGTTATATTCAAAATCTGAACGGCAACTAAAATATAAAAAAAAGTTTTGTACTGAAAAGTAAAACTTATGGAGAAAAGTTCCTAATTCATTGAGGAGAAACGTAAGAAATCGCCAATATAATTATTGTCGTTATGGGAATTAAGTTTAATAATAGTTATTAATAAAAGTAAGGGAATAAGCCATGCACTGCAAAATGAAATTAATGAAGAAATTGTACCAATTCGTGTAATAGAGCATAAAAAATCGGCTTTATATTATTGACTTAAATGAAGCTTAATTAGGTAATAGGTTGAAATAAAAAACACAATAAACGAAGAACTAAAAGGTAAAATTAATGGAGGAAAGGTACTTAATCATTATGGGTACCTAATCATTAATCAAATTGTATATGTATATTGTAAATTTGGGCGTAACAAAATTGCACCAAAACTGTGCATTTTTATGATAGATATACTGTGGAAATAGATTTTTTACGAAAATAGGAAAATTGGACAGGAGAAGTTTAGTAGTTTGATTTTGGTACATCTTTGTTGATTGAGAACATTTTTGTTGATTGAGAACATTTTTGTTGATTGAGTTTGATCTGGTAGTTTGATTTTGGTACATTTTAAATATGAGCCGCCTCGAATAATAGTATTACGCCAGATACTAAATACGGTTAATCTTTATTTTGCTGCAATGAACTATACAAGATACGTGTTTGGCTTAATCTAATAATGTAAAGCTACCAGGAAGAGCAATAAATAATAATAAATTAAAGAAAAAATTATTTTGGCTTCATTATTTGTGTCGGTATTTGTTTTTCAGCTTTGTGCATGATTTTGTTGTATTGTTTAGTACTGATTTATTGGTTTTTTCCCCATCCAGTATGAAGAGCGGATATTTAACTAGTAAATAAATAAATGAACAAATCACAATTTACAATTTAAGCGCCATAAAATGGAAGCGAATCTTATTATCTTATTGGAAAATTGTCATTTAAATTTTCAATAGACAGAATAGCTTAGATATTTATCTAGGCAATTAATTCTTTTTAAAGAAATTGCCACTTGTGCGAAATTTTTCCATTTAAACGAAGATCATCAAAATTTATATAAATTAAGCAGAATGTTTATATTTGTGGGTTTTTAAGGGAATTTAATTATTGACTATGTCAACCTTTATCTATAAAAAGGTACTTCAAGATGGAATGAAGTTAACATGTTTTATATGCTAGTGAATTGGTAATAATATTTATAGTGGGATTTACGCCACATTACTCCGCTTCCAAAATTTTATCAGTGACAGAATTCTATGAACGAAAACCACAAGTTGATTTAAGCTATTTATTTATTTATATTTCGCGCATTATTATTTTCCTTTATTTATTTACTTCACCGGATTTTTTAGCGTTATTTTGTGTGCGAATTAAACATTGAATGTGAACTATCCATCCATGTTGGCAAGTCACTGCTGGCGGACACCAATATGGGAATTGGTATCAATATTTATAGTACGAAATCCTGAACCGATCCACACCAAGTCTTGTGTATATACGCTCGAAGACATGGTGGACCTAACTATTTACTTTAAAAATGCCTCTAACTACCAATTCGCGTGCTACAACCCGAAGAAAAAAATGTCCAAGGGATTTCATGTATACTTTATAGTCTGAGCTATTTGCTAACTTGCAGCTGTGATCAAACAGAAGTAATAAGTTTTATCGAAATTTTTTTAAAAATTATTTGTGTTTGGTTTTCTCTGTTAAACTAGAATGAGTAAAATCAACTTTTAATAATTTTGCAAAGCATGGTGGCAGCCTCGCCAATTTCGTATTTTAAAAGGTATGTGAAGCCACGTGCTTCTTTTTTTGATATTTGGGCTTTTAAAGCTTGTTTCTAAACCTAAATAATAAAAACTCAATAAGAACTATTAAAATGAAAATTGAAGCTTTTTACTACGCAATGAGAAAATCGTGGTAATCTGAACTTCCCATTTTAAATACTATATTTGCAATTAATCTTTCTTTTGGTGAGTTGAACTTCTAACTCATATTATGAAAAATCCAATAGTATGAAGCCGAACAGAAAAATAAAACAAATAACAGAAATATTAAGGTTCCGTATTAAGTGCCATGAATGTGTAGTATGCAGATATTAGAGTATTTTACCATTTTAGAGGGTGGTAAAATACCTATTACCATAGTACCTTATTAGGCACCTATATTTATAAAATAATTTCGCATAACCACAGTAGTTATAAACCACCAGTAGTATTTAATACAACATTTAATTAAGCATCATAGGTGCTAATAATGGTTTGGCGAATTTTACCGGCCTTCGAAACAAGTCCGATTATTAGTTCGTTCGCCAAAAAATATTATAACAGTATTAGTGGCGTTAATAATTATTTTCAAGGACAATTAAGTAATTTCATTAATAGGTACTAATTGAAACAAAAATAATAAAATCTATATTAAAAAGATAAGTTAAATGAGAAAAATTACTTATTCGAAAATGGAAACTATAAAGAAATTGTTTTACTGTTATTGATGCTAATATGTATTAATTAATTTTGCGAATATGTATTAATTTAAATAAATAAAGTTCTTTACCAAAAAGCTAAATTAATGGAGAAAAGATACTAATTCATATAGGAAAACCTTAAAAAATCGCCCTATTGATTTAGACGCCAATGATGCTTAATTAATTTTAGTAATTGGTACAACTGGTGTTACATTAATTGATGTTTTTAAAATGTACTAAATGTACTAATATTGGTACAAACATAACTACTATCGGTACTATGGAAATGGGTTATTATGGCCTAACGGAATGAGTAGGTACCGTAGAAAATTGTTGATTGTGGTAATTTTTGACAATCAGGACTTGACCACGAGCAAAAGCATTATGCCAAATATTACAGAATATATTTAATCTTTATTTTCCTGGGATGAACTTCTATTAACATGTTTCGCCTAATCTGATAACATGAAACTACCGGAAAGGTCAAAAAATAATAAATAATAAGTGTTTTTACTCAATTAATTGAGACGGTATATGTCTTTCAATTTCGTTCATGATGTCCTAATATTGATTAATATCGATTTATTGATTATTTTCTTTTTTTTCTCCATCCCATACGAAAAGCAGGTATTCATCTATCCAATAAGTAATTCTCAATTCTTGATTATTATGAGCCTAAACTGAGCAAAATTGAAGTTAACTTTCAATCATTGTTAAAAATAATCATAAACGCTTTTTATTTTCACATGTTGTTTTTCTATGCATTCACATTTAACATAAAGTCCACTGACTAAGCTTGCACAAACTTTGTCTAGTAATCAAGAAATTTTTAACAATTAGTAAAACATAATATTGTTCATTGAAAAATGTCATTTTGATACGTCGGCATAGTCTTTGAAAAACATTCGAAACTATAAGGCCCTAAGAAATATTACCAATTTTTAAAGAATATTTCTTCTTTTATATACAATCTCTAAGTAATTACATGGTTAAACTTATATTTTTACGAAGAAAAAAATGTAGCTTGAAAAACAACTTTCAAAAGTAATTCAAGCAAAAATAAATATCATTATATTTTTTATAGTTTTTCACTCGATAGGAGGCTCTGTTTCCTGTTCACTACGCGCACCTACCCCCGTATTGCCCATCCATTATTGATTGTTTTTTCCCCAAAAGTCGATAAAAAAAACCATTTTGTTTAGAGAATACACTATCCATTTGGTTAATAATTTAATTTAAACGAAATGAATAGATAGCTAATTTTTAAAACTAATCAACGGTATTTCAAAAAATAAAAATTAAGCTTAGAAATACAAAATGTACTGTCCCATAGGAAGTAATATTACTTGTTTGAAGTAGGCAATTTTCAAATTAACGTGTAAAAAACATTTTTTAACAATGTATAATGATAACCATACATCATTTAACAGTTGAAATTGAGTCTCTTATAGAAATCTCTCCCTTGAAGACTTACACCAGGCAACATCTAATCTCTCAATTTCTTAATTTTTTTTTATTTGCTTATCTCTTTGTTAATTTTGACATCATTTCAAGCTCAAGCTTATAAAATGAATATCTTGAAAGAGATGAATTTTTCTACGGGAATGGATTATTTATTGCCAAATACTGTGAAAAAGTTAATCAAAATTACAATAGCTTTCAAAAAATTAGAGTTAAAAAAATTAGAGATAAAAAATTAAATTCGCATAAAAAAAATGATCCTTTTACGTCAAATTTCAGCTCTGTAATTACATTTCTGCGGACTGAAGATTGGTTATTTTTTACCGCAAGTTGAACACTGAATAATTCTCGAGCAAATTATCGAATGTATTTTTTTATTTCATAGTACTTCGTGAACATTTTTCTAGAGGCAATTCATAATTTCAAGCTTCTAAGTCTAATAGGTTTTGCGCAGCAAAAAAAAAAAAAGTTAGCGTTTTAACACCTATAACCGCAGTGGATGCTGCATTTGCAATTTTTTAACATGCAACTACATATTTATAGATATCAGTTGCTAGAAGTTTCAACTAGCATTTACAACGACCATCATTATAGAGAACTCTCAATGTCTTGTAGTTTAACTAAGTTCTGAGAATTTTTTAATTATTATGTTGCTCTCGGGTGCTCTGGATGAGAAACCCTGAAGAAAAGATGAAAAACCCTTAGCGTCGTTTTTGTTTTTCTGTTCAAAATAAATTAAGATTTAGACACCTTCACCATAACTTGAAAATAGATTGAATGACTACTTCCTGTGATTTTCTTTATTGATTGTAGAGTTTCAAATTCCCATCCCTAAAATCAAATTCGACAGTGAGATTCAAACAAACCAATTTTCTCGGGTAGCCTCCTGACCTAATGAAATAAAAGAAAAATGCGAGTTATAATTTCGACGGCGGGTGAAAGGACCTCTTCATGTTCTATTTAGCCTTCGTGATGGGCGGTTTTCACTTCCTGATTACGATATACAAGATACATCTAAATGGAATCATCTCTCTTCAGGATAAATGCGATCAGATTTGTTTATTTAAAAAACAAACTAGATTTTTATTGTTTGCAAACGACATTTTATCACTTTTTAACCACAACGTTAATAGCGAAATCTGATAAAAATCTCCTCACGCAAAAATAAACACTCACATTAAAATTTATTTTTAAGAACTGCTCTGGAATTTAAATGACGTTTTAAAAAATGTAAAGGAGTTTATTTCTCTGTGTTCTTTTTTTTCTAACGATCTTGTTAGACTCACAACGATCTGGTCTCGTGATAGTGTTACAAAGATGATATAATAACTAGAGAAAATAAAACAGGAAGTCACCAAACTAAGAAATAATTATGGAAGGAAAAATCGTCAGATTATGGTTAAAGACCGACAGCATAAGCACATTGTAACTGTATCCGCTAACATTTTTCTAATAATTATATTTAAATTTTCACTCGTTTTATTTTCCGCAATATATTTTTACTGTTATCAGAAAAATAGGTTAAAGGTTGAAAAGAAAGTATGAGTATCATAGTATTGAGCAATTTTTTCTGCAATCTTAATAAGTTGTGTATTTCCGTTGGTGGTTCAGTGGTCAGAAAATCGGATTCCGGTCAGCTCGATTTTCGACTCCGCTAAGACCCACCAAGTACATGCCATATACGTACTTGTAAAATCTGTGGAAATGAAAATCCTGTGTTTGGCGGCTGATTCCAGATCCTTGTTCCATGGGTACAAGGATCTGGACAGGATCTTCAGATTTATGTCTAAATAGAGGAAGTGGCCACCCGAATGAGATCCCCTCTGCGCAGGATCAAAATTTTGATGGTATGTCTTCGGATCATCCCCAGGGATATTTTTCAGACCGTCGCTAATAGCCCATAGTGTAGCTGAAGTGCAACGTAAATAAAGTACCAACCTACCTGTCTGTTTCCATTCAAGTTGATTAATATTATTCAATATTATGTTCTAATGTTAAAACGGATGTTCTAATGTTAAAAATTATGTTCTATTGATTATGTTCTAATGTTAAAACTTGCACAATACTATGATTTAACTAGACACATATATCAATAAACAAATTTACATGGTGTTTTCCTTTGACACGAACCAAAACTTTAAGCCAAAGGGATATGGTTCAGAGAAATTAGTCAGCACTTTCTCTGATTCAGGTTAGAAGCCTGACTGGTGCCTTCAAGTTGAACCATGATATTATGTACTAATGCCTCGACAGATTAAGTTGCAAAGCAATATGGTTTAGCCAGGCACATTACTCAGTAAATTTACACGCCATATTTTATTTAACACGCACCAAAACTTTTAACAGAGTAGGACAGGTTTATGATTTAGAGAAAGTAGTGCTTTCTCATACACAGGTTCGAAGCCTGTCTAAAGCTGAATTCATATATTGTACCCATGGCTCACATTGTTGAAATAAATACTTCTCGTCAGTGAGCCCTTCAGTAAAATACAACTACTAATTTAGAATGTATACACTCAATTCTTGAAATAAAACTAGTTCATAAGTCAACCATTCCCCCCTCCCCTCAAAGCACGGAAAGAACATTAAAACAAGTTCGAATTAGGCTTAATGAAACAGAAACGGATAAAAGTTAAATATTATAAAATTATTTTATATAATTTACAGATTTATGTAAATCCTCTTATGGAAACATAATTATTTTTACTACGCAACCAAAACATAGAGGCCTTTAGAAGTGAATTTCTGTCTGGATGTTTAGCTGCATGCTTCACGATGGCAAACTTTCCCATTCTAGTTTAAATAATCAGTCGATGCTCTCTGGCTTTTTCAAAACGTACACTAAATTTGGTGTTTTCGACGACGAAAGTAATTTATTTCAATAGTTTCAAAAGAACCATGGTAGCTCAGGGGATAGAGAGTGCGCCTTCCATTGAGGTAGATCGGGTTCGAATCCCAGCGGTGGCTGGTCGGTAGGAATCTCACACGGATTACACCAACCACAGTGCAGATGTGAAATATTCTCAGTGGTAGACGGATCATGGGTTAAAGTCCCTTTGCTGCCAGTCTAACCACAGGAGATTTTTGTGGTTTTCCTCTTCATGTAACGGAAATGCGGGTTAATTCCACCAAAACGTATTGCACGAAGGGGAATTTCTCCGAATACTTGATCGAGGAGTTCTCTTATCTTTCGGATTATGTTCAAAATTACAAGGCTATGGAGTTGAACATTAGTAGTCGTAAACCCAAAAATTGGGTAGGATGTTCAAAAACGGTTATAAAATAAAATAGTTTCAAAAATTCATGTTTTCTTTAATATGACCCAACCGGGGTCAGATTTCTGATTCTTAAACATAACTTTTTTGACTCCACAGTCCTAGCTGTGATAATTATATCAATTTTCTATTCAATATTTTGAAAATTAAATTCAAAAGATTGTAAATGGGGCGCACCCAAATCTGCAATTTCCTCAAAGTGATAGATTAAACGCTTAATTACATTCTCTATCTTTTACATCTTTTAATCAAAGGTTAAATGAAACAAACGATGTATCACTTCAAGTGACAGATCTTCTTTAGTTATGCACAAATCTTCGTTAAACACGTATTTAATTACAAACGTTATGCATTCAATGACCGCTGCCTATTAAAATAACGTCCGTTTTTGTAAGCATTTGTTTTTATAAGGTGGCTGATTTTCTAACCTGCATGGTCTTCTTTTCAAAGTTAAACTTTCTAAGTACACCAAAAACTAAATTGTATACTTTATTTACAGTGGTGAGGAAAAGTATCCAAATAGTATATTTTTTATAACGTTTTCCAGATTTCTGCTGCTTAGTATTTTCTCCTGTGTTTAATGAAAAAAAAAACAATTTTTATTTTAATTATTTTTATAAACAAATTCAAATAGTATCACATTATTATAATAAGTTTCATTTTCACTTAATGATATATAATAATTATATTGTTCGAAGTAGGCTTGGTTTTTTATTGTCTGTGTCACTTAAATATCATATTACCACTTTGTAAATAAATGTAGTTTACATTATTCTGTTTTCTTATTATTTAATAGTCGCAACACTTAAACGGTATGACAAACTGTTTGTCGTACAGCACGACAAACTCGTGTCCACATTAAAGTGTCACTTTTTTGAAAAAAAGAATCCATCTATTTGGTTTCATCAAGTTAAAAGCAAATTTATAAATTGCGGCATTAGTCAAGAGATTACAATGTATAGCACAGTTGTTGGAACCATCGATATTGACATTTTGTCACAGGTAAGTGACATTGAATCTCCAACTGGTATTACTGCTTATGAAGCATTAAAATCTCACCTAATGCAGGTATTCTCTGACTACGAATAGCGAAGAATTAAAAAAAACTATTACAAGATATAGAACTTGAAGATAAAAAAAACAAATGATAAGACAAATGCAGGCGTTGCACGTAATCGAGTTGGTAAAGATCCGTTAAAATCTTTATGGCTTCAACGATTACCTAATCAAATTCAAGCAATTTTATAGCTGCTTCTAATAAACAGCCACTAATGTTCGATATAATAGCTGATGTAACGCCTGTTTCCATTGTTAATGCCACTGAATCAAAAACGCGTACCAAGTTTATATGATTTCGCTGGAAACCTTCATGATATGCAGAAACAAATAACCAAATCAAACAAAAGAGTTGACAAGCTTCTTATGCGTACTGATAATGAAGACGAGAAAATTCAACTAGCCATTCAACAGATGATAGCACTAAGTTTTGTTGGTATCACTCAAAATTTGGCGACAAATTTGTTAAGTACATCAAACTGATGTGCTTTCAAGATTTGAAGACGTGTTCATACGAATCTTTAAAACTTTTTTTCTGTGAAGCCTTCTTTAACTGATCCATATACATGTCATCGCATAGTTTTCAACGAAAAACAATGCATTCGATATTCAAAACATTCGATATTGTAGTGAAAGATAAACAAGTTAAGGTCAGCATTGATAGAGTAAAGCCAGCGTATATCTTAAAAGAGAATTCAATAAATTCTTTCACGGAATTTCGAACTTACACTTCATTAGACATTCTGGAATGGATGTGCGCAAGTTAATATTATACTGGATAATTTAAAGAAGTTGACCATAAATAATTTCAGAAAATAAATATTTATTTAAGAAAAAAATAGAAAATAGAAAAGAGAAACATGAATTGCCTGTTTTGCACATAATGTTAGCCACGGATTTGCCCGAAATGGATTTGCACATGGAAAAATTATTTAAATTAACAAAGAAAATTTTTTTAGTAGATAATTTTAACACGGATTTACCCGAAATGGATTTACACGTGGAAAAATTGTATAAATTAATAAAGAAATTTTTAGTAAATAATTTTACCCACGGATTGGCCCGAAATGAATTTGCACATGGAAAAATTATATAAATTAACAAAGGAATATTTTTAGTGAAGGAATTTTTCAGTAAATAATTTTGACCACGGATTTGCCCGAAATAGTGTGTTTTTTGTATTTATTTATTTTGGTATATATATCTGCTCTGGAATTNTATATATATATACGTATGAAATTTTAATTTAATTTATATTTACGCAATGAAATTTAAGAAAGTTTTAGTTGCACGATTGTACGGTTCAATTCTACTCCGTATTATTGCATCAAATTTAGATGATATTATAGTTTAACTAGCACCATACCTTCGAACGGTGTTTCGATTCGTATTTGAAAAATAAATTGCTAGATTAAAGTCAATTTTCTGCTAATTACTAATAATTAGTTTCAATCGATGATGATCTAATTACTTAATAACGATATTCCTTATGTGTCATTATAAGTTTCATTAAACAGCTCACTAAGGTTGACTGTTTCATATTACTGAGGGATCTCATCTTAAAGTAGATCTAGAACCTACAGGGTATCATTTCATTCAAATTATGATATAAATGAAATTAATTAAGTGCTTGAAAGTAATTTTCTTGCAGATGTGTATTTTAATTTGAGTAAGAGAAGTGATGGTACAAAATTCCATTACAGATATCTATTTATAGATTAAAAGATCACTGATAACTACTGTTAAAATTGAAAGTTTAACAAAATTGTATGCACTGAAAAAAATAATAATTCCAACAAGCTCTTATTGGGGCTGAAGTGTGAAGCTGTTTATATAAAGTTTAAGAACTTAGAACGATTTAATTGAAAGTGCTCATCTTTTTTTTCTTTTTTTCTCAAACGCATTGTTTGTTTCCAATCTTTGTAACAAATTTTGAAATTTGGTGAGAACAAATACCTAGTTTCCTAAGCAGGACGCACCTAACAGTACATTTTTACCTACCTTTCATTTTTTTTTTGGTTGATCTTCCAAATCCTAAGTTATTTTTGAAATGCGGAGTCTAACTCAGTTCTAGTAATAAATCGACATAGAATGAAACTGATATCACTATGCTTATTTTGACAATAGATCTTCGTAACATGAAACAGCTATTACTATGCTCATATTAAGTCGATTTCTATTCTAGCTGATTACTATTTCTAATATAATCGGCTTTTATGAAACAGCTATTACTATGCTTATTTTTAGTAATAAATAGTAATAAATCGGCTTAGTAAGAAAAGGCTATTATTATTCTCATGTTTAGTAATTAATTAGTCTTAGAGTGAAAGATTATTACTTAGTTATACATCGGCCCTAGAAGGAAACAGCTAGCTGTTAAACTCCAGTTGTTCAACTCCGATTGTTTAAAGCCAGTTATAAAATAAAATAAAATATTAAAAAAGTCAGTCTAATATGATCAACAATTACTATGCTTATTTCTAGTAACATATTGACGTTGCATGAAGCAGCCCTTGCTATGCTCATTTCTAGTAATATATCGACCTAGTATGAATCTAGTATTCTCACTATGCTCATTTCCAGTAATAAGTCGACCTGGTATGTCGCAGTTAAACAAAACGATCGTTGTAATGATGTTATTTGTGCGTTAGTAGAAGGCGTTAGTAGTAGAAGGCGTAAAATTTTCCTCAAAAAGAAATAGAATATACACTAATATGCTCATTTCCAGTAATGAGTCGACCTGGCATGAAACAGCTATTACTATGCTCATTTCTATTAATAAGTCGACCTGGCATGAAACATCTATTGCTTATTTCCAGCAATAAATTGGCCGTGTATGTCGTAGTTAAACAAAGCAATCGTAGTAATTTATTTAAGATACATAATTTTATTTGTACGTTAGTCGTAGAAGTAGAATTTTCCTGAAAAAAATGGAATATGCATTACTATGCTCATTTCTAGTAATGAGTCGACCTGGCATGAAACAGTTATTACTATGCTCATTTCTAGTAATGAGTCGACTTGGCATGAAACAGCTATTACTATGCTCCTTTCTATTAATAAGTCGACCTGGCATGAAACAGCTATTGCTCATTTCCAGCAATAAATTGGCTGTGTATGTCGCAGTTAAACAAAGCAATCGTAGTAATTTATTTAAGATATATAATTTTATTTGTACGTTAGTCGTAGAAGTAGAATTTTCCTGAAAAAAATGGAATATACATTACTATGCTCATTTCTAGTAATGAGTCGACCTGGCATGAAACAGTTATCACTATGCTCATTTCTAGTAATAAGTCGATCTGGCATGAAACAGCTATTACTATGCTCATTTCCAGCAATAAATTGGTCGGGTATGTCGTAAGTTAAACAAAACAGTCCACGGAATTTATTCAGGACATATAATTTTATTTGTGTGTTAGTCGTAGTAGTCATAGAATTTTCCTCTAAAAGAATTGGGGTATACATTACACCACTAATAACTTGTCATTTACAGCGATCTTCAAAATGAAAGACCTGCCAAAATAACTCTTTCTTTGAACACTTAATTACGAAATAACGTCACGTCGTAAGAAAACATGAACCTCTTGATCATCCAGTGAAAAATGAACTCTCTTACTAGGAAATAGTTTAACAATGATACGTTACAAAAAACCTCTATTTCAACGCGTTCTGTTTCTTTCTAAATATGCAAATCACGTCGGTGACCTCAAATAAAAAGAAGTTGAAACTTCTCAACAAAAAGTTACTTTACTACGACCCTTTGATACTTCAGATTAAAGAGATAAAACAATATTGATGAATAATACTAAACTGAGGGAGAAAAAAAAATCATTTTTTTGATATTTATTTTAAAGCATAAATGTTTTAATTTACGAGCATCGCCTTATATTTAAGTATAGACAACCTCTAATATTCAAATTTTTTATGCATGTCAAAATAAGCTTTCTGAATTCATAAAATAATTTTCCATAGTGCGTATAAAAAAAACAGATATTAAAAACGTCCTTTGATCGAGTTATTGGTTTTTCATGTACTGATATGTAATTTTAATGGTTCATGAGTCTAACCTGAATAGTAACCAGCATTTGAAAGGTTTCTTTTTGAAGATTGCAATAGACAAATAGTCTTTTAAAATATAAGAAATATAAACAGCTATAAAAATAAATTTTCATATAATATTCAAATATTTATCTTATAAAATTTGAAAAGAAAAGCAACTATGTAGTGAGTTTTACTTAATTTATTATTGAGAAGTTAAAAAAAGTTATTTTATTTCATTTGACAATTTTACTGTTGATGTTTATGATGATACCTGTTACTGGTAGGTCAATTATGAGTATGTTAACAAGTATGATTACTACTGCTCTTGTTGTAATTCACATTGAAAGAATTATGAAAGAACCAAAAAAATATTTTCCTCCTGTAATAATAATTTTAAAATAATATTAATCTTAAATAATATTTAAAAAATTATGTAAGGGTAAAGTATGAAGTCTTTGAATTGCAAGCTACCGAGCTTTTTGATGTTCTAGTGGGCCAGAATAAGGAAAATTTTACCATATTCTGGTAGTTTTCAGCATACTTTTCTTTTCAGTGTAAAATTTGAAAGCAAATGTATAATGTGTTGTCAATTGAAACAAACAAAAGTTGATTGTTTGCATCAAACTAAAAGCATTTGGTCATGATTTTTAAATTAAAATAAAGCGCAAAAACAATATATTCTGTTTTTTAAAAAAGCCCTACTCTTAAATAAAAAATAAAAAAATGCTCTTAAAAACTTTTTCTAGTCCTGAATTGAGACTATATTTGGCAATTACAATGGATGTTTATAGTGATTAAATTGACAAAATAACATAATTAGAAGTAAAGCATCGAGGAAAAATGTTCGATTTACGTCGCTGAAACTAGAGGGATTGTTCAAGGGGAATTATATTCCCAACCACATATATATACTATACTCCAATACAGGGCTAAAGAGAAGAAAGAAGGGCTAGTTCATTCCTCTCTTAGAACTGAAGCCACGTTTTCCCTCCTCATGACGTCACGCCGCACGCAGATCTCGGAGATCGCAAGCCAAGATATTAGGAAAACTTAGCACCATTCTCCCTGTGAAAATAAGTTCGACTTTTTCTTGATATTTGCTTTCAAACTTTATACAATTAACACATTATTTCCTTAAAAAAACATAGTTTAAAAAATTTTTCTTCTCCAAAATATTAAATTAAATGTTACTTTAAACTAATAAAAATATTTCACTATTGTCGTAAATAACGCTATAAATCCTTTATTAAGAAAATTTCAGTTTAAAAATTTATTGCATATATCGTCCTTTTTAAGCTACATACTGTTCGATAATAAAAATGTGAAAAGTTGAGTTAAATTTAAAATCCTGATTTTAAAATATGCTGTTTATACTTAATCGTTAGGGAACAACAATCTTAAACGCTAATTACTGAAACAAAACAATAATTTAGTTCATAATAAGATTGGAAATTTTAGAATTGTTTGTAGACAGTTAAATTTAAAAGAGTATAATTAAAAAATTATAAACATTTAGAATAACTACATTAAATACTACGTTATGAAATTGGGAGAATTTTAACTATTAATTATCTACACTTTTCATTTAAGTTTTTTTTTTCACTTTATCTATTTTTTTAATTTTTCTGTCTGCCTTTCTTTTTGAAGTAACTGGGTGTTTTCAAGTTAGATGGCGAAATCTTATAATTCTGAAACGACAAAATAAGCGTATTGCTGTTTTATTCATTGCGGGATATCGTCCCTCTAATTCATTCATAACCTCTTCGATGGCATTTTTTTCATTTTCTGTAAGATGTCCCCTACACACTTCGAAAAATGTTCTCAAATTTATGACACACTTCCATTCATACTGCTGACCGAACAATCCTCCCTTAGATAAGAGAGCACTTGGTAGAGGTAGGGCAACTTTGAAATCATTCTAATCAACAATCGAAGCAAACGATTTCTTATATCATTTTTATAATCTTATTTCAAGAAATGATTACTATATATTCGTGCATATTTTGCATTAACTGGGTCATTTCGTTTGCAGCGTTGAAGCCATTCTTTACATAGTTGTTCATTTTGACCTTTAGAGCACACGTGTAAAATTATATTTTTTCCTTTTGTGTTTCTGTCCGAATTTTCGCAAGTTGTAATCGCACAAACTGGCGTTTCGTTAATAATTTAAAATTTTTGTCATTCACTTCAAAAAACTGAGGGAAATCATCATAGAAGAGGACGAATGTTTTTGAATGTGTCAGAAAAAGGAATGCTCCAATATTAGTAAGAGATAGTTAGACCGAACGCTCCGTTCTTGAAGTAAAAGTTTAAGCTTTGCGCCACCGTGACGTCATAGGCGAAAATCGGAGGTTTGGCGCGGCGAGAGTTTCTTCAAAGGAGTGAACTAGCCCTACTATTATCTTTAGCCCTGACTCTAATACCCTTTCCATAACCCAATATTTTCCATATTCTCAATACCTTTCACCATTTAACTACTATCTTTTCAAAGTCCAATCTTTGAACCACTTTAAGTAGAAAATTCAATTTTGATTGAAACATTTCAATTAAAAGAACAGTGTTATACCAAAATTTGCGATCAGAAAGAAGATGAAAATGGAAAGAGATTATTTAAAGAAAATTTCGCTTTGAAAAAAATAGTAAATTTGCATCCACGATTTACAATAAGTACCGACCTGCCAATTCTTCACAAAAATGTTCAATTTTCATCTAAAATACAAAGTGGTAGAAACAAACATCTATGTTTTAGAAATCGATTTAAAATAACATTGTATATTACGAAATAAAAGAATAAAGATAGATAAAAAAAATAATAGTCATGTAGTGATGTTTTTAAGTGCCGCAATTATAGAATTATTTCCCTTTTGCTTTTAATTTGATAGAAGCGTACAACTTCCAGCTTGACAGTTTTGAAGATAAAAGTATGATTGTGTCAATTGTTTAATAAAACTTCAATTATTTAAATTACAACTTAAGTTTCAGTCCAAACATAAAGGTTATACATTTTTATTTAAAGAATATAAGCTCAAATGTGTTCTCGACCCTTAGACGCGGAATTTTTATTTAACATATTTTTCATACTTTTTTTTTTATTATTTTGTATTAATTTAGGTCAAATTAAATGAAAAATATTATCTTTAATAATTTAATAACGTGTGGTAATGAAATACAGCAAGAAATAGCGGTGTCTTTTCTGCATTAAAGTTGAAATTTTCAAAACATCTCACTTTCAAACGATAATATTTCAAATTTGAATTTATTTTCAGTTATTTAGATCTAAGGGAAACAGTTATCCATCATTGAAATTTCTTTAATTTACAAATTCAATTATTAATAAATCTTTTAACATGAATCAATCAAAAAACTATTGATCTCATTCTTTTTTTTGGAGGGGGGGTTTATATTTTAGTACAAATATAATTCTGATAATCTCATAGACTTTTTTATACCAAAATATATTTTTGCTTGTAACTAGAGCGTCGGAAATAAGATGTGCAAAATGAACGTCAATATCCCATCTGCGTCAAAGGGTAAAAATTGCCTTAGAATTTCTTAATTATTAAATATAAAATTTTTTAAAACAACTATGATTAATTGAAAATTATAATTTTCAGTTAATCAGTTTGTTCGATGATTCACTATTCAAAAATAAATCTTTTCCGCGACACATCCTCTAAATTGGTTCTCTGGATTTTAAGAATAGATTTTCCGTGCCAATGATCGAATTAAAATAAATTTTGAAGCAGTAAACTTCACTGTTTAACTTTTCTTGAAAGTGACAAAGGAAGTGATTCGATGTTTTGGCAAACTCGCTTTTCTTTACCCTGTCAATCACAAAATCATACGCTCGATGGATCGTGTCGGAATTTCCAGAATATTCTACATCATTTCCGCTGTTTTATATTGCTTTTATTCATTTCACGCACAAACCAAGAAGATTTTCATAAATACTACTTTTTTGGTACTTCTCGAATTATTAAGAATTTCTCACTGGAATGCAATTATAATCGTTCGTTTTTGGGTCGAGGTAGTTCGTTACTGATACTGTACGGAAATCAGTTATTATGCAGATTCTCTCGCTAATGTGCAGACAAACTACAATGTTTGACTTTTCATTTCGAAATTATGGTAAAGTAATCATCAGCAATATCTTCAGTTTATGGCAAAGAACCATACCTATATGGCATGGTTCTATGGAACCGTACCTATACGGTCACCATATTTACCTATATGGCTTTGAAACCATAATTAGCATGGTGATAAAACCGTAAAAAAGAAATTTAGCTTTGTATTGGAAATAGGCTTTTCGTTTGGTAATGGATATTGGATTTAGGTTGTGGTTGAGTTGTGCTGGATCAAATAAACCATGGAATGTGGTGTAAGGGATGGGAAATTCCAGACTTTTTGTGTTAAGCAGCTTTATGTCGCCGGGCGATTCTATTAGTTCAAGATCACATATTGGGTAGTGCAAAGTACTGGATCCTCTTAATTTAGTAAATATTCTGGTGTCAACAATGTGACTCGAACCCCTGTTCAATCTGTCATGAGATTGAAAAATTAATTCTCTCGTCTATAATATGTACTCAGCTGCAAGGAACTAAGGGATGTCTTCATTAGGTGGATCTAGTTGGTGCAATAAAATTCTGTTTATTTTATCGTATTAGATGAAAGTAGTTAATCAGCGGTTTTCTCACAGTTAACAATTTGAATAGCATCTAATTTATGATAATTTCACTATTTTATTTGAATTTATAAAATAACACTTAAATAAATTGTTATTCAACCATTTTTTCCGAGGGTAATTCATTAAAGAATAGAAAAAAAATTCAAATAGGTAATTCACAAATTACCTAAATAGTCCGCACATTACCTACTAGGCACTCTTTAAAGTGAAAATAAGGTCTTGGCTGGTGCAACAACAACATTTCTATAAGCTTAAATTAAAATAACGGAATTTTATAAAAATCTTAAAAAACTCATTACTACAATCAAATAATCAACACATTAGTTAATATTGATAGAATCAATCACCAATAACTTTAAAAAACTAGAATACGAAACATAATAAGTGGTTAAAAATATTATTTCTATTAAAAATATAAACGTAATGTCATTTAATTATTCTGCAAAATCTAAAGAATCAAGTCAATAAATACAATCGAACAACTGACAAAATAGTTTACCGAATGAAAAAAAAAAATAAAGTTTCTTAACTTAACGATACGAAATCGTTTATATGCGTATTACCTAGGTAAATTGCGGAAAACACTTGATTCTGCTCTTTAAAGAACTACTCTAGGGAATTTGCATATTAGCTAAGTAATAATCATTATTAGCGACTTTCGAGCTTTAGCGGTAACACTGACATCTACACAGAAGGAAAAAAATTGGCGTATTGTACGGCAATGGCATTTCTAGTAAGAAAAGAAAACGTAATTCTTGATAATAAAATCAAAATATACGGTATTTAAACTATTCCTTTTGGTTATTTTTCCATTCATACACTGTTAAACTTCTTATTCCGAAATTACGGTAAATTTACCTGCAAATGTCTGTCCATTCAATTAATTATGAAGTTTTGGGTTTGGAACATTTAATTACCTTTACGGTTTAGAAGCCGTTTGCAAGTGGTACGGTTAAAAAACCGACATTACAAAAAAAAAAAAAAAAATACGATTATACGGTATTTAAACAATTCATCTAGTAATTTTTCCGATCATATGGTAACCGTTTACAGGAAATTCCGGTTTTCAAAATAATTCTTATTACTACACATTTAGTAAAAAATACAAAACTTAAAAGTTTAGTAAGTTTAACTGAATAAATGGATTTAAAGTCATACTCTAAAGTATCGTGATAAAACTATATATTTTACCACATAAGCCAAACTTTCTCACATAGTATAAAACCATATTTTCTTGTTAATTTTACTAAAATCTTTTCAATAGTGCTTCGTTGAAAATTGCAGAGCTTTTTGGTGTTTCTATAGAGCCAGAAACAGGTAAATTTCTCTATGTCATGGTAGTTTTAACCGTACTTTTTTTCTCTCAAAGCAATATTAGAAATTTCAGCGTGGGTTGAACTGTAATATAATGCAGATTTGGTGCAAATATGTCAATTTGTATTAATCACTACTTTGAGGGGTTACCGATTTTTCAAAATTCTTTGCAATTTAATAACTTTTTTTTTATTCCCAATGTGGTTTAACTATTTCAAAGTGGTTTAACTATATCAAAAACAGGATGTAAAATGCAACAGTTTATACTGCACTAAGCAGAAAATCTTTTTGTAGTAGATATCACAGGAAATTTATTTGAAAAAACTTTTTTAGAAGCCTTTCAATTTTATAAACGTTCAGTATCAAAACGTTATGCAAAATTTTAAAAACTATCAAAAACTGCAAAAAAAAAGAACAAAAAATAGTTTTCCGTAAATAATTTTATATACTAAAATATTTTAATACAAATTAAGTAATTAATAAATAATTCGAAAATATATAATTCTTCTGGAATAACTGCTTTTAAGTTGTTCTTCAATGTAAGGAAAAACAAAATGTATGATCCATCAAATACTTGATACGATATCTAATACCTGATACCTGCTTCGATTATTAAAATTTAGTAAAAAAAAGTTCTTAAAGCAATTTTATAGCGCAAAAAAAGAGCTTTCATTATATTATCTTATTATTACTTCAATGTCACTTCTTCCCTAAAAAGAGACATTGAAGATCGTCCTAAAAAGGAAAATTTGCGAACTTTTAGGTTAAAATTAGAAACAACTCACTGGTATAGCTTTGTAATGTTAAGATTTAAAATCGGCTCATTTAAGAACAATGTGTCACAGAAAAATCCTCAAAAAATCTCCCATCTTCACTGATGTGAAAAACTTTCGCTTTTCTAGAAAAAACATCAAATAAAAGAAAGCGTAACTAATTGCTTATATTTACAAGTAGTAACTTTGTTTTGTTCTCGTGCGATCCATCATCATAATTATATTTCTCGAAACAGATAGGGAGATAAATGGCTTTTAACGTTTCGAGTATTCTTCAAAAACATTCCAATTATGTTTATATAATTAAGCAAATCCTCAATTTGTTGTACAGAAGGTGGCAATTACTGTGAGCATTCAATTTAAAATGTTTTGAAAGGAGAAGGGAAATGAGCATATGTCATGAAATAAACAGTTTTGAAATATTGTCGATATTATTTTTTTAAAAAAATATTTTCACCATTAAGAAAACGCTTGAATGCGGAGCCACGTGTCAAGAGATTTATCAATCAAACTTTGAATTTCGCAAATATATTACTGCTCAGATAAAAATGCTTACAGATTATTTAGATAATGTGTTGATTAACTAGGATGATCCGTTGAAGTGCCATAGAATTGTTTCATTTCTCAAATTATCTAGGAAATCTGCTAACTACCTAGATAAGATGAGCGTTACCTAGACGGAGAAAAAAAAATCTGTGAAATTACCTGACTGTATGGTGATTGCATTTCTGGTAATAAAAACCTATAATTCAGGTAATTAAATCAAAGTATATACGGTATTTGAACAATTCATTTGGTAATTTTTCTGTTCATACTATAACAGGGTTTACCGGAAATTCCTTTTTTCAAAGTTACCATACATTTTATTACCATACATTTAGTTTTTATTACCACATAATTTAACCGAATAAATGATTTGTATGCCATGCCCTAAGGCAGCGTTTCCCAAACTTATGACTTTTGTGTACCCTTTCTAAATTTTTCGTAACACTGTGTACCACTAATGAAAAAATGAATGTAATTTTTACAGTAAAAAAATTGCACAAGAATTAGAAATCACAACTGGCTGTTGACACCACTAATTATTAACTGTTAACTCTGCAAAAAATAGCCAATAGAAAAATACGTAATCGTAAATTTTCACAGCTAGCTTTGTTTTTTAAATTTTTCTTTTTTGAAATTTTCATTTGTTGCAAGATATTTTGCATAAGAACCCGTACCCCTGGTGGTACGCGTACCACACCATAGGAAACACTGCTCTAAGGTATCGTGATAAAATTATCAAATTCTACCACATCGATCAAATTTTCTCCCGTATTATAAAACCACATTTTCTTTTTAATTTTTACAAAATCATTGCCAGAAGAATAACAAAAATTTTCCAGCTTTTTTATGTTCCCATAGAGCCAGAAACATGGCAAAGTTTACCATATTCTGGTAGTTTTGACCATATTTGTTAAAGTAAAAATAAAATTTTTGCTAGAACAGCAGCATCGTTTCTGTACATTTAAATTAACATAATGCTATTTATTTATATTTCGCTATTTAAAAAAAATCAAGGTGCTATAATCAACAAATTAATTGATGGAATTAACCATCAATCCATTCGAAAACTATTGTACGAAAAAGCAAACGTTTTAAAATATGATACAATTAAGGAAGTTAACCATAATGTCCTTTATTTATATTTAAACACTTAAAGGAATAGAGTCAATGCAATCAAACTATCAACAAATTAGTTGGTAAAATTGGAGAAAGAAATTTTTGTGATTTCACGATACGAAAACTGTTACCTAAATAAATTGCGGAAAACACTTGATTCTGCACTTCAATGGATTATTCTACATTGTAAAAACTGTGAAATATCTCTCCGAATTTGATCTTGAACAACCCTAAATATATTGTGAATGAATACTTTTTTTCATGTGAACAGTAAATCGAGCTTTCATAAGCAGATCAAAAGGTGTATGAAAGATCTAAACACTGAAAATGTAAAACTTTTACTCCAATATCACTCGCTTTTACACTAGACGTTAAATATTTTGGCTTTCGAAAACTGCAATGTTGATTTCGTCTGTAATTGTTAACGAGTTGGCGAGTGTTTGCTGCCGTCCTCAATGCTGCTTTCATCTAAAAAACTATATTTCGCCATTAAAAATATGTGTGAATATTTTCTGTTGTGTAATAAGGATATTTATATTTTAATTTTCAAAACTATATAAACTGTATTACATAATTTTATAAAGTCTGCTCCGTTTTTTATAATTTCTATCCAGTCCGGCTCCGTTACGCATTGTTCAAATTGATTTTAACATTCGCTCTGCTGCGTATGTTTTTTACAATGTAGTTAATCTGTAGATTAAAGGTAATATGCATATTGACGGCATTTGAGCTTTAGTAATAACCTATGCATATAAAGCCTATAGGTAGCAGCATGAAGTTCGCAACATATTTCTTCTTTAAAATAAATGATCTTCTAAAATAAAGGCTGCGTTACTCCCTCCCCCTTCCCAAATTCAAGATTTAAAGATTTAAAGACACGAGGGGGGAAGGCATTTTGTACCAGTTCCCCACGTTTCATAGGGGGCTTTTGTTATGACTATTATAATATTTTTTTAAACTTCCTTTTCAAGTATATACATGGATGTTTAAACATAGCTCTTGAAGGTAATTCTAGTGGCACCGTGTGCAAAAATAAAAAATAAATAAAATTAAATTAAAATTAAAATCATGGAACTAGAGAAAATAAGATGCATAAAAAATTTTAGATTCATTCATTTGATTTTTGCAAGGTAATTTATGAAATTATTTGATTTAAAACAGCACTAAAAACTATTTGAATGAAATGTTTTTTTTTTAATTGTTGTTGTTGAAAAAAATATTGTTTTGTTCATTTTCAGGAATTAAAAGGAAAAAAAATACATTATCTTTTGGAATTATGCAAACAAAGCATAAAGTTTATTTTTACCGGAAAATGTAACATAACAAAAATTTTGATATACCGCAATTTTACATTAATTAATTACCGTAACATCATTTTATTTAAATAAATATTACTGTAAAAATTTAAATTTCAAAGTAAAAATAGATTTTATATAATAATGAAATTTTCGGATGCTGCATCCAAAGTGCTGGTACTTAATTTGATCCGGCATTTTTTGTAGTTTTCGTTTATTTTCGTTTGCACAAACGAAAATAAATGAAGCACCTAACTAAAAATTACGTACGAATCAAAAATCATGTGTTGATGTTGCTTCTCAAGTGACGTAATACGTAATTTATCTTCATGCTTCTAAGATATGCTGAACAATGCTTCTAAGATATGTCTTTTATCTTTTAATTATAAGTATATTCAGGAATATTACAGACTGATTAAAATATATATTATATTTATAAATATATTCTAGAATATTACAGATTGATTAAAATATATATTATATTTAGAAATATATTCTAGAATAATACAGATTGATTAGAATATATATTATACTTATAAATATATTCAGGAATATTACAGATTGATTAAAATATATATTATATTTAGAAATATATTCTAGAATATTACAGATTGATTAAAATATATATTATATTTAGAAATATAATATCGTATTTAAGCAAATTTTTTTAAGTGAACTCAAACAATATATTCGTAGTTGTAGAAAGCTTTAATGAACAAATTAAGGTTACTAATGCATTAAGCTTAGTACAGTTAATCGCTGTTCCATTTTAACTTAAACATATTAAAGTAATATAAGCATTTTCGACTACGTAATTAGGTAAATTTAGCACTTCACTTGTGCATACTTTACGCAAGCTATTAAATTGAGAAGAATTGAGATTGTTCTGATCAGGAATAGGTAATTGCGTATCACAAAACATAAAAGTATACATGAAAACGTACTTAGAAGTATGAGATATAATGAGAAATTGTTAAATCTTTCCTGTGCGGTCTTTTTAATCTAAAATATTATTTATCATCTGAAATCTTTATAAACTGAAATATTATGCATTAATAGAATTTTGTTAATCTTTAATCTTCAGAAAGAAAGCATGCAAGCTTTGTGCGTGCGAAACTACTATAAGCTTAGAAAGACTAAAATATATGCAGTTATTTTCCTGCATTATTAAATATGGGTTTTTTTTTCTATTTTCTCTACCACAAAATAATATTCTTAACTAGAACTCAGTATAAACCTGAAATAATGAGCATCTTAAAGCTTTCATATAAAAAATTTTATTGCTGATATCCCAAACTTATTTATTTATTTGTTTATATCTAGCTGAAACCTTAAATATGGATTAAATTTATTTGTTTCCCCAAAATGTCTTCGATAGTATTTTTATTCTGAGAGCACAGTATGTTTTGAATTTATTGTGCTGATCATTTTATTCTTTGTTGTTTTATGAAAAAAAAACTTTTCTTTGCAAATAGGATTCGTAGAAAGAATCTTTCGATTAGTATTGCCTATAACAGTGAATAATTTAAAATTTTTTGTTCTCAAATTTCAATTGCTTGAAATTAAATACAATTCTTAGAACAAAAGAACTTTAGAAACAATTTCGTCCACCCCCTTTATATTTAACGATGCCCATAAATTTGAACTAAAAATATTTCTTTTCATTTTTATTAAATAGAAAATACTGAAAAATGAAAAAATAGATCACACTGAATTATTATTTTCATTTCGTAAATCTGGGACATACATACGCTTTTACCAGTAACAAATTGCCGCTTAAAACAAAAAAAATTGTTTTGAACTAAAAGAAGTTTTTTTCAATAATTCAAATGCTTTAATTAATTTAATGTTTAACGTAATAAATAAGAAATTTGTTTTCCAAGTCTTAATAATGACCCTCTTTCTTTGTTTGGATAGCATTCTAAAAGCAAATGATTATATTTAAATGCTCTAAGTGTATTCTAACCAAAATAATGAACTTAATCGCTTTAAATTAAGAAGCTTTTTCATGCTTTCAAATTTTAGAAAGGCCATTTTTTTACGTTTTTATTTGGAGTATTATTTATTTTAATTAAAATTACAATAATACTTATAAAAAAACTTATGGCTAAAAAGACTTTTCTTGTTTATTTCAAAACAAGATAACAGACTTAAATAGGGCAAAAAACGTGCAATTTAGGCTTATAACAAGCAGAATTTTTTATTTTTTTCCATAATTATTATTCTAATTTAATGCCTTATGCATTTATTTAGAGTTTAATTTGACTTTAAAGAATTTAGTAAAACAGTGGCACTAATCTTAACGAATTGTAGCCCTGCTACTTTTGCTACATGGCATATAGTATCTTGATATTATGGCATTTAAATAATTAACAAGAAAAGACTTTTTCTAATGTATCGATATATAACAGTCGTTGAACTACCGACCCAATTTTTGGGTTTACGATTACTAATGTTCAACGCCGTAGCCTTGTAATTTTGAGACAAGGGAGCACCTGGATCAAACATTGGGAGAAATTTGCTTTCGTGGAGGACTTCTTGATTGAACTAACCCGCATTTGCGTTACATGGAGAGGAAGACCACGAGAACCTCCCACGGTTAGCCTGAACATATGATCCCTCTACCACTGAGGATATTTCACGTCAGCACAGTGGTCAGTGCAAGCCGGATGCGAAATTCGTATCGATCAGCCATCGCCGGAATCGATCCCCGGATCAGCTTGTTGGAAGGCGAGCGCTCTATCCCCTGAGCCATCATATCTTTAAAAGCCTGCAGCACTACCTATTTATGTATAACTTACTCACTTACTCACTTATATTATTAGATAAAAAATTCTCTCTGCCTGTCTTAGTATATTTAGTATATATATATATATAAGGTTACTAATGCATTAAGCTTAGTACAGTTAATCGCTGTTCCATTTTAACTTAAACATATTAAAGTAATATAAGCATTTTCGACAACGTAATTAGGTAAATTTAGCACTTCNTGAGAGAGAGAGAGGGAGAGAGAGAGAGAGAGAGAGAGAGAGAGAGAGAGGTGAAGGTTAGCATGGAGACAAGAAGAGGGGTCTTCACGGAAAACCTCTTTTAGCGATATGAGTCCGTTTATTTGATCACTTCTTATTGCGTTATAATATATACGTTAGCACATAATTTGAAAATTTGGTTATTTATAAACACAGAAAACGTGTCTATGATCAGTTCTTCGTATTTAATAAAATTTTGAAAATCCAACCCACCTTCCCACCAAAAGTTAATGATCTTAAAATTACAATTATTTTTTTGGCATTAAGCTAAATTAATTTCATTTCAATCTCAATCCCAAAAATATTTTAACACTACATTGCTGGAAATAAATAAACCCTAGAAAGGGTTAAATGGCCTATCATCGGTCCTATTTAAACCAGTCTAAATAAACCAGTCAACTATATTTTAAACATGCAGCATTTCACCTATATTATCATCAATAAAAATTACTGTCATAAGCATCTGAATGTGCTACTAAAAATAGAATTTTTTTTTTAAAATTACAAGTAAAAAAGAAAAAGAATACGCAGAAAAGGAAATATAATTTTGTTTCTATTAATAAGAATATTTTATTAAATAATTTTATTATTTAAAGCTACGAGGAATTGAAATGTTTCTTGAGTTTCAATTTCTACTCACGTCTATGACTAAATAAAGAAGAAACAGCGCATCGCAATTATCTTAATCTTATTATTTTTTCATATCTTCAACTGAATCAGGTTTAAACTTATAATGGAAAAACACAAAACAATGTAACGGAATTAACTCGTTTCGTTCTTTCCATTTTGATGTCTCGGAAAGATACTATTATGATTGACAAGTCAAGAAATAAATTATGCATTGATACTTATCCGTTTATAGTGTAATTGCCAAAAGGTTACATCAAAGTTCAGGTAACATAGTTTTGCATAAGAAATATGTTTTCTTTTAAATACTTTTATTTAGTTTATTCCTTTTCTGCACTTATGATCTTTACCTAAATATGTATTTGAATTCAGTTTATAGAATTGCTTTTAAATTATTATTTTAAAGTGAGTTTTAAAAAAAAATAAGAATATTTTTAATTTTTATATCCAACTTGAATTCAGTTAAAGTTCGAATTTTTTAATTTATTACGTGGCTCCGCTCACCAACCGTTGTGATTGCTTCTCATTCATCGTTTTCTTAAGGTCAGTAGTTTTAAAAAAAAAAAAGAATCTGAATAAATTATATAGTTATTATAATTTCATTAAACAAACATTTGTTAATATGCGAATCGTGACAAAACGAACGATAACCTAGAATTGGAAAATAATCAACTGCCCTTTAAACTTAAGACTACAGAATGTAAAAGAAGAAATAAATGAGAGGTAATTTTAATCGTTAAAGAAGAATAACGATAGCCTTATATTATTATAGCAGTTCAAATTGAAAACTCTTTTATCTATCTTGAATTAGGTTTTTCATATTTTTAAGGCAGCGTCAAATCTCTGTTTCTTCCTCTTTTTAGTACTTTTGACATCAACTCAAGCTTGAGCTTATAAAATAAAGAAAACTTGTGAGAGATAAATAATTATTTTATGCAAAAATGAATAGTTAGGCATTATTTAACACATAAAAAGTGATAGTAAAATGCTGTAGTTTCGATAAGAGTAATTAAATCTGCCATAACGTTTGAAAGAAATTGAAATTAAGTTTGTTGTTAAGTTCATTATTAAAAATGGTTCTTTCAGCACTTTCATTTTCAACTCCGTAATTGCATTTGTGTGGGGTTGCAGAGCGGACCACTTGGTTGTTTTTACTATAAATCTAGTACTCTGGAACTAATTATCGAATGTTATTTTTATTCCCTCATACTTCTTATGTATTTTTCTTTAGTCCGTCGTAATTTTAAGTTTCTAAGTATTGTCTAAATGTAATAGATGTAAAATTACAAACAAAATGCAAAATTACACATTCAAAGCAGCGTTTTTTTTTCTTCTTTTTTTTGTATGAAGAAAACTTTTAACTGTTGTAAAAGTATTATTGAATAAAATATGTATACACCTACATTTTAAAATTATTTGATTGTTGTGTTATATTAAAATTCTAAAATTTATCACATAACAAATAATTTTTTTCCAGGAACTGTGGTATAAGAAAGCTTTGGAAATGAGTGCTAAAAAATTTTAATTCACGCAACCAAAAAAAAAAAAAAAAAAAAAAAAAAAAAAAAAAAAAAAAAAAANAAAAAAAAAACGCTAAAATTTTCAACTTGTCGCTCACTTTGCAAAGCTATTACGATCAAGAAATCAAAGATGGCTACTTATTTTAGGAGACAAAATTCTGAATTCTGGGGAAAAAATATATTTCTAATGAGAAAGGACGATCTTCGTATCTGAATGTGCAACTTAATCAATTTGGGAGTTTTAACTAATTAAAAAAATTTAAACATATTTTCGAACTATAAATTAATAATTTTATTAGGACGAATAGAAAGTTTTTCCAGGTTGAAACTGTTCTAAGAGCCACCAGGAACATGCAAATTACACGGATGTAAAAACCTGAATTCGAACTTAAAAGGTGAGAGAAAAGCCTTACTCTCAGAAAAACATATCTGATGTGATTTAAAAGGCAAAATTCATTGGGAAAAAGCAACAATATAAATTTTAAATAGTTTCACATTAGGGGGATGTGACAAATGTGAAATTTTTAGAGTGATAAGCGAATAACTGAAACGGTTACTCAAAAATTTGAAGAAATAGTTCAAAAATTTAAATACTTGGTACGAAAATCTGAAAAATAACATATTTTACCCAAAATGTGATTTTTTTTAAAAATAAATTATAAATTTTTTACTCTTTTTTTAAAAAAAGCTTTTTCCATGCTGCATTTCCGGTTCAAATGAAAATTAAGATTATTTTTACTAAATTCAATGAGGTAAAACATGACCCGTAAAGCAATGCTGTAATCGGCTCATGTCAGTAAAAAATTGGGAATTTTTATGTGTTTAAACTTATAATATAGGCTAATTGAAGAGTAATCAAGCTCCAATTACTTTAATAACTGAATAGATATTCCTATTGCGACGTGAATAGCCAAATTGAAGGGGCAATATAACCGTATTCTCAGATATTCTCTAACATTACATCATCCAACCAAGGCCCAGTATCTAGCCTAAGTCATGGCTCAATCTTTTATTGGTTTATTGGATTTACATACACTTGCAGGCCTGTTTGCTCAATTTAGGCTTATAAACCTTTTTCAAATAGAAGGACGGATGCACAATACAGAGAAGTACATCACCAAAATACATCCAGGGTAACAGCAGGATTCGAACCCGCAACCTCCACGCTTTGCACAGCGTTTGGTGTGGGCGATACCACTTAGCCAAGGAGGCCCCCACAATCTTTTAGCAGCCATGGTAGGAATCTCTTGCGAATTTGACCCCGATCAGACGCCGTGGACAATACCCGCGCTCTTACCTCTCTCTCCTAACTCCCTTACAAATAAACGAGAGAACTATCAGTTCATCCTGTTGCGTATACACGCTAGGTGTTTAGTGACCAAATGGTATCGAACTAACAACCACAGCTCTTCACTAGTTATCTGAGCTATATCTCTATAAAAGTTGGAATGAGAGTTAGAGCAGACGGTGCAACATCTTCAAGTTGGTTCTCAATTCATCGAAGACCAATCGCCATTTTCCATGTTACATTAACAGTTGAAATCAGGCTGCTTAGATAGTTTCAATATCATAAAAGGTTTTTTATGAAAACAACCCATTTCCTATTCCTATTTCATAAAAGTCTGTCTGAGTAGTCCCATAGTGTGATGATCGTAAGATACGGTTCCGAAAAAAATCATTGAAGTCACGCATCACTGGCTGCGGTCATTGAACAAGTGAGTGACCACTTTTTCAGGTACGGTATCGGTTCTCGTAAAACTATTCTACCGTAAAGTGATCGACGTCGTGCTGCGGTTGTTGAGCTACCATGAGGGAGCCATCCCCTTTGACGGGAATCAAATTGAGATGGTATGCCTTTAGATCATCCGCGCTCCCAGACCATCGTCAATAGACCATTGAGCAGCTCTAAGGTAACGTAAATAAAAAAAAAAACTAGGGAGATTTCAATCCTGGTTCTACACAAATGTTTCATTTATGTAAGATTAAATGTTTTCTTAATTCATATATTTTATGTTTTGTTTCATGAATGGTATTAGAGCATCTGCAATGTTACTCATTTCTTTTAAATGCTTGAACAGGGACATACATAAGTTGTATTGAGTATTCCGATGTACTGAGATTTAACTACGTGGGACAGTTTGGAACGCAATAGTGAGTCTTATTATGTTACAAATGGTACAACTGTTACTATACGAATGTATATTTTTTACAAATTTCTGTTACAAATGAACAACTCGTCGAATTTCACTTGATCATCTAAAATATGCTTCCACTATTTGAACTGCACCATGCTGTAGTATTAAGTCTTTCTTTAACAATCGTCTAATTCATATGATCCTTTTTAGTTCATCTATTTTCATTGAGCTACTTACGTCAAAAGACCTTTCGAAGAAATTAATATGTTAAAGCAATAAGCTTTTGACGAAAAAAAAATCGTACTGCACTGCTATCGTATTGTAACAGGTATCTGGAAATAACATGATATTTTCATAACAGACATAATTCTATAACCAATACAAAATAATCGCTTCAGAAAATACAAGCAATCTTTAAAAGCCATGTAATTTAATTTAAATTTATATTTTACTTCTTTATTGTTTTATTCACTAATTTTATACTAAAAAAATAGTCCAAAATGTTTAACACAAATGCTTATTATGAACAAATGATACGAATAACGATTTTTTAGAATTGTTAAAAGTTAGAAAATGGTGTTTTCTGACGCAAATTTTAGAAATAAAAAGAGCTTAAATTCACCCCATTCACTCAGTCATAGTTAAAAAGAATCTAGTTCAACTCTTAGAACTCATTTTATTAAATTAATTACATTAAAAAAGCAGAAAATTGGTGTTTGCTTTTAAATCTCTATATCCCTCGCCAGCGACACATTTCCTAAATTGCTTACTAAAATTAAAGGTGATTGATGTTAACATTTATACATAACATCTTTATTTAATTTATTTATGAAGACCATAATGAAATATCTTAAATAAATAATTTAATATTCATTCCTGGCGAAGGAGACGAACAAATTATGATTATAAATTATTTAACTCAGTAGTGTTGAACTTCAATCTGCAGAACGTGAGCTGCAGCTGAACAAAATAACTTGCTCTTGAAATCTAAATATAAAGATTCATTGCACTCGGTCACTTGTTTCTTAAAAATGTATTTTTGTCAGTTAGCTTCGAACTCACATTAATTCTAAATTCGTTACTATTTTTGGAATGACTACATATCTCACCAATTCATAATTTTCTGGTTTTTTACAACAAAAAAAAGAAGAAAAAAACTGTCTAACTCTGAAGTTTAGCATTTATAATAATAGGGGAGCATTCATTGGAATGAGATTTTGAAAAGAAACTAAAAAAATAATGAAAACTTTTACCATTTAAAGTGAAGTATGTCACCAGTTGCGTTCACTGAAAAAACTGCTTGCCTGAACTTTGACATATTTCAAAGGGTATTGTTATTATTCCAAACATCAGGTAGAGCATTAAATACGGTTTTTTAAACCTCATCAGACAAGTTCTTAGGGGAAATGTAACTTTGACCCTTTCACGAAGATCCCAATCCTTCATGGACAGTTATCTCTTTTTATTGACAATTTGACTTTTGGGGAGTGAATTTAGTGTAATTGATTAAGAAGCAATTAAAGAATAATATCAGAGTTATAGCCGATTCCTGAAGAAAAAAAAAGAACTGCTGATAGTTTCGGCATATATATATATATANATATATATATATATATTGCATGCTATATTATATACATAAACTGCTAAATATAATATTTTTCACTTATTCTCATCGACATTCTCACATGCAAAATAATGAAAAAAATACCAAAAATACGTTTACTAAAAATTCTGCTTCAAATTGTTATACTCTTATCAAAGAACTTTTTAATTTTTGAAAGTCATGCCAAACAAGATCTTAGTATATAATATTGGAAAAAAAGAAAAACATATCAGAATTTCTCTAAAATCTGCTAAAATTTAATTCATGGTCTTTTACGACGTTTTCAGAACATTCAAAAGCTTCAGTTTTCATTTTTAGTAAATCTGATGAATTATCTGCAACGTCAAACAAATCTTCTAAATCTGACCTTTAAATCTATAAAATGTCTTCCCCATTAAGAGCTTTTCTTTAGATTAAAAACTAAATAGTTCCTTAATCATTTTTTAAAACCGTCAGTTTAAGCTATTACGAATTGTGGATAGTTCTTCTTTTAAAGATTTTATACAATAAATATTGTGCTAAGATTATGAGAGTAGATATATTTGGAATGCTTTTGCCTTATAGAAAAGATTTTTTGTTCCATGGAACTTTCCATTCTTTCGGAAGGTTTACCGATTTCGAATAAGTATTTTTGGGTCAGCTTAATTATAATTGGACTGATCTTTACTTAAGAAAGGCATCTTTAATATAAAAATATTACGAAACACATAAGTCCAAAATCAAAGTCATTACGTGAGCAATGCTTTCAGGGCAAATTTTGTTTCTCGACCATTCGCTATTTAAAGTTTAAGTTATGGAAAAACTTAGTTCAGCTAAACTTAGAGTAAACTATAAAGTTCAAAATGTTGATTTTTTTTTCAAAGTATCAAAATACAAACAAATTATGACAGGATTTTTCCTTCACTGCATTATCCTGAGGAATCCTGCCATAATTTGTTTGCATTTTAGTATTTTGAAAAACAATTTTCAACATTTCGAACTTAATAGTTTATTTTAAGTTAACCTCAACTTATTTTTTCTCTAAATTTTAAAATTCCGCAGTGGACTGATCGTAAATTCACGGTTCCCAGTAGAACACCGAAATCAAGCTTCACTGACTGTTGTCAGTAAGTGGGTGGGTAACCACTTTAATCAGCCTACGTAGGGACCAAAGGTGCGCGGTATCGGTCCTCGTTAAACAGTTCTACAGTAAAGTGCTCGACTTCTCGTGCAGATCGTCGGGATACTAAAGGTGAGGAGCCATCCCATCTGCAGAGGATCAAAATTGTGATGGCATGTCTTTGGATCATCCTCAGGGATGTTTCCCGGACCGTCGCCAGTGTCGCCCATTGTGCAGCTCTAGTGCGAAGTAAATAAAATACCTTCCTACGTCTAAATTTTAAATTACTTAGTAGGTGAAAGAGAATTTGCAGAGAGTGATTTCACCTGCAGTATGGCTTCCTTTTTATACAGGGCTATGATAGAAACTGATTCATATTCAATAGAAGAAAGCGATGCCTCACACGGTTAGCCTAAGTTTCGGAAATTACTCATGTTCCTGTAATCAGTGCACTACTAAAGATATTTTTTCCAGCGATGAATCTGGACCAGAAGGTAATTCAACAATTAACAGCCCAGATGTGAAGCAGCCGACAAACGGTCGATAGTTAAACTGTTTGTTTTTAAAAAAGAACACTTGATTGAATGAATTTAAAGATAAATCAAACAAAGTATCAAAGTTATCAATCCCCAACCAAATTTTAAACTTTTCTCTTGGCTTTGAGGAAGGAAAAATACTACTTTTAATTAATACCTTTAAAATAAACTAATTAAAAAGTAATAAAGGTATTCTGCGCTATTATAATTAAATCGACTATATTTATGAAACACAAAGTTCTGTAATGTAAACTAGGGAGGACATACATCCAGTGCTCGTTTCACCTCAGAACCATAATGCCTCTCAATTTGAGCTCTCTTTTCATTGGAAACTTATGCATTTTAGCTTAGCTTTATATAGCTGGTTGATAAAAGTTTAGCGTTTTTTTTTTTCAGCATTGTTAAACGTAATCGCAACTACATTTCTTTTGTAAAATGTTTAATTTAAGACGGATTTCATTTATGGTACAAGATAAGGTATGTTTTAATAGAAATAATTTACACAGAAAAGAGATGCTGCTGTTTTCTTTAGTAGATATTATTTTTTTATTCGTTTTTTTTATTCGATTTTTTTTCATACTTATGATTGCTCAATTACTTGATACTTTAGTTTCAGTTCTTTGTTGCCAAAGCGAAAAAGAAATCTCCTCGTTTTTTTTACATAATACATACACATTACAAGATATTTTTATGCATCTGATAATACATACGCGTCAGCGTTTTTCATAATTCGATATATTTTAGGAAATAATTTTCTCGTAACTCAACTTTGTGCAATTATTCGAAATATAGATTGAAAATGTCATATTTTCTTTTTCCTGGAACATCATACTTGATTAAGGGAGGTAAAAAGATCAAGTAACTGAAGTGAAGGTTAAAGGCCGGTATCCGGTTAGAAGTAAATATCGTGATTTTTTAAACCGAAACAATACTCCCATCAAACAACTAGCGTGCCTGAAGGCTCTTTACAAAAAAAATAAAGAACTTTTTCAGCTTTACGATGCGGTTAGCTCTAAATGCATAATTTATTTTAAGCAAACTACGATAATAACAACAATATGAACTATAAATAACCACGCTATCATACCATTCGTCAACATTATTAAATTTAAAATTAGTTTCGGTTTCATTTTATTTAAATACTTTTAAGATATTAAAATGTATGTGTTAATATTATACGCTCTCAGTCATTTTCTACTACTTGCAGAATTGTACTTTAATATGCATTTTTCAAAAATTTATAAAAATTATTTAAAATTTATAATTTAAAATAAGTAATCTTAATAATATTAATAATTTAAAATTTACGAAAAAAATTAAGAAAATAACAGTTAGAGTCTCTTCATTTATGTACAGACTCTATGTGTTTATGTCTGTACATTTTAATACATGTACATTTATTGACAATCAGTTAAAATGATCTGGTGCATGATGTAAAATATGAAAGTTATGCTCAATTATGGCGTATTAGAATTAACCATTTATTTAATAAATTAATTTCTTGCAACGGGGTAAGTCATGCCCCCACTAAATTCTTCTGGTTGCTATACAGGTTTATAAAAAAGCAATACCGTAGTATCAATTTAAAATATAAAATTTTAAGTATTCTTCATATTATAATGAACGTGAATGAGTTATATCTCCAAAATAATTGGAACAAATAAAATAATTTTTCTACCAATATTCACTTTTCGGATATACTTTAAATTATACTTTGAAGTATCTTTAGAAAATTAACAAGATCATCTACATTTTGTCTTCAACTAATAGTTTTAATATTCAGTTTATAAGTATCAGTAATACGTTTGTTGCCCCCAATACAAATGTATTTTAGGGTTGTAAAAGTCAATCTGAAGAAATATATTTGCAAGCTGCCTCCGATGACCAGCTGATCTGCCTTTTTAAATAAGTATAATTTCAAGTTTTTCGAGATTTAAAATCGCTGAGTCAGAAACAATATGTAGGTATAAATCGATTCTTCTCTACTGAGAGTGGATTTAATTTTAAGCCTCTGGGATCCTGGGACCTTTAATTTTAAGCCACTTTCAGATCTTGTTGCGTATAGGGGAATTTTTAACATTTAATGAAATCGGGTATTATGCTGAAATTGCAATTAAAAAATTTTCTGCTAAGCCCCATTCTTCTGTTTCAAACAACAACAAAAATTAATTTGCTCAATAGCCATTTTAATCGACAATAAAACAAATCGGCAACTTTGGTAAAATCAAGCTATGCATTTGTTTACTATAATAGCCACATACACCGAAGAGCCATTACATTATGACCACCCTCCATCTATAACAATGGGCTCGCCCAGGTTTTCATGGTTTCTCGCCCAGGAACAATGTTTTCATGGGGCACATTAGGACCCATAATCCTCATAGAACAATCCCTGACGTCTGTAAGCTACTTGAACATAATTGCAGACCAGGTTCACCCATTCATGGCAACAGTTTTTCCTGCGTGGGATGGTGTATACCAACAGGATAATGCACCGTATCATAAGGGTCGAATCGTCATGGATTGGTTCGAGGAACATTCCAGTGACTTTCAAGTCATGTCTTGACCCCCAAATTCACCTGACCTTAATCCAATAGAGCATGGTCCTACTTGGAAAACCAAATTCGTGCTGCCACGCTACCCCCTTGCAATGTGAGATTGCAGGACCAGTTGGTGAGCGCTAGGTACCAGATACCTCAGACTACCTATCAGTACCTTGTGGAATCAATGCCACAGTGGGTTCTAGCAGTTTTGAGGGATAAAGGTGGTCCTACATGTTATTAGCAGGTGGTCATAATGCAATGGCTCTTCGGTGTATAATCACACACCATGACACAGGTAAACGATGACTGGTGTAAATACGAAATAGGCGCTATTTGTTCTACTTGTTGGCGGCCATAGTCCTATAACCGATAAGTACCAATGTTTTTTTGATAAAGTTTATGATATTTTCATTTAAAGGATAATAAAGTTTGCGAATTAAAAATTCGTGTTTAAATAAGATGTTTTCAACTAATTATTATCTTTAATAGATGGTTATAAAAAGTTTTATTACAGCATAATAAATGTAAGCGCTTGAAATTGAAATGCCGTCTGAACAATTATGAAGAAGCACATTTATGTTTACAATAAGTGCTGCAAGTGTGTTAATGTGAGTGTATCAATCCGGATTGGTTGTTAAAACGCGGCATTTGTTTAAGTTAGCAACAGTTCTTTCCATTCAATTTTGAGTTAGCCAAGTCCGCCATGATTCAATTCTCTTAAGTATATGTAATGGATCTTAGGTAATAAGTCTTAAATACATTCTATATTCTTTCACAGAGATTTCAATTCCTTCATTATATATTTCTTAATTAAAATAAGGACAGGCATGAAGCCATGTAGAGCATAAACAAACTAATTATGCATCGAAGTTGACAGGTTCACAAAACAAAAATATATCATGGTTACAGTAAAATGCATAGACAGATAATAAAGTTAAGTTAAGCAGAGGATGTAGACGAGAAAGAATTGTATTTAATTAACAGCACTGTATTTAATTAACTTCATGTTAATTAACATTCTAATTTGTGTGGAGAAACTTAGCTCAACTTTAACACACCAGTTTGTTCATAAACAATCCGCTGGCGCTGACGTCAAAGGTCCCACATGTGTGGGTATCCGTTATCTTCTTGAAGTAGAAGTACCCAATTGCCCCTTACGGTAACTTATGTTGCTTATGTTGGCCTGAAAATTTGTTTTAACTCTTGATCATACTTCTACACTTAAACTTATGTGCAGGAATGTTTAATTTTTTCTCGAGATTTCGTTTGCCTTTCTATTTTTTTAAATATTTTATGACGATCGTTTTTGCATGACAGTGCACGTTAAAACAATGAAAAAACGAGTTTTTTTTCGATATTGCTGCAAACAACCCAATATAGAGGGATGGGAAATATCGCAAAAAGATCAAAGAAATATTAGAAATGTGCACCAAAAAGCGTCCTACCAAACGGTGAAGTCACTCAAAAGATATTTAGGAAAGTTTAATATGTAGCCATAATTTTCACTAATGGAATCACATCCGGTGGCTTTATGTAATTAGATTAGTCAAAATACGTTTTTAGTTATCCAACGGAAATAAATACTAAAGGATAGTCAAAATTTACCAAATCAGGCAATTTTCTTCGATACTTATCTATTCGAGGGGACGTACAAAATCGCTTTCTATCTATCAATATTAACTGCACAATTTTGATTGGCTTCAATTGGTATTAAATATATTAATATAATGCATTTTATCTATATTAGTATAAATTGTACCCAATGAAACTTCCCCAATTCCCATAATTCCAGTAATACATACTAGTAAAAATAATTAAGCAAAATAGTTGTCAATAATAGTATGGCAGTCTTTTACGCTTCTTCAGAACAAATTAGTACCATTTCTTCAACAATCTATATTTTAAATGATTAGCTCATTTTCTATTTCAATTAGACTTTTATTGCCAAAATTAATTGGCTCCAAAAATAGTAGAATAATTATGTACTTTTCTTCCAAATGAATTATAGTACCATTTCTCCATTAAGCTTTCGAGTTAGTAGCTTATTTTACTATTTCAATTGCTACTAATTACGAAAAAAATTAAGCATCAATGGTGCCAATAACCGCATGGCGAGTTTTTACTATTCTTTTAATCACTAAGTAACATTGCTCGATTTTGTTTTTTACTACAGTAGCTTGTATTTTTTTTATTTCAGTAAAAACTTATTTACAAAATTAAATAAATATCATTGATGTCAAAAATGGTAAAGCGATTCTTTACTTCTATCATAAACAATTTATAGTACCATTTCTTTATTAATTTTGCCTTTTAATTCACCTTATTCTCGACCGTGTTTCATGTTTTCCACGGTAGGGGTCAGTATTTGTAGAGGTTGTTTAAACTTCCGGTATAAGATTCAGGTATGGATGGGTGGCCTAATGTAAACAATAACAAGCGTCCTTAAACCGGAAGAAGTTTAGAAAATTTCCGGTGTATCCCTCCGCTTATGTTATGACTACGAGGCGATGTGTGAACAAGCCTAATATTCTATGCAGTTTTGTTACTGTAATTTGGGTTCAAATCTAAACATAATTGTACCATTCATAAGAGCTTTCAGAAATGTATTGATTCTCAGAGGTCCTAAGGCCAAAAAAATTTTGGAAAGTTAATATCTCATTGTGAATAATTCTTAAGGTTTGCCATGTTTTGTATTTTATCCCTTATTTGGCTACATTTAATAAAATGTCGCCAAAAATATCCTTAAAAATATCTTTTTAAGTTAGCCTGATGAGAAAATATTCTAATGATTATAATATTAATATGATAATGCTGAAGTTTAAAGGCTGAAAGAAAGAACTCGGTACATGTGAAATACTGCAAAAGATATGATGCAATAATATGATGGCGCGTTTTTTCAATCTGCGGCGTAAAATTATATCGGAAGCAGTAACCCGGAAGACTGGAAAGAGCAATTTAACCACTAGTGCCACCACTCTTAGCTTTGCACGATCACCCATCCATAAAAATTTCTGCTGGTGTAAACCAAATTGCGTAAATCCGCATCTTAACTATCATGTAATTGCAAATCAATTTAGGACAATTTCCCAAAGTACTTTTTCTTACATCTTTATATGAAATTTCAAAATATGAAGAACACATTTTTTCACAAAATCACGGCCCAAAAATTAAATTAAGAAAAACTAAGTATTCCGAGTATAAACAAACAAATACGCAGCGTCAAAAAAGGAAATAGTCACTTTAATGTTATGACATCAGAAGAGGATCTCAAGACTTCCGGTAGCGTTTGTTTTTTTAGGATAAATGGTGACTGCAGAATTTTTCTTAAATTATTATTTCAAGAATTTTCTATTACCAAAATTAATCTAGCATCATTGGTGTCAATGACATATCCCGATCTTCTACGTTTCTCCTAACCAATTAGTATTACTACTTCATAATTTTTTTTTTACTACATATTTTTTTACTACATATTTTTTTATTTCAATTACCTCTGGTTTTAAATTATTAGTCTTATAGAAACAAGTTTTAAAGGCATAACAAAGTTAACACATTCAGAGCTTTAGGAATAATAATTTGGTAATATAGTCTGCCTATACTAACATGTTTCTGTCGGTGAATGCGTTATCAGACATAGTGAATAAAAATGATTAAATGTCAAAGAACATGCCAACAACTCCAGATAACTGTAAGCAAGCAAACATCACTGATATTATCTTAAAGCGAAATCATTAGTAGTTAAATTTTCATCAATGTCGGCTTCTAAGCATTAAAAAAATACCATTTTTCAAACGTCACTACAAAACGATTTAATTGAAATCTTCGGATGATTTTTAGGATATAGATAGTTAAAATTGCTCCTTCCAACCACTCTAAATATTTTGGTGCTCTAGCGTAAGCAATTTAAGAGTTATAAGTAGGTGTTCTTGCTTAAGCAGTATAAGAGTGACACACGGACAAACTCTTCCTTTTATTATGGATAAAAGTGACAATAACCTAGAATGAATTCATCTACATGGGAATTTACAAAGTTTAAAACCATATGTAGGGTATATTCTATCAATATACCCTTAAATATTTTAGAAATTTTAAAAAAATATTCACATTGGAATCACAATTCTTTTGAAGCGAATAAATAAAAACGTTTACAAAATAATTCTAAAATTTATTTAAAGAAAAAGAAAAAATTTGGAATTAAAATGGAAATCATTATCCTAAAATAAAGTTCATTCATTTTGTAAAGCAAAAAACCAGTTCTTAACGAAAAGTGCGTATCTTGAAGTTTCAGCCGTCTATAATTAAACTGGTTCTCCATAATTTAAAGTTCACTTTGATAATAATTCGTTAGAGTATGAGCCAGCGTGGACAGAAAAAATGCATTTCGAGAGATAAATTAACAATTTCTATGAAAAATAGTAATGATGTGTCTTTTAAAAATCAAAATCTAAATTATTCTAAACGATAATGCCTTTATTTACTCGAATCAAATAATAAAATAGATATACCATGAATTATAAAAAAATTAATTCATATTCTTATTTACTTTTATGTTTTGATAAAAACGAAATCATGTGTTCGAAAATATCGCTTATCGTAGGTTAAGTAGCAATGAGCTGGTATTAACGTTTAAACTAAAAAATTTCTGAGATCAGTTTCCTTTTGTTTATTTATGCATATTTCTGTACTGATATTATCATCATATGATAACCTTTTTTCTGAAATATATTTTGCAGCGAAATATTCACCAAAACTAATAAGAGCTCAGTAACTAGGCTCTCTCTATTTTTTTTATTGACGGCGAATGGAGATGCGGCAATTATTTGCGCAGTGAGAATGCTCCTTCACGTTCTCAATTGCAAGCAAATGAAATTCTATCATTGAGAACGGTCACAACAGAGAGACTTTAAGCGAGACAGAAATAAGTAGTCAAAATCGCACAAATGGGAGTTATTTGCTGTTGTGATTATTTGAAAAGGGAAAATTTCCTTTTCCTAATGATATGGATTCATGATATTTAGGATTATAAATTCTGTTTGCTTTAAGGATAATAAGTTTTTTAAAAGTTCTCATATTAGGTTAAAATGTATTCCTGTGTTAAGCAGTACTTATTTTTATTTTAATAAAGGGAAAATTTAATCTTCCAATATGGATTATAAGAATTTCTGGGACGAAAGCGTATCGCTGTATAATTCTTTAGAAGAACAAAAGTGTTTGTGCCCTTATAAATTAAATCCAAATACTTTTCTTGAAATTTCGAAAGCTTGTCTTGAAGAATCAGATGGTTGGTAACTCTTATTAGTGAAACACAATGCTCACTAATATTATCTGTTATGATTTAATTCATTATGTATTTTTTCTTGTGTGCTTACAAAGTAAGAGGTGCTATGTTGCTCATTGTAGAGATGAGTTTTACTTACAAAGAAGCTAAGATTATTTAGAATTTATAACCAAATTAATTATTGCCACTCGATTTTTGGTGTTTAAAAGACTAAATAAAGAAAATTTCATTTTAAAACAAATATCACGCTTAAAAGCAATCATGATTCAGCCAAGAAACAATTTTGTAAAAATATTTCGTTGAAGATTTGAAACTGAAAATTTGCTTTGGTAGTTCGTTTTAAAATTATGTTGGATATAAATATTTTTAAACTCTTTTTGGTGGGCATAATGTTTTTTAATATTTAAGATATATTTTTTGTTTTTAAATATTATGGGAAAGGTGTATTTTTTAAATACTCTTTTGATATTTTTTTTTAACTGAAGTTATTATGTCTTTATTTCATATCCTGACAAAAGCAAACTTATAATCAGAATACTAGTTATAAATAAAAAGCACTTTATAATTAGTGGTTCAAATGAATAAATCGTTTTAGGTGCGAAGTATTTTACAATTTTATTTTATTTTTAGTATGTACAATTTTATAATCTAAAAAAAAAAAAAAAATTAAAAAGCTCTTTTATTATTAATGTTTAATGTAATAACTGAAACAAAACTCATTGCACTTAGTAAAGAGAAATAAACATAAACATCTCATTAGAATAGCTGACAAACTTGTACTGGCCAGGAAAACTGATGTTACTAAACAAACATAAACAATAATTGGCAAGATATTGTTCAAACAGTTTTGCAGTAATAAACACATATTTAAATAGCTATTAATGATAAAATTTAGGCGAAATTCTCCTCAACTTTTTGATTTATTATTATCTAATTAATAAACATAATTTTTTTAAGAAAATGAAAGCAATTACATTATATAAACAGTTAAAACTCTTGCCAATTAAACAAATAAGAGAAAATGTTATTATATTTTTAATTACTTTTTTTATTAAAAGTGAAAAAAAAAATTATGAATTTTTTTAAACTTTTTTATGTTGGCTTACTATATTTTAGAGTTTCTATGTATAGTTTTGACATTGAGTTTATTTTGTTGATTTTTATCAATTTAGTGTAGGGGTGCGAAACTTTTTTCAGTGAAGGGCCACTTACACAGCTCATAGATTAACAAAGGGCACATATATTTAGTCATGTTAGCGGCAAATATGAGGATTTTTATCTAAACATTAGTGTTCGAAGCACCAGATATTTTTACAAGTGAACTTAGTAATATATTTGTAGAAAATTAAATACTTTTAATTATTTGAATTTATTTAAAACTCAAAACACTGATACATTTTTTAAAAAAAAAAACTTTTTTCATTTTTCACAATAATTAATTTATCAAGATGATATAATTTCTAACCAAAAAGAAGCTTACAGAATGAAGGTGCAAAAAAAAAAAAAAAAAAAAAAANAAAAAAAAAAAAAAAAAAAAAAAAAATACGTATTTAATAGAGTAATATAAATTTGAATTAAATAGATTAATGAAAGAAAATTTATAAAGTTTTGAACAGAAACCAAATAAAAAGACATTTTTACTGCGTTCAGAAGTTCCCGCGGGCTGCATGTGGACCACAGGACATAGGTTGTGCACCCCTAATTTAGTGCCTTAACTTTCGTGTATTAAGTGGAAATGATAATGATGTATGTTGTCCAGATTTTGTTAATCTAAATTAAGTTAAATATTTCAGATGAAAAAAAAGATTGTCAGTTGCTATGTATCAACATGCTAAGATTACTAGCTGAAACGTATGTTGCAGAAATTAATAAATATCAAAGAATATGCAAAGAAATACAAATATTATTCAGAGCTCTTTGTAAAGAAGATTTGTTTTACTACATGGTATGTTTTATTTTTCTAATATTGAATTATTAATGCTTAACATACTTAAATATGTTTTAATTTTTGAAATTGGCAACATTTGCTAAACAAAAAATATGGATTTACCTTTCATTATTAAAAAAAAGCAATTAGTTATGTATTTTTTTTCTATAGAATTTCTGATAACAGTGCCATTAAACTTACACATCATCATTAGTTTCCTGATGCAGTTTCTTCCTTTCTTAATTGTTGAGCTATAGCTTTGATATCCTATAGAACTTTCTTTCAAATGCTCTTTTTTTTTTGTCCCTCCTAAATTATGCTAGGGTTCAACAAACTTTAAAATAACATCTTATATCATGTAAGACCTACTAAATTTAAAGCACTTGATTCTTTCTCTAATAATAATAACTGTCAAATAAAAGCTTTTTGATGTGAACTGTTAACATATTCAATCATCTTGAGTTGTAATAACAATGAAACACGTATCAAATGACTGAAGTGTTGCATAACTGGGATCTACTATATGTAAGTTTGTTAGTAAAACAAAAAGAATTTCATAGAAGTTACATTAAAATCATTAAAGGTACACTGAGGCTTCATTTAAGAGGATACTATATTACAAGAAGAATTCTCAATGGCAAGGTCTCTTTCACTTTCATAAGTAATTTAAAATATAGAAAAATTTAGTTCGGAAGAACCTAGAATATAGAAAGTTTTAATTGCTGAAAAAAGAAAATTCATAATATCAAAATGTCTTCTTCTTCCTAATCCCCAAAATTAGCAGGGCTAAACAGTGTTCATGAAATTCATGACCTGGAGGAAGTCGGCCACCAAAAGTGGGTTTTCTAGAATGTCCCTCTTGTCCAGTCCAGGATATGTTGGGGAGAAGCCTGCATGTTGTGGCACCTGGGGCAGTATGGGAAGATTTTAACACTACCCTTGAAAGAAAGAGACTTAAGGTGGCCGCTGGTAAGCACCGTCTGATCTATCAAAATGTAAACAAATTATGTCATGATCTTAGCTGCCCTATTCTAAGTAATCCTGCCATAATTTGTTTACAATTTAATATTTAGAATTTTTTTTTCAGCATTTGAAACTTCAGGGTTTATTCTAGGTTTACCTGAACTCAATTTTCTATAGTATAAATTTTAAATTACTTATGTAGGTGAAAAAGATGTGCCTTGAAAAACTTCTCTTGTGGTATAGTGTCCTTTTAAGTTAATTTCTTACATTTTTCCTTTTATTGTTCTTGATATTCAAAAGAAATAACTATTAAGTAAGGTCAAATGTGATTTTGCATGGACAACTATTATTATCTAAGAGAGTTTAAAAAATATGCATGAAAATTTTTAAAGCATTGTATATATTATTGAAAAGGATATGAAAGTAATTAAATTAGTATTTTTTTAATTCTGTGCTTCCTTAACTATTTTTACTCTTATTTAGGTGGACAAATATTTAACAACAGGCAATCAACATTTGTCATGGTCATTTGCTAAGACTTTATCAACAATTTCCTATGGTTCTCCACTATTCATTACTAGGGAAAGGATAAATTTCATTGTAAAGAATTCAATGTTGCAATCATCTGATAATAAATGTATCCGTCTGATTGAACTTTTAAGTTTCATCATTAGCCCTGGTTTGAAAGTTTCTCATAACAAAAATGAGGATAGTAAATGTCAAAATATAGTAAACTGTACTTTGCCGTTGTCTAAAGGTATAAAATTATTTAAATAATTTTATTTTTTTTTGATCAATAACATCATTTATATAATTAATAATATCATTTAAAATTCTTTTTAGTTGTGAGTGATTGATTTTTAATTCCTTATGTAATGGAATATATTCTTTTTTATGCCAAAATGATTGTTTAGTTTGAATCTTTGTGTTAAATTATTAAGATAAAAACCTGAAGAAAGAAATCCAAAATTTGAAGTCTTAATCTTCAAATCAATGTACTAGATTTAAACTTCTGTGCATACATTTTATCTTTCTGAATACAGGATGTTTTTTTTTTTTTTTTTTTTTTAAATTAATTAAATGACATTTTCATGTTACATCAAAAAATATCCTTACTGTTTAAACTTTTGTTTTTTAAAAGCACTCAAAACTATCGTGTTTTTTCTTTTTCTTTCTACTCTGTAAAAAATATTCAAAGAAAAAGAAATTATTGTGCACATAACAATAATTTTTTTTAAAATTTCTTAGAAGAATTGAATATTCTGCATACATTTTTGCCATTCTATGTTTCTGCAAATCAAAATTAAATAATTTATTTACTTTTGATTCTTACTCATTTGGCTTTGATTTAATTAAAATATTTATTCTTTTAATTTTAAATGTTTTTTTTATTACAAATTTTCCAAGTTCAATTGTTTGCACACAATAGGTTCATGCTTTTGTATTACTATTCTAGTTGATACAGTTTAGCCTCAATTAATTAAAAGCATTTAAGGCTAAACCTGCTTCAAAAGTTTTTCGTTTAATGTGCCATAATGGTATGAAATCCAATGTAGTAAATCAACCATATTAGGGGAACTTTTTTGTTAGCTATTTGAAGACCTTTGGAGTTAAGAATGATTTCATATATGTTTGCTGTTCAGGGCTAAACAAATTTATATTTTAATAAAATGTATTTACTGTTACATGTTTTAAACAAATGATTGGAAAAAATCCTGTATTTTTTTTTTTTTTAAATTAGATTTTTTTTTTTAAAAATTTCATTTAGATTTTTTGTATATTTTTACCTTTACCAACTGAATCATCTAATAAAAATTTTAAAATATTCACTATATTTACGACAATATCAAAAATAATTAATATTTCTTACTAAAATGGTTAAAATTATTTTTTCACCAATAGCTGAATAAAAATCATAGCTAGTCATATTTTTTGAAGCTCCACATTCTAAAGAATTTTAAAATTGGGGAGCCAATTTGTCATTTGGTTATCTAGCAAAGAATAAATCAGTTCCGATCAGAAAATGTAAGTGGAAAAAAAACCCCATTTATTTTAAGTTTCTCTAGATAGAGCAGGTTTTTCTTCTTTATTGATATACACTAACTACATATTTAATAATTTTTTAAGCACTTGTATTTAAATTCACATGAAACTAAGTAGGCAATATTAAAATATGTTAATTACCAGCTAATTATTTTACATTATGTTAATGAAAAATTGTAATTTTTAAGTTTTGTCCCACCTGTATTCACTTTTATTCTCTCTCTTTTCATAAATTTTTTCCCGTCTATTTTGAAATATAATTTCTTTTTTTTTTATCATTTCTTTGTACAAAACCTTCATTTTTAATGAAACCAGATATTGAAAACCACATTTCTCTAATGAATGTAATTATCAATTGTACTGTGTAAACATTTAGACTGAAATTAAGTTTTTTTAAATAAAAATTGAGTTTTTTTTATTCTTTTAAATCATAGTTTTTTTAAATCAAAGATTTTTAAATATGAAATAATTTTAATTGGATTTAAATCATGTCAACCTTGTTTAAACTTGAAAAGTTTTCTAGAAATTTTTTTTATTTACTTGTTGTTAGAATGAAAGCTCCAGTTTAACTCAAATATTTATATTAGGATTTGGAAGTTTTTATGTTAATTTTAAAATTATCACTTTTTACTTTTGAGGTTTTAAATTTTATTATTTTGACGATTTTATTTGAAGTTTCTTTATTCCAGTATAGTAGGTTTCAAGAGAAAAAAATTTTAATATTAGTGATAAAAATTATTATTATTTTCATCAGTAATTATACAAATTGTTTTAAAAGGGCAGAAATAAATATTAGTAATTTTTTAGTTTAATTTCAATTTTAACTAGTAAAAAGCTGTTAACAGACTGAAAAACAGTAAAAAAACATTAATTAAATATAAGGATTTATTTCATCACGTAGATTTAGTTGGGTCTCAATAATCTAATTTTATGGAACTAATTTTAGTTTTAATTTATTATACTAGATAAAATTGATGTTAATGTAATTATTACATACTCTCTAACATAAAAATTATTGTCTGAACTCTCTTAAAATTTTTTAGATCACTATATTAGTATCTGCTCTGAGCTTATTCTACACTGGAACAAAATGGTGGAGATGTATTCTAATCCTAAAACATTGGAAGATAAGAAAGAAGTGGCTTTTCTGCATTTATGGAGGCTAATTATTAATGGTCCTTTACAAGATGATGTATTTGTTATCTTTTTGAACAAGAAATTCATTCTAGATATTTTGTGTCTTCCCAATTTTAGTAGACCAAATGTAGTCTCTTTGTATGTGGAAGTGATAATTAAAGTAAGTTTATGAAATTACAACTACATAATTTTCAGGAAAAAAACTGATTTTAAAGTTCTTGGTATTATTTTATGATTATTACCATAAATTATTTGCTATTATTTTTGATTTTACATAAAAATTAACGAACAATTTTGTAGATTTTAGCTTCATTTACAGGAAAAATAAGTTTATATTCACCTTAAACCCATCCAACAGACACAAGTATTATGAGATAATTGTATCAAATTTTATATTGCACATGTTTATGAAATTTGATATAATTTTGAAATATTTGCATACTTAGAAAGTATGTATTTTTATGTTTAGCGAGAAAACCATTAAAAAGCGCAGAATTGAGGAATTAAATAGTTATCTTTAAAACAAATGCCGCCAAATCATTGTAGCTCCAAAATACAATTAAATAAAACCATCTGAATCTAAAATTGAAAACAAATTGAAAAACCTTTGCACAAAATTATAAAATTCTTTTATCCAAAGAAATGTTTTTGCAAAAAATAACTTTTAGTAGATATTTCTTATTATTTTATTTAATAACAGTCGAAAGAATTTTGTATTGCAAGGTATGCAGTTTTTTACATCATTATAATGAATGTAATTTTGCATGGCAAAATATAATATTTGAACAAAATTGGCCACATAGCTTCTGCAAAATTGAATTTTTAAAAATTCATATGTTTAAAACTTGATTTCTCTTGAATTGATTTTGCTGAAATTTTGTATTTCGCTATGTCAAATAACGTTCTTTGAAATTATGTAAAAAAACACTACTTACCTTACAAAAATTTGTTTTGAAAATTATTAAATAATATAATAAAAAATGATAAATACTCACTAAAAGTTACTTTTTGTATGGTATTAACTTTAGATAAACTAATTTTATAATTGTTTGCAAATTTTTTTTAAGTTGCTTAGAAACTTTTTGATATTGCATAATACACAGAATATTAAATCAACATTAAAGGTTCCAAACTTTGGACCTCTCTCCTAATCAAACTGTTGGGACCATACATCCTAGATTGGGACTATTTATTGGACTATATATTGTAGGTCAGAAATTCAAATCGGACATAAAAAGATATGCTTATTTAGAGAAAGTATGCTTTTGTTTCCGATTTCGTACTTTAGAATAGCATCTGAACTAATTAGTTATTTGAGGACATCTTCTCAAACCATTAAGATTGAGTTCTGGAACTTGAAGATCCGATCATTAGATTACGATTTATTCAGGGTGGTTGGTTGTTTTTTATTTGCGCATGCATGTGTTCAGTATTGTCTTATTTATTTGAACCCATCAAGCTTTATTCACATTTTTTAAGTTTCATTTCTTAAAGCTTGCAGAAATAAAGTTTTTATTAATAAAGATGTCTTTTTTTGGGGAGGGATGGGGCAGTTAAATAATTTTAACTTGATTTATAAAATTAATAATGTGGATAAAAATCTGACCATCTAAATGAAAGATATAAAGTTGAAGTTTAAAATTTCTTGGAACACTATTTCAACCATACCCTAAAAAAGAAGGGAAAATATTGAAAGCAATAGGAATTTACTAACTTGGTATTAAAACGACAATATCCACTATTTTAAAGTTCAAAATGAAATCTTTTATTAAGTCTAAATTTTTCTTTTTTTCTATCAGATTTAAGAATATTGCAAATTAATTGTAAATCAAACATGAGTAACTTAAAATTTTATTGTAGCTACTTTTAAAATTAGTTTCATTTATTTTGCTACTGTTATTTAAGTATAATTATGTTGTTTTCAGATAATTTCTTCCAACTTGAAATGCAGACCATGGAAAGGTGATGATTATATGCTCATTGAAAAGTCAGTAACTACTGTTTTAACGAGTGGTCTTTTAGAGTCATTATCGACAAATGACCAAGAATTTTGCAGTGCCATTAAAAAAACATCTTCTTGTGGGTATTAAGTTTTAATTAATTTTCTTCTTTTTTTTAAACATGTAAATTAAATGTAAGTTTGTTTAGCTGAAATTTCTTGTTTTTACATGTTGGAAGTTAAGCTCAATGCTTAAATATTATTGTATTGCAATATCTTCTTTAGATACTCTTTGTATATTAAATATTTAATGTTTGTTTAATTTACTTAATTTATATAATTATTTTGTTTCAATTGCAATTTTTTTTCAAACTTTTAATTGTTTAATTAAATTTTAATTTATTCTTAAAACTTTTTTCAAATATTTTTAATATTTTATTATTTAATTTTCAAAATGTCACTGCAAGAAAATTTTTTTTAAGAAAAAATCTATTACAAGTAATGGGTGAAGTTGCGAGTACCCTTCTCTCTGATAGCAGAATTTACAGAGTGAATCTACAGCACTATCTTCGTTAATCTAAATTTGACAACCACCTCAACGTTGTCCATCATTGATTACAATTGTAAAAAAATTCAGCTTTATCTAATATACATGTATTAAAATTTGCTAATATAAATCCTTAAAAATTATACATGCAAACTATATGCTTAAATTAAAGTTGAATTTTATATGATACTAAAAAATGAAATAAATCTATATGCAGTTAAGCCTGTTATTAAATAACAGGAATATTTTTTTACTTTTAGTTCTTTAGGGTGTTCTTCCAATTCAGTTTCTTAATTTTTGTTAGAAACAAGTTTAGAGATGTTTTAAAGAGGAATCTCAACAATTTCTACTGTTTGTTTTCTTATCGAAACTAAAAAGGAAAATTAGTTGGAAAATAATCTGTAGATGGTGAAATAATCTGTGGCGCTGGAGGGTTTCTGCTCCTGTGCCCTGTGCCAATCTTCAAGAATTGTCTTGATATTATTTCATTGTTTGCTTCACCAATAAATTCACAAAAATCTATTAACAGACAGTCAGTGAAGATTCCATTTTCTCTTTAGCTTGTGTAGGAGCAACTAAATGAGTTCAGTGCTTTGCATTCATCCCTATTATTTTAAAATAAATTTGATCCAAATAGCGAATTACTAAAGGTAATTTGGTTAAAGGTTAATAGCAAATTACTAAAGGTAATTTGCATAATTCATGACAAATACTGTTAAAGACTATAAAATATTTTATGAGTTAATAATTTTTTTAAAAAGTAAACAGTATTAAGTACAATTCATTTCAGGCCATTAGTCTATAATCTTGGTTTCTGATACACCTGTTGCAAAGTCTGACTCATTTTCATTACTGATCTGTTCTGGTGCAATCTATATGGTACTTCATCTATATGAGGCTTCATCTTTCCATTTATTTATCTGGAAATTAATAATAAATTTTAAATTGATGATGAATTTTGTATAATTATACAAAAATCAAATAAACTATAGGAATAGAAAAAAAACTACTAAAATTAAATTCAATAATGAAATAAAAATTTATCTCTTAGTACTTATTAGTAATGCACGAGCAAATCACAACTAATCAGAGGTTTCCTTTACATAAACAAATTGTTGGTTAAAAAAAACTAAATTTATATATTCAAAAAATGTATTCAAAATTTATTATATGGTTCAAAACATTAATAATTTTTTTTCATGCTAAATTCTGCTAGACTTTTCAGAAAATGAAAAATCAAAACTTGCTCTTTTTGTAAATAATATACAATCGTAGTTTCTGATATTTTTTTCTCATTTCTTACTTTTTGGTTCTTTTATAGTTCTATAAACATGTCAGATGAAGTTGAGAAAAAAATTGGTGCAATTGAAAAGAAAATTATTTTTATTCTGATGAATTTGCTAGCTGGTAAGTTACTAGTGAAAGATAATTTGTAAATTTATGTTGTTATTTATCAAAAATACCTTCTAAATAATCTAGTTAACATCTACATCCAATTGTTTTCTTAGTTTAATCTTAAATAAAATCATGAAATGTTGAATCTGTTTAGAGTTTTCTTCCCGTTTTGTAAAAAATAAGTTATTTAATAAAAATAGAATAAATTTCATAAATTTAATTAATAAACATGTCATTTTATCACCTTAACTTTATCTGTACCCTCCTCTATGAAATATCCCATTTTTAAGAAATACTTTGTAAGATTTTACTAAATTATCCTTCTGAAAATGTTCATATTTTTTTCATTAACCTATGTGTAATAATAGGAAGAAGATTTTTCAGCTTTATTTTCTACTAACACTAGAATAGCTGGAGTGAACATAATGCATTTACAAAATTATTAATAAATTATGCAAAACATAAATGCATTTTAAAGTTCAGGATTGAAAAAATTTTCAAACTTTTCGTAAAAATAGTAGACATGTTTCGGGTGCTTAAACATGTTCCTTTATCATGACAATCATGTGATTAGTCAAACCTTTGACCTGGATCATTCTCGTTTTAGTAAAAACGGCAATGAGCTATGAATAGTTGTGTCGTTTGTCGAAGTATATTGACTGCATTAAATTATTTTTATAAATATTTAATTAACCAATAATTATAAATTAGTTCTACTGTCGTTCTGCATTTTAAGATTATTAAAAAATATTTAGCTCCAATTCATTCTTTTGAGATTTTAAGACTTTTATTAACTTTTTTCTTTATTCTTTTTCATGTTAGCTTTTATATTGAAAGAATACACACATCAGAGACTCCAACTGCTAAGTAGTTTCAGGATTAAAATTTTCCTAGTGGTAGTAAGGTTAATGTATTTATGTTTTAATAGATTAAAATTCAAAGGATTTTGTCCATCATTAGGCACACAAAATTTAGACAGATTCATATAAAATCATAAAGATGAATGCTTAATCACAGAATCCTCTCGAGATATATTAATTTTTTAAAAACGTATCTGTTTGTTTTAAGAAATTTGGCTTTAGTTCACAAACAGTGAAAAAAAAATAATACGAAACTGCAGAGAATCTGTAATAGTTGTTGGAGTCTCTGCATACACTGTTAGAAATTTTTGTGTTCATTTTCTGTTGTTTCAATTTTGCGTCCTAATATCGATATCACTGTAGAAATGAAAAATGTCTTTTAGATGAAAATGTGTGTGTTTCTTGTGTATATTTTGCTCTGAAAATAGTAATTAGTGCTATAATAATAATTAGTCTATAATTAGTGCTATGCACCATTTTCCTCAAATTTCAGCATGGCACTTTACACACTTTTGCAGCACACAATAAAAACTTGTGAGCAAAGAAAAGGCACATTCATTGATAGTGGATTCATGGCCAATTTGGCGACTATTTTGGTAAAAAGATACTCTCTCTACCTTCCCGAAGTTTTAAAGCTATACATTAAGACACAAGTATCTGGGCTTTCCAACTTTACTTCTGCAAAGATAATATGGGATGGACCATTTTAGTTTTGATTTATGAATCAAGCTCCTTTTTTTATGCAGAATCAGTCATAATATTGATCCATATTATTTTTTTTTGCAATTGTATCTTTAACTACTTTGAAAACGCTGTTCAATTTTGCCTGTCAAAGTTGCAGCAAATTTATGCTTTGTTATGGTTCAATAGTGAATCGATTTTTCTTATGTCAAGTGCCAGATATTTCTTTTAATGTAAATCTCGTCAATTATTTTATAGTAGATTCGGGTAAAACCAATCTACTATAAAATAATTGACGAGATTTCCATTAAAAGAAATATCTGGAAATGGAGGTTAGAAGACATAAATTGGCTTGAAAATCATATGTACTTTCCTGATCACCTCTTACTACCTCCCAAACTGGTTCATCCCTCAAACTCTCTCGCGTTGCCCTGGGGGAAATGGCATTGGCAACTAACCATGGCATTGAAATCTTCACAGACGGGTCGAGAATTCAAACTGAGAACAATGGTAGACTTATAAATAAATCTGCATATGGTGTTGTAATGAAGATAAATGGCAAAACCATCAGTACCATCTCGGCGCGTTTAAATAACAACTGCAGTATTTATCTGGCTGAGCTCCTTGCGATACAGACAGCGCTCCAATGGCTTAAAAACCAGGGTTCTCCAATGGCAAGCATTTACACAGATTCCCTTTCTTCACTTATGAGCCTGGAGGACCCACGTAAACACCTCAAACTTATAGAAGACACCAAAGCCATGTGGAGTAGCAACTATAATATAAATTGGATTAAAGCACACTCAGGCATTGAAGGGAATGAAGAGGCCGACTGGGTTGCTAAGGAAGCCACTAAGCTTGGCCAGATTGATTTTGAGATCCCGGGTGAAAAATGCGAAATTAAATCTTACATTAAGAACATTACTTTTAACCGCTGGAGAAATGACTGGAGGTCTAGTGACAAGGGAAGACAAACCTATAAATTTTTTAAAGACCCAAGCATAAAGCGCCTGCAGGCCAATTTTTATTTAAACCAGCTCCTTACTGGCCACGGAGTGTTCGGGACCTATCAACAAAAATATTTCAAAAAATCAGCTTCATGCAATTACTGTGGAGTGAGACAGGACATTGATCATCTACTTAAGCACTGTCCAAGATTCCGGGCACTTCGTGGAACCCACATGAATAATTGCGAAGAGGAACATCAATTCTTCGCTATATTGACCTGCAGGAAAATTGTGACTCAAATTATTAAACAAACCCTCGAGGACATTCTAGCCCCAGATCAACTGGCCCCAGTCATGAACCAACAATAGAGCATGTCATCGTTAATTTTTACTAATCAACTTTTAGCCTTACATTTTGAATTTTTATCTACTTTTGATTTTAGACTTCATAGACTTCTAGTCAGACTTTTACTTTTAGACATTTACTATTTGGACTTTTAGCTTTCATTGATTTTAGTTTTGAGATTTTTTATCTCTTGTTTCCTTATTATTATAATCATTTAATTCTCGACATTTACACCGGCGCTATTGGGTTTCATTGCCTTTAACACATGTTTTTAATTGTCAAACTTTATTGTTAATCCACTTTTAACTGATCACCACCACTGTCATTTGGCGAAATTTTACTGTAACTTTAGTTTTTAGAGAAATTTTATTGTAATAATTTTACTTTTATCTCCGTATACCCCCCTGGGGTGGGTCGGAGTTCAACCTTCTTACTTATGTCAAGTGTTGCATTAGGGTCAATCTCAGATAATGGTAAACTTTGACTTTTTATATAAAAATTTATTTATTTTTAAATTAGTGCAAGCATGAAAAAAAATCACCAACATCAATTGTTTTAGAGAAAAATTTAAATTCATCATATCTCTACCTACTTCTGTTTGTAGTAATGAAATAATTGTTTTTGTTATACTTCAGATTTTCAGAATATGCAGTTACTGTGTGAATCATATCAGAAAATAATAACTTTTATTAATCATAAAAGTATGCTTGCACCTCTTTGGCTAGTCAACATGTTTTTAGATGATGATGATCTTTTATTTGGTGTTATGCTAGCATCTTTAAGGATATATAGGAACCTACAAAATGAGAACAATATTAGGTAATTGTTAGTTTCCATTATTTTATTTGATTTTAAAATGCATAGTGTATCAGTTTCGATTCCATTAATATTCTTTTATTCATAAAAAGCTTGTTGAATTTTCAATTCTTGTAAGAAATTTATTTTTATCTTTTCCTTTTTTTTCATCTAAGTAAAAAAAAAAATTTCTTTTAATTTTTTTTCTACTTGTAATGTTATATAAAATAAGGGAGATGTTAGAGGTCGGAGTACCTTGTTTTATGCTGTTCACTGTTTAGTTATCGTCTTAGTTACTTACTTTAGGCAAAACTAATTGTTCTCTCAAAGTCAAAAAACAATAATTAAAGAAAATAATATTTCTGTTAATGTCATCTTCCCTCTTCCTAAAATTTCTTTCTTTATTCTTAAAAGGACCCTTTTGTCAGCTCTGTTACCTCTTTCTCAAAAAATTTTTTCTCATGTTATAACTTTTTTTAAAATTTTACTAACCCTATTAAAAATTTATTTTACTAAGTGGCTTTTCTCAAGAAGATACAGTTCATTAGCATTAAGTGATAGCATAAGTGCCATGCTAATGTATCGCTGCTTAAATAAGCATTTACGCAGTGTTACATTAGCATGATACTTCTTTTTAAGCATGATGCTTCTCCTAAAGCTTGAAGGAAGCCTTCAGCTTTAGCATGATGCTTCTCCATAAACATTCACCACTTTCAGGTATCAAAAAATATGTATCTCATTTTCCCCTAAAAGTTTATATGAAATGTGAAAAAAATAATAATACCCAATATCTTTTTTTTAAATCTTAATTACTTATTTTATAGGTATATTTTAATTGCAGAAGCATTTTTTAAAAGCCATCAACAATTTAAGGGTATTTATAGAAAACAAAATATGGCAAATAACTATTGAATAATTATAAAACACTTAGTATTTTATAACTTTTACATCTTCGATTTGCTTTACCATAGTGTATGATTTACAGTAAAACCCTTTTATGATAAGAACAGTGGGAAACATTATTATAAAAAGATTTCGATTCTAGCCAAATTATTTTTTTAGAGCAAGCAAAGCAGTTCTAGGAAATAAAATACATTTATTTATATCTTTCTCCTGCATTTTAAGAAAAAAAAAATTTTGAAACACGTGTATGATATAGATTTTTTTTTAAAAATTCAAATAGGTAGGAATACTTTTTTATTTCTAGAAGAAGAAAAATTAAAAGCTAATGTGCATTCTGTCTCTGATTAAATGCTTTTCGGCATATTAAAAAACGCATTGTCTGCTTTTTGAATGTTTTTATTGTTAGATTCTCTCTCTTTGTTAATTAGTTGATAGAGATTTATGCATTATGAACTTCTTTAATTTCTGAGGTAAAAAAATTTCAAGTCAATTTTATAACATCTAATAATCCGGGCTCTAAATTAACGACTGTATTTATGTAAGGTCCATTGGTCTAGGACTACTTAAATTTGACGCGGATCACCATAAAGTAATTATTAGTGTAGTGATATGCCGAACCAACAGTCAATGTAGACCGGCGAATGGATGTAACGTAGGAATGGTATTCTGTTTTGGTTTTTTCAGTTTCCTGTTTTGGCCTGTATTATTGTCACAAAATAGCATATTTTATCATAAATAATTGTGAGCATTTCTCATTTTTTGCATTGTATTTTATCATAAAAATTTAGTTTATAAACTACTTTTTGAAAAGTCTCATAGATGCATGCAAGCAAACTTAAGAAAATTTTTACTGACTGCTCTTATGGACTAGTGGCTAAATTTTCTCAATTTCTATTTCTGAATACCATGAATCATTTTCATTAAGGAATTGGCAAAAAATAGTTGATTTAAAAGATTATGAATGTTTATCCAAAAAAGGCCAAAAATTTAAATTTGTCAAAAATAAGTATTTATTGATAAAAATAGGAATTAGTTGAAAATAGATGTTTTAAAGCATTATAAATGAACTAAAAAAATGATCCAAAAGGGAAATTTGATTAAATTAAGGATTAGTGGAAAATAGTTTATTTTATAAGTTTATAAAGAGAGGTCAAAAAGGAAATTTGATAAAAAAAGAAGTGTTTCATTTTAAAATAATGTGAGAAATATATGATTTTGTGATCTGACGCAAGCATTGAGTAAATTGTCTATTTTTTTCTATGGTGGAAGACATGATAAATTGTGAACAACAAGTGTTTTTTACTAAAAATGTAAAAAATAAAGAATCAGTCAGAAAGAAAAAAAAGAATGGGTGAAGGATTATTCATTTTGCACCAAAGATAACATTTATATATCAAATTATTACTAGGTATTAATTATTTTCAAGTAGGTTCCTAAATTTTTTTTTAAATTTCCACAAGATAACACTATAATAAATAGAATTATTGTATCTTCTTTATAAAGCTAGTGCTATTTTTCAAAAAATTACAAAAAAATTCTTGGTTAATTTTTAAATACTATCATTATATTGTCCAAGGTTCAATTATTAAGGTATAAAATAAATAAATAAAAACAAACAAGAAACTTTCCTTTTTCTCTCAAAGTTTTGTCTATATTTTCCTGAATATTTCTATACTTCAACATGCACTATTGTCATTGCATCAGGTTTTTACTGTATTCTTTAGTATTTGCTTTATAAAATGTAATTATGTTTTTCACCTTACAGAACTGAACAGTCTTCTATTCAGCTGTTTCTCCTACACGACATCAATCCTCACGCTTTGTTTATCCAGTTGTTGCAGTTGTTAGGCTGTGATCATAATGAATTTATATCATTTCTCGTCTCTGATGAAACCTGTTGTTTGCTATATTTAACTGAGTATTTGAAATTGCTTTTGAATGAGAAAGATCAGTTTCTGAAAACTTATGTTATGATTATGTCTGACAAAAAATTTATTTCTGCAAATACCGGTAGGGAAGAGAAATGTCAACCTGCAGATGACCAAAGCAAGTCTAATAACGAACAAGCTCAATGCGAATCAACTAGTGCCAAAGATTCTAGTGTTGAAATGAAAGAGAATTTAATTGTAAATACAAACTCCAATAATGAAGGAGAAGAAATTAAAAAAAATAACTTCCATCTTGTGACGTATTCTTCCTCAAGTTCTGAAGATGAAAGTTGTGATGAAAGCAAGGCAGAAGATCTATTCAAAATTATATCAGTATTGATAAATTTAAAAAATGGCATTCAGAAATTAGTCAACTTAAAAGAATTTCCATATAATATATCCCCATTATTGTTTTTATTGAAATCATGCGAAGATCTATTTAGATAGTTTTAAAAATAACTTTATTAAAATTTTTACAATTTTGAATGTGATATAAAAATTATTCGTGAGTATTTTTTTTAAAAAAATTGAATGGAAATAAAAAGAAGCATTTTTTATTGTTTAAACTCAATGCTAAAAGACAAATTAACATTTGATTTGAAATTTCAATTAAATAAAAATGGAAACAGAACAGTCTGCTAAGAAAAACAAGTATTTTAGTTACAAAGTTTGTCAACAGAGGATGCTGCTGACTTAGAAGGACTATGAAACAATGTTTTCAAACTAGCAACCATTTGTAACAGCTACCATTTGCTGCTTCATTCTGAGGTCAAAACTAACAGATACTTGCCTAAACATTTTAATTGGAATAGTCTGACATGGAGCAGGAAACGTAGTTTTATAGTTTTCTATTTAGCATTGCCATCTGTTGACAAACTTTTGGCAAGATAGGTTGCCTGTATTTAATCCTGCATTTTTAATAGATCAATCGTCAAAGATAATAAAGGAGAAATGCGAAATTTAAACATAATTTTAATAACATTTTAACTGTAAAATTAAAAGCACCCTGGATTATAATCAAAGACGTAGAACGTAAGATTAAGTGCAAACCAAAGCGCAAAAACAGAGAAGGAACAAAATTTTACAAAAGTATATATACATTTCTACCACTTAAAATTTAGTTCAGTTCGTTATACTTCAGGAAGGAGATTACAGAGAATGTATAGAAGATACATCGAAGTTTAGAGGTTTGCTAGGTCACTAACTTTGGTACTTAAGCCTAGTATGCTAATTACACCACACAAACTCCCCCTCCATATTCCGGAGATATGGAACTAAAGAATTCTCAATTTTACCTGTCTACCATTTTTAGTAAACAAATGAGGTTGATATTCAGGTTTTGAAGGATTCAAAGGAATGGATGTTTCCAAAAAGGCAGGCTTGAGAAGATCTATACTGATTGTGGCTATGCGGGATCCAGTTTTTAAAGTGAGATGCTTACCTTGTCGTGAAAGTACCTGAAAAGGTCCGTCATATGTAGGAGTCAATGAGGGTTTGGCCCAATCTTTTCGAAAAATCATTTAACACAGGATGCGCAAAACAGATTTGGTTGGAGTGATCCGTAGGAGGAACGCGTGTAAGCTTTTCCATTGTCTCCCACAAGTTTTCGATGAAAGTTGGCTCTTCTCTGGGTTTGTGGAAGGTTTGAAAAATTGGCTGTGTAGGCGTAAACCATTTCAGAACAGAAACCTTTGAAGTCATCTTTTGAATGCTGATCTGATCCTAGGAGAGCGATAGGAAGAGTCACGTTTCATCAAAGTTTGTTACGGCACATAATATCTTGCTTTAAGGTTCTATGCAGGCATTTGATCATATCATTCGCCATAGCCTGATATGGGTGCGGTACGGATTCTTTTTATTTCTAGTATGGAAGATAGCAGTTTTGTCATGAATTGTTGGTCTTGATTGCTTGTACTCCAGCTGGCTACAGCTGGAGTATATTATAACTACAGCTGGTACTCCAAATTAGGCTATCTAGTCAGTAACGAAACATTTTGCAACAGTTTCAGCCGATATGTCAGGGATGGGTATGACTTCAGGCCATCGAGTATAGCGATCAATGCATGTTAGCAAGTAATGATAGCCTTCTGAAGATGGGAGAGGTCCAACCAAATCAATATGGATGTGCTCGAACAGATGATCAGGCAACTTCAAGATATGCAAAGGGCTATTAAGTATGTCTTTGAACCTTCGACTTTTGACAGTTGATGCAAGAACGTGTTCAGTGCGCAACATCTCGGTTTATTGACGGCTAGATAAATCTTTGCTTTATCAATACTCTAGTCCACTGATACCTGGATATGAAAGACTATGCAAACTGTCAAAAATAATCTTTCAATAATTGACCGGCACATATAGTAGTACTAGGTTGTTTCACTCGTCACTGTAGAGGAAAACATTCGACTGAACTTGCATTTTCTGAAGTAGAGTTGGGCAAAACGAATCATCTAAAGTGATTCGAATCAATAGAATTGTTTTTATTGAAATAGATTTGTTGTTGTAATTCATTTACGTCGCAATAGAGCTGCGCTATGTGCACGAAGTCGAGCACTTTACGGTAGAACAGTTTAACGAGGACCAATACCGCACACCCTCGGTCCCTACGCAGACTGATCCAAGTGGTCACCCACCCGCACTCTGACCGCAGCCAGTGATGCTTGACTTCGGTGATCTGCTGGGAACCGTGTCTTAACGATCAGTCCACTGCGGGACCGAAATAGATTTAAATTATAATGAATAATTACTTCTTGAATTTAAATAAGTTCTGTTTCACAGTGATGCTATGCCATATACAGTTGAAAATTTCTTGTAAAACCTAAGAGATTTTTACGCATTCATTATTAGGACTTAAAATTTTTCGATTAAAGAATTCGATGAATTCAGAAAAAAATTTAAATATTTCTTTTGTAGTTTCTTAAAATTTACCATAATTAAAAGTCTTTATAGCAATTAGCAACATATGCAATATACTCGTAATTATACGAAAGATCTAAGTATATTTATCAACTTGAAAGAATTCATTAATGAGAAAGAATAATAAATTTTTTTCTATCGACATTAGTTAAAAGAAAAATAGTGATAAATAAGTAAACTTTTTTCGAATTTTTTTGCAATTTAGAATTTTTTTAAGTATTTGATTCGAATCACGTGGTTCACAATTAAGTCATGTTATTTGAATCTGTGTATCCAACTGACTAGATTCGAAATGAGATCCGAATCACCGGATTCGAATAGTGATCCTAATCGTATGATTCGAATCAGTGATGTGAATCACTTCATAAGAATCAGTTATTCGATTCATTTGATTTGAATCGTTTAAATCGAATCATTGATCCAAATTGCATGATTCGAATCACTGATCGGAATCACTTGATCCAAATCACATGTTTCGAATCAGTGATTTGAAACACTTGATCTGAATCACCTGATTCAAATAATGATCAAAATCGCGTAACTCGAATCACTGATATGAATTACTTGATTCGAATATTGAACCAAATCGCAAGATTCGAATCGGAATCTTATAAGCAATCGGAATCTTATGATTTAAATCTGTAATCGGAATCACATGATTCGAATCTGTTATTCAAATTAGATTGGAACCATGTGATTTGGAGAAATGATTCGAATCAAGTGATTCAGATCAGTGATTGGAATCAATTGATTTGGATCACTTTTCGAATTAAGTGATTCAGATCAATGATTCGAATCATGTCATTTGGATCACTTTTCGAATTAAGTGATTCAGATCAGGGATTCGAATCATGTCATTTGGATCAATGATTCAAATAACTTTCTTTGGAAGTGATTCAGATCACTGATTCGAATCATGCTATTCGGATTTACAGTTTTTAAACTTCCAATTTGAGTTTTATAAATTTTGTTTCAACATCCATCAAAAATAACATCTCACTTGTCCAGAGAGTAATATTTAAGTTTTTCTCTCATTCCTATATGCGAGTCCCAAGGTGTCTGTCATAATTTTTTCTTATTCTTCAAAGCATAAGGGGGTCCCGCAGTGGACTGATCGTTAAGACACGTTTCCCAGCAGATCATCGAAGTCAAGCATCACTGGCTGCGGTCAGTGTGCGGGTGGGTGACCACTTGGATCAGTCTCCGAGGGTGTGCGGTATTGGTCCTCGTTAAACTGTGCTACCGTAAAGTGCTCGACTTCGCGCGCAGGTCGTCGGGCTACCGAAGCGGGGGAGCCATTCCCTCCGCAGAGGATCAAAATTGTAATGGCATGTCTTCGGATCATCCTCCGGGATGTTTCCCAGACCGTCGCCAATAGCCCATTGTGCAGCTCTAGTGCGACGTAAATTAACAACAACAATCAAAGCATAAGGGGAAAAAAATTATTCTGCTCACAACACTTAATCAACTAGTTTGCGCATGGGTCTAAGAATAGTGGTATTTAGGAAACCCACTATACCACTATTAATCAACTATATAGTATGATATGGAAAGAAATGATAACATAATTCATTTTTATACTCTCATTTTTTATTAGTCTACTCAATAACATAAGATTAAAATTATAACATGATTAATCATTTTTATATTATTATATTTTTATTAGTCTACTACGATTAAAAAAACGTGTCAAACCTTTTTTCTTATCAAAAAAGAATCAACAAATGGAGATTTACAATTCAATGGGGAGATATTCCTGGGATAAAAACCGGTCCAGATAGCCTGGCTGGTAGAGCCTTAGACCCATGTTCGAGAGGTCATGAGTTCGATCCCCACCAGCCGAAGACTCCCTGTGTACAAAATGGTGATCGGTGCTCGCTAAATCTGTTGAAGTCACAAAGTCCTCCAAGTTTTCATAACAAATCAATACCCCTGGAGGTACTGGATCAGAGATTGATCGAGCTCTGGTTTAGGTCAAGACTACGATTTGTGGATGGTGTGTGAATGTGTCCTCCCGGTAAAACGGGATGTGAAGTATGTATGTTGTCTCCGGATCATCATTGGGGGTGTTTCCCACTATCCCATTGTGCATCTCTAGTGTGACACAAATTAAAGTACTGTACTGTACCTAGGATATAAACGAAGTTTATTTAAAAATAATTTAGTTTTATGATAGTGATTTTTTATTTAATAATAGTGATTTAATAGTATTGAGCTTATTTACTAGAAATCTTTGAATACCGAGTCTTCAGTGTAAGAACTGTGATGAAATATCTCTCGAAATACGATTTTGATCAACCCAAAAAATTTTGTGAAGGAACACTTTATTATGGATTAACACCGAAATCCAGCTTTCATATATGAATTAAAGGGTGTAATTTAAACAATTAAAATTGGATAACCCTGCATCAAACTTTGACGCTTTTAACACCAGAAGAGAAATATTTTCACTTCCGAAAACAAAGTTGTCACTAGACGAGCTTTGAATATCAAGAAATGCTAAGTAGAATATCGCGAGTAGATTGTTTACAATCTGGAGGAAAATGGCAAACGTTTGTCGTAATTCTCAACTCTGGTATTGTCAACAGAATCAACAATCCGTCGTCGCTTGCTATGTATGTATGTTTTTTGTTGTGTAATAAGGATAATTATATTTGTAAATCTCTGAAAACTGGATTAACAGATTTTATAGCGTACCATTTCGATCCACTCTTATGTTCTCTTAAGCCTAGTTCGAATTCGTCTGCGTGTCTTTCTGCAATTATAAATGTCATTGTTATTGAGTAACAAAAATAGTGTAAAGAAACATTAGTGTAATGAAGCGCTAGATCCAAAAGTTGCATATGAGGTTTCACTAAACCACCTAAAAATCTGTTTGAAAATTATCAAAATTCTACTCAACTACAAAAAGTAGCCGAGCTCATCAAATACTACCAACTCAGATTCTGTAATAACCATTAGAAAAATACTTTAGCTTATAAAGATTTCGCATAGCATATTGTATTATTGAGTATCAATATGATTTTTTTAGGTTGATAAGTATCTTTTCAGATATTTATCTTGTTAAAACATAGTTTTTCCTCATTTCTTAAAATTTATTACTCAATTTATAGAATACTGCTTTAAATAGTATTTGGCTTTCATCTTTTTGAAAGAAAGAAATCTCTCTGAAAGAATATTTTCTCAATATTGAAGTTTAAAAATGTAAAGTTAATTTACAAATTTGTACTCACTACGAGAATCAGTCAGATTGAATGCTAATTATTATTTTTAAGTGTTATATTTAATGTTTTTTTTAGATTAGTTATGATGATCTAGCATAAATGTTAAAGCAATTTTAATTATTACTTGTATGTGAGAATTTTCTCTTTTTCATGAAGTTGCCTCTTATTTTAACTATTACTAAAATGAAACTATCTTTTATCCTTATTAGCAGTAAAAATGACTTCAAGCATTAACTCACACGAAAATGCAATTTATTGTTTTTATTTTTATTGATTTTAAAATGTTACTTTCTTGAGTTATAACATTTAATGAAGGAAACATTCTGGGCTAATGAAATCTGTTTTTACTTTGTTCTTGCATTATTTTTTAAGTATTTTTTAAGACTTGCTAAAACATTGGTTTCGCAGTTGATGAGAAATTAAAAAAAATAGTGTTGAAAAAGAAGCTTTATCTGAATAATTTTGGTTTCATTAATTTTTTTACAAAAATTTCCTGTTTAAATGATTTTTTATATAAAAGTTTAATTAAGGTATTATACAATTTGTGCCGATTTCAAACTATATCGTATAAAAAAAGATTATACAAAATCCAAAATCAGATTCTACGTAGTCAATTATTGTCAGGACTTATAAGAATAAAATTTAACGAGGCTGACAACAGAAAAAAAATAATGAAATAGTAAAACATGCAAAGCAAATATCAAAAACCTCGCTTGTGAATTTTTTTTATTATCTTTAATTTGTTTTAAAATATAACGAGATTGACTTTTGGTCTGGAGAAATTGCAATTTGTTTTGGATGTACTTAATACCGCTTAATAAAATAATATATATTTTTTGATTGTCCATTTTTATTTCTCAATTGTTCTGAATCAATTTTGTAATTAAACCATTAATGATTCTGCTAGTTTAGTCGCAGACCGCTCGCCCGATAACCTGGCAATTATATTGTTTCAATTTCAGTAACTTTCCCTGGGCAGATTATGGAAAAAGTTAACCCTTTAAATGCTAGTGTATTCATAATATTTTAATAATGATACTTCCATAAACTTTTTATGAACTAACAATATTGTTTGAGCCGTGGTGGCTCAGGGCATTGTGCGTTCGCCTTCCAATGCGAATCCCAGCGATGGCAGGTCGATAGGAATTCCGCACACGACTCGCGTCGACCACAGTGTGGACGTAAAATTATTCTCAGTGGTAGACGAATCATCGGTTAGATTCCCTTTGCCGTCAGGCTAACCGTGTGAGGTTTTCGTGGTTTTTCTCTCTGTGAACCGCAAATTCGGGTTAGTTCCATCAAAACTTCCTCCACGAAGGTAAATTTTTCCCAATACTTGTTACAGGTGTTCCTTTGTTTTCTGGATTGAGTTCAAAATTACAAGGCTATGGAGTTGAACATTAATTAGTAGTCGTAAACCCGATTTTGGGTCTGCTGTTCAACGACGGTTATAAATTAAAATAACAATATTTTTTCACAGTGCAGATTTATGAAATTTCTTTTTTTTTTGTTTATTGTACAGCACGAAAAATAAAAAATGGACCTCCTGGAATAACTTTTGATCTAATGATTGGACTTCACGTTCTAAGACTCAATGTGAAAGAGCTCAAATATGCTAATTAAGTAGTGCAAATGATATTTTAATAATTGAATATTTCATTAGTCAACAGATTCATGATGAGAGGAAATGCAGCTTCTGTTAGTCCTAAAACTGGGGCACTAATAGGTGGAAGACTGTTTAGGCTTCGTCACCGGTTGGCAGTTAGCTGAGTAAACTGAAACGGCCTTCACGGCTTAGATGGCCTTACCAGGAGAATACTCCTATGCCTTACTACACTGATCCATCCAGGGTTACTGGTGGTCTACTTTTCCCCAAGTTACACCAAACCAAGCTTCACCTGAACACAGATTCCACTGGTTGGAATTCATATGTGTGGGAAATTATTCATCTCCTTTTCTTGTTCTTGCATATGAATATTTGAATGTCAACGGATTCTTACATGATCTGACTCCCTCAGACCAAATGGGAGATAAGCAACAACAACAGATGATATTTTAAGCTACAAAATCAGACACCAAAACATACTTTCTCAGTATAAACATACTTTATTTTATTTCATAACCGTCGTTGAACAGCCGATCCAATTTTTAATGGGTTTACGAGTACTAATGTTCAAATCGGTAGCCTTGTAATTTTGAACCCAATCCAGAAGACAAGGGAACTCCTGTGTCGAGTATTGGGAGAAATTTGCCTTTCTGGAGGACTTTTTGATGGAGCTAACCCGCCACGAAAACCTCCCACGGTTAGCCTGACGGCAAGGGGACTCTAACCCATGATCCATCTACCATTGAGGATATCTCACGCATGGAGCTAGGAGTAAGTGGAGAAGACACTCCCATTAGCCCACTCCTTTCAAGGTGAAGCAACCGCGAGAGTTTTCCGCCATCTTACTTGCTGCGTCGTTGTGCGCTCATACATCTTTCTATTTCTAGTTAATCCATGCTTTTAAACGAAGCTTGGAGGGCGGTATTGAAGGGTTCTTAATTTGATTTAAAGTGTCGAGTTTAGTCTTTTAAGTTAAATAAGAGATCCATCCATCCAAGCTTTCTCCATTTTTTATTTAGCCGTTAGAATTTTCGTATTTCTAACTTTTAGAAAAAACATTTCAACTTGACAGAATTTTTGAAACAAATGGAATTCTTGGTAAAGTTAATATTAGGTCAAGTTCATTTAACAATCACTATGCACTTTTCAAAACAATTTCAAGAAGATAAAAAAGTTTATTATCTAGAAATTTAAAATTTATATTACTCTGATAGTTTTAATTCATAGGTCCATAAAGTCAGGTAACTAATTATTTTAAGAAAAGACAGGGAAAAAAA
>NC_092210.1:32298799-32332319 GCF_043381705.1 Parasteatoda tepidariorum
AATTAGTAAGGGGCTCTGCAAGGAGCTGGTAAGGAATTTTAGGGGGAGAATGTCCAAATTGCGCTACCGCTTCAGGGGCTAAAGAAAGATGATGAAATAAAAAATGTATTACAAAATTATAAATCAAGTCAAAAGAATTAGTATTTTGATTAAAAAAAACAGGATATTTAGAAAATTAGGCTGTGACCTAATGTCACACATGTATTTATTTTTTATTGTTTATATTTTTATACTTTTTATTTTTTTTATATTTTTCATCATTATTTTAGTCGAAACATTCTTGAATTGGAGAGTATAGAGTTTTTCTTTAACATCCATTTAAAGAATTCAATTTTAAATATCAGAATACAAAGTTTGAGTAAAATAGGTCTAATAGTTCCTGAGAAATCGAATTTTAAAAATGCGACTTTTTCAAAATTCGGTTTCTCAGGAACTATTCGACCAATTTCATTCAAATTTTGCATTTTGCTGTTCAAAAGTGAATTCCTTAAAATGATGTAGAAAATTGTCTGCCCTAACAATTTAAAAGTTTTTCGACTGTTATTAAGTAAAATAATTAATATTTACTAAAATTTATTTGTTGTATGGATTTATCTTTAAATAAACGAATTCTGTAATTGTGTGCAAATTGTTTGTAATTCGCTTAAAGAGATTTCGAGATATGACAAAATACGCAAAAAAAATAAATAAAATTTGCATTATGGGGTATAAACTTTGGATGACTCTTACGACAAAACTATGGGGCCCATATTTCCCAGATTGCTGATACCCACTATATCTTAAGAGTCAGAAATCCGAATTTGTTGGAAAAATGTATGTTTATTCAGAGAAAGTACGTTTTTGCGCCTGATTTTGTAGTTTAAAATATCGTCTGCACTAATTAATTAGCATATTAGAAAAACAATGTGCTACACCACGACGGTTTTGGATTTGTGGAGGTAGATTTAAATAAAGCTGTTAAGTATTAAATAGATTTGGGTTGCTAGGTCTCAAATGAATGGATAATTATCGGTAGTTATTCCCCGACCAAAAGTTCGATTGAACGATGTTCGAATTAGAAGAACTAGGAGGCAGAAATCGCGTGTTTGATAGACCACTGGAAGAAGGAGAAAGACCAAAATAATTTAGAAGAGAAAGTTTAAGTTTTTAAGCTGAGAAAAAAGGTGTTTTTGCTGCTTATTTCTTTATTTTTAAGTTTATTTTGGACATTTAAAAATAAATCACATACCAATTGTAGGTATAGTTGTTAAGATTTTTTTACTCTCATTATCTATTATGAAATTAGATATTAGATGCTTGGATGTGTTGCCCTGAGTGACCGAAATCTAGATAATATCGACCTTCACCTGTGAATGTCAACAATCACATAGTCGCTTTGATGAATGTCCGAAATATTTGTTATGCCCGATTTGATATTAATTTATTCGTCGATATTATTATATTTATTTGATACTTTAATATTTACTGAGGATAAATTAGGAGAAACATCAGTGTTTGGACTTAATTCAAATTAAAAATTTATTACGAAAATAAACTGAACGCTATGTACGCTTTTTTAAATCTCTTTTATTTTTTAAAAAAAATACGACAATTAGTTTTTATTTATTTATTTAAGCCTGTGTTTTCATTGATAGTTCGATATGGAATAAGATTCACTATTTTTAATTAAAGCTATCGATCCATTATCGTTGTTATATATTTTTATCAGAGAAAAGTCATATTTCCAAAATGCTGTTATTAGCCTCTAAGGGACGAGTTCCTAAGGATGACCTAGGCAGCTTGTTTTTTTTATTTTTTATAAACGAGTTAACAAGCTTTGAAAAGTATAAAATTAAAAAGAAGCTTTTGGTTTAAAAATGGCATTAAAATCAAAATTTATTTCTACAATAATCACAATATATACACAATTTAATATCCTTCTATCCAAACCAACCTCTGCTCTTTGTCTCAGGTTCTTCTGTGTCTTCGTCAGAAGCCAACTCATCATTTGTCTCATATTCATTAGTCATGTTTTTTACTATGTTATTTTCCAAGTCCGGGATTTCTCCAATATCATAATTCTTTTCATACTTTGTACGTTCGTTTTCTGATGTGGCATAAGTATCATTCGTAAAATCGTCATTATCATCGTATTTCGATTCAAAAATATCGTCCAAGTTTTTCTGACTATCATTATTCACATCGTACTTAGTGCCATAGCTATAATCTTCGTCATTTTTTGTAGCGGTATCATATCTTATTGTAAAATCTTTCACATCATCTGTTATAATATTATTCTTATCATATTCTCCATTATTTTCATCGAGATGTGGTTCCTGTGACGTATAAACGTTATTTGAATCTGAGTCGCATGTTATCGGAGCAGCTCGTTGACTGTCTGTCAGGGGTATGAAATAGAAATCCTTGCTGAGGTGCATTGCTTTTTTGTGTTTAATTTCCGTGGAATTGTAAACCAAGTATTTGCAGTATGGATCTATTAATAAAATAAGAAACATTATAAATTCACAATTATTAATCATTTAAGACCTCTTAGTGGCCCAAATAAAAAAAAAAAATTATAAATAAATAAATAGTCCAAAGAAACTGATGTGGTCAGATATTACCTGATTAAAAATTTCATTCGCTTCAAAAATAGGAAAATAACAATCGACATGTTTTAAGCACTCAAAAAAGGCGTCCATTTTCAAAACATACCACACGTGGATGAGAAAAAACAAAACTGATTTGGAATATAAAACGAGAAGTTTCCAGAGAAAAATGGATAAATAAAGATGAGAAGCAAAACGGGAAAAACTGCCGAAGACGAGGGAAAAAAACATGAAAAATAGAACAGGAAAAACCACAGTGGCCGAGAGAAGCAACACAGGATAAAATGCATTTCCATGAGGAACTAGTTATTAGCTGTTTCTCTTGTTAACGGTATTAATTCCTCAACACCTCTCTCTAGCGTGTGGAAATACATTTTACTTTGACTTTCTCCTTCAGGCCACTATGGTTTCTCTCGTTCTGTTTTTCATCCATTTTCTCTTTCGGCTACTGGGGTTTTTCTAATTTTGTTTTTCACCATTATTTTTAGTGGGAAAATTTTCATTTCATATTCAAATCACCTTGTTTTTTATCATTTACGTCTGGTAAGCTTTGAAAATGGGGGTCTGTTTCTGAACGCTTGAAGCATGTCAACTGATATTCTCCATTAAAATATTTTTGAAGCAAATGAAATTTTTAATTAGGTAAACTTGTATAATATTCTCTACGTAAGTATAAAAAGCAACTGTTATCACAAAAGTATAATAAAATATGTTATTTCTAGTTCCAACATTATTTTGTATAAACCAGACAGTTTTAACAATTTCCAGTATAATTTTGCTCATAGAGCACTGAGCAAAGTTTGAGATTAGTATATGTATAAAAAAATATAGTACTGTTGCATTAAAAAAGAATATCAGAAATCAATTAATTAATATCCCCTCATACCAATATTTAATTAAAACTTGCAGCAGGGCTTAAATCTTCCTTAATAAATTAATTATAAAGTAGGATTCCAATAGTCTCGAAACGAAAATATGTTGAGTAAACCGCTTAACATTTTTGTACGCCATTTAAGAATTCTATGATATGATTACTCTTTCGTTAATTAGAATCAATCATTTTTTAAAATCAGATGAAATAGGAGAATCAGTATTTATGAAACTACAATACTGCATCCTACAAAATTTGCTGCTAGTAAGCGGATGGCCACTGAATTAATTACCATAAAAATTTGATAACATAAAATTGCTAACTGTCATGTAAAATTTCTAATTATGTTTTATAAAATTAATGAATTCGGAGAAAGCTTGTAACAATGCATCCTGTGGGAAAGGTTATATAACTGAACCGTGTATATAATTAGTGGACAGTCCCAAAGTTTGAACTATCAAATTTTGCAAGCATTATTAATAAAAATAAATTAATAAAAATCAAAATATTATATTATTTATAGTTATTAATATTATTTATAATTATTAATAAAAATCCAAATCTTTCTATTCTTCAAATTGATTATTTTAACAGTGTACAGTGCGCAAAAAATAAACGGACCATCCTGAATAAGTTTTGGTCTAATGATCGGATCTTCAATTTCCACGTTCTAAGACTTTGGGGCGAGTGTTATCGACAATATCAACCTTCATCTATGAAAAGGTATTTCATAGAAATAAATTAACATGTCTTATATGCTAGTGAATTGGAATTTAGTAGTTGTAGTGGTAGCAACGCTACTCTCCCGCCAAAATTATAACTGTGATAGAATTCGATTAATGTCTACCAATAGTTGATTCATTGCTGTTTTTCTGAAAAGCCGGGAGAGCTGTATTAAGATCACCGGATTTTGAATGCTGATAGTAAGGGTAAGATCACGGTTGTGTGCGTGGTCACTCTTGTGTTGCTATTAACAGTCGAGGGTGTTCTGACTTGTGTTGTGCGTGATCGAGACTGAGAAGCAACAGTGCAAAGAGGACAATGTCGCAAATAGCAAGTCAACTGTTTAATTTGGACCATCCATCAAAGTAGGCGTGGTTAGGTCACGTTCTGGAGTGGGGACTAGAATGCCTACGATGTTCTATCAAAAGGTACTTCAAGATAGATTTGAGTTAACATGTCTTATATACTAGAGAATTAGAATTTAATAGTCGTACTGGTAGTAACGCTACAGACTCAATCTTAATGGTACGAAGAGGTGATTTCAAAAATGCTAATTAGTAAATGCAAGTGATATTTTAAGTTACGAGTTTTAAGATTATTGTGTCTTTTAAAACACTTTGGGTATTCTCAATATGTCACTTAAAACATTCTTCCACAAAACTCTCCAATTATTAAACGAATTGCTTTCACTGAAAGCTTTATTTCCAAGGATTTTTTTTTTTAATGAGAAAGGATAAGATTTTATTTACATTTATTACAAAAAGAATATTATTTACATTTTCAATTCAGTAGAGCAACGCTAAATTGCATAGAGTTTGAAATTGTGAAGGAAAAAAAAATATTGAAAATCTCTTTGCACGTAAAAAGTATCATTAAAATGGAGTAAGGTATAAAAATTTACTTCTTCGATTGAAATTTTGAGATTGAAAACTTGCTTAAAAGCAAATACTAAAATAAGAATAAATCAATTAACTGGTATCAAGTCTCGCATTGACCTTATGACGCATGCGCAAATTCTTAAAAAGGTAAGAATCAGCGTTTACTGAATTATTCATTTGACGTTTCGTCTTCTTGAGAAGTTGCTACACTAATTTTTGTCCAATTAACTTACTTAAATAAATTGGAAGACAATAAAACAATTATCATTTGCTTACCTGGTATTAAAGATGGACAGTCACAATCTTCTCCAATGAAGTATTTAAGTTCATTTTTGTTCCAGTTTTCCGAAAATTTATTGCGTGGATTGTTCTGAACATAAAGATCGCCTTTATCACAATATCCCTCAGCTGTAAAAAATAGTGATATAAATAATGTGGTTCTACATAAATATTTGTTAAGTACTTATAAATATTATGTGAAAAAAACTGTTATCACCGTTTGTTTTATTACTCTTGTATAATATAAAATATAACAGGATATAATAAAATATAACAGTAATTTTCATTAAGAGATTAAAAATTCAAATAAATTTCGGTAGTTTGTTTTAATGCCCTCTTATAAACTTGTTGACATTTTATTTCGAATATACACCTGGTATCATTTGGGTGTCCAAAAATCGTTTATAAGTCGTTGCAGACTTTACAATTGCGTCGATGCTCATATAATAATTAAATAAATATGTTTGTAGTTAGCAAGTTTGTAGTATCTTTTGTAGTTGCTTTACAACGTGATGGCAAAACTTACAAGCGATTTTCGCGATTACAACCTGTTTTAGTGAATAATACGTTACTTATATAACTCTTAAGAAATTATGTTGTTGTTGCTTATCCTCACTGTCTGACGGAGTCGGACAAGATCCACGAGTTCGTTGACTGAAAGGAAGTCGAAGACTAGGAGAGGATTGCTGTAGAGATCCTCCTTAGAGAGTCCCATGCAATCCAAGAAGTGCTCAGAGAAAGCCTGAAGAATTTGGCACTTGGTGCAGGTGACGAAGGTTTTTCTGCCCTCGTTGAAAGTGAGGCACTTGATGTGACCGCTAGCAAGCCTTGATAGAACAGTCCGGATACGTCTGTCACACGGGAGGTCAAGGGATAAACCCGGTTTTGATCCCTTGTACCAATTGTAATTTGGGGGTGTTTTTCACTCCACCGAGATTTTTGATTTTTCCAGAGAGTATAACTCCAAAAAAGTAAGTGTTGAAGAGGGAGTTGTTGTAATTCTGCAACCCTCCTTAGCAAGAATATCGGCCATTTCATTCCCGTGGAGATTCACATGGGAAGGTACCCATTGCAAATGAACATCATGATTAAGTGAAATGATCCTTAAAGCAGGATAGAGGTGCTGATCCTGTCGCCCAGAAGAGGCCAATTACTAAGATGGTGGGTTGAGAAATTATAACTGGTATCTATGACTCTAGGATTAATTTTTGCTAATGAATGGTTTCTGTAATGATTTTCTCTGTATAGATTATTAAGATTTCTTTACCATTTTTGCTTTTTTCCCCTCCTTTTATATTAATCTGCTGCCTCTAAAGTGCATATTTTTTATTTTCATTTTTGACAAGGATTTAAAAATATTCATTAAGGGTAGTCACTGTGGAATACTCTGTATTTTAAAAGGTACCGTGCACAAAAAAACGGACCACTCTGAATAACTTTTGATCGAATGATCAGATTTTCACGTTCTAGGACTTAATGGTTCGAAGGGGTAATCTCAAATATACAAGTTAATAAGTGCAGACGATATTAAGTTACGAAATCAGACACCAAAACGTACTTCCTCTAAATAAAAAAATTTTTTTGACGGATTCTGATTTCTGACTCCCAAATATAGGAGATATAAAAACAATCTGAAAAATATGGTCCCAATAGTTTGGTCAGGAGAGCGCTCCACAGTTTGGTCCCCTTAGTGTTAATTTTACTTTTTGAGTATTTTGCCATACCTCGGGAACTTTTTAACCGAATCGAAATTTTTACACACAATTATAAAATTCATTCATCCAAAGAGAATTCCATGAAAAACATAACTTTTTGTAAATATTAAATATTTTTTATTATTTTATTTATTAATAGTCGAGAAAATTTTCAATCGTAATTCGTTCAGTTTGGATATTTTAAAGAAAGTAATTTTTAAAAGCAAAATACAAAATTTGAGCAAAATCGGTCGAATAGTTCCTGAAAATTCGAATTTCAAGTATCTGACTTTTTTAAAATACAATTTTTCAGGAACTATTGAACCGATTTTACTTAAATTTTATTTTTTGCCATGTAACATTACTTTCTTTGAAATAATGCAAAATGTTGTATACCTTACGATTCAAAATTATTTCAACTATTATTAAATAAAATTTATAATAATTAATATTAGTAAATAATTAATATTTACTAAAAGTTACTTTTTCAGTGGAATTATTTCTCAATAAACAGAATAAAATTGAATGAATAATCCTGAATTATCTTTTATTCGGCTACTACTTATTAGAGATAAAACAGTGTCTTCGAACCATGCTCTGCAGTTATTGAAATGGAATTCAGAGATAAGTGGATCGGAGAATGACGTATTTAGTAGTAAATTGCTGAGAAAGAGAGAGAGAGAGTAACACAGTTGGAATGTACACTAAGACAGGACAAATAATAAGGAACATCTGAATTAAGAATTAGCTTGCATTTATAGCCTTTTTGGGTTTAAACTCGACGTCCAATCAGAGCACTCTGATTGCATGCGGACGTAGAAGAAAGCTGCTTTGAATAAATGCGATTACAGTTTTCCTTCAATAAGAATAATTTTTCAATTTGCAAGTTCGAGATATAGTGAAATATCCAAAATTTAAAATTGACACTACGCGATAAAAACTTTGAAACGCTTTCCTTAACAAACTATATAGACCATATTTTCCAGATTGCGGCTATGCCATCATTTTTTGGGATCAGAAATCTGAATCCACCGAAAAAATGTTATGTTTATTCAGAGAAGTTACGGTATTGTGTCTGATCGTAGCTTAAAATATCTACTGCACTTATTAATTAGCATATTTGAGGTCACACCCTCGAACCGTAAAGATTAAGTCCTAAAACGTGAAAATCCGATTATTAGATCAAATGTTATTTAATGTGTGGTTTTTTTGGAGCATTGTATATAATGCTTACTTAGGCAAGATTCTTCACATTCCATATAAGAGTTGAAGTTATTGGCATTTCCATTACATCCCGAGTAAATAAATTCTTTGCACTCCTGGTCATCAGCGTCGTAATAAAACTTTCTCAATTCAGAATTACAATTGCCTTCTTCCACTGGAATATTGCAAGCATCAGGACCGTCGTATGCTAAAAAGATAATAATAATAATAAATTGCAAGAAACCGTAATATTTTTCGAAAACTATCAATTTTTAAAAAGAAAACTTACGTTTCACAACAATGTCTATGGAGAAGTTATTAGCTGGGCGTTCTGAAAAAAATAAAATAAAATCATTTTTAATGAAATGCTCACATTTTGGAAAAATATGTTCTACAACACGTTTTTCTTATGTACTTGATCGTTTCGAATTATTTGCATCACTCATGTTTAATTCTTACACTTTTAGTACTTCTAATGTTATAAGATAAGTCTTTCAGGTACCAACGTTATTGTAAGAATTCTGCATATTTTTTATTCTATTTTAAATACTGTTTTCTTTATTCCAAAATTGAGCCAATTTTATTATCAAATTGCATTACTAAAGTTATGTTAGCATTACCCGGTATTATAGATGGGCAACCTTTTGTTGCCCATCTAGTGTTGTTTATTTATTGATAATGCTGCAGAGTGAAATTCTTATTTAAATTTTCCCTCTTTAACCTTCTCATCCATCTAAACCTGAAAAGCCAGGTGATACAACTTTTTACCACTTACTTAAGGGAATGTATTAAATAGGGTAATATTATTTTTATGAGTTTGGGTTTCAGTTTTCTTTATTGGATAATATATAGGTATAAATTAAAAGTTAAATTTTTAACTCATAAAAACCCATGTAACTTCTACACTATTAGAATAACGTCTACTTTATTTTGATATCATTCAAACCTATGTAAAAAAATCGGTTTGTCTAGATAGCAATGTCACTTTCAAACTTATTAATAAATTGTGCCCAAAATAGTAATTTTTCTTCATAAAACATATATAACTTTTAAATTTCTTACTTCTATCCATTTTTATTTTATTTCATTTTATTCAACATAAAAAATATGTAGGAAAAATACAATACCTTATTTATTTAGAGAACAATGTTAGTTTCTCCCTCTCCCCTCAAAACAAACACAACTGTTTATTATTTAGTAAAAAGGGGGCCCTCAAGAGTTTATGCGTTGGTCTGTATGTGTATGTATACATAGAATCATCCCAAGTCTTTAATTATTTAATTTTCGAACCTGTTTTTAGAGTCCCTGATGAAATCGGAATTCAATTCATCATGAAATCAAATATTTCGGAGGAAAATGCGGAATTAGAAATATGAAGCATTGCGGAATTAGAAAATGCGGAATTAGAAATATGAAGCATTTTCCTTCAGTTAAGAAAAATCTATCTTTAAATTTCAGACTTGATTATTACAGTTATTGTAACTTTTTAAACTCTTTCTCGCTTAGTGTTTCTTCTAAACAACATATGGCTCTTGATAAATTAATCTAGTTCTGGGTAGATATATTTTTTACAATCATGTTAATGATGCTTTTTTGTTAATTGGTTTTTTATTTTAGTTTTAGCTCTCATTTGTCAACAAATAAGCATTTCATGAAACACTACCATTATAAGATTGGTTAGGGACTTAAGATAAAGTAAGCCTTCCTTTATTCATTTTCATTGCGAATAATTTCTTTTTGTTTGTTTATGACAAAGGAAAAGGGAAATAATATATTTAAGGGGATTAAAAGAAAAAGATTTCCGAAATGGATCCTGCTTTTAAGCATTGTGCGTTTCTACATAATTAGAACATTTTTGATTGAATTTTGATTGAGAAAATCTATATACTCACGTGATACTGCGATTCTTTCGTACCTTTCATGTCTTCTCGGCCCTTAAATAAATAAAATTTTAAATATTTAAAATATTCATACTGTCCTTATAAAACAAAACGCGAATAACATACTAAAACTTCCTTTTTTTTGATAATGGTGTTAAACTATAAATTATTAAAAAATTAAAAATATATCGAAAATCAACCACGTTTGTGCAAAAGATCGCAAAAAGAAAACGTAATGGACGCCATTCTAGCAATATGGCATTCCTCACTTAACCTTACATACTTTATGAGCTAATAAAAATTCCCTTTTTTAAAAAAATTAGAATCTTTGTATTTTGTCTGAATTTTTTTGCACCCTTTCTTATAAAGATAAAAAAATAAATAAATACCAAACAACTCTTATCAAATAATTTAAAGTTGTTTAATAAATTTGTCTATATTTCTTTAATTAGATCACTTCTAAACTTTTTAGATTCTATTTTATCTGAAATGCTTATAAAATTAATTATTGAAAATGCCTGCCATTGAGAATGCTGAATTAAAAATACCACAAAAAAAAGTTCTACCCAACAGAAGACTATTAGGTACCACGCAGTATGTAGTTAAAAGTTGCATTACCTCGAGTGTCGGGTTTGAAGTCGGGAGTAGCGTTTAGCCAAGTGTCGAGTCTTTATAAGTATGCAAAAAGTTCAGCGTTCCTTCCTAAATAACTAACATTGTTATCTAGACAAATGAAGTATTATATCCTCTGTATTTTTCCAAGTTAAATATAATGAATCCAAAGACAAGTCGGACTTTATCGACGAAAAGTTGCCAGAGTTTTCATTTGAAAAAGGTATTTTTGAGATTACAATTTAGAAGATATCTAGACAAGTGAGGTACTATATTTCTGATGTATTTTTTAAGCTGAAGGGAGACTAAATCCAAATTGATAGGATAAATAGTTTATTATGGAATATGGAAAGAAATCAGTATGTCCCAAATAAAACGCAACTCATTAAAAACGAAGAAATAGCGCTACGGTAACAGAAATCTGTTGCCAATAGAGTGAGTAAGAGGGAAGAATTGTATATGCCATATGTATATGTGTTTTGCAAGGTGATGTTGGTTTCCACAAGAAGGAACCACTTTCCATTCATCTGCGTTAGCCATGTCTTTGCCTAACGATTTCTAAAGGGATAAAACAGATATTGCAAATACAGATATTGCATTATAAATAAGAATAGCAATAGTAACTCACCTTGGTTTAATTTTGGATTCATTGTGACTTCAAATGCTAGATTAAAATAAAATATACAGTTTCTATTACAAAAAATTCCAAACTTTCGCCACAAGCTTTATAAAACAATTGAAAGTTTTGTTTTACTTTAATAGTGTTTACTTTGTATAGGGTAAGAAGAAAGCTAAAACATATTTATAGTACTCAGACATAAAATGCGAATTTATGCTTATTTTGAAAATTGCTAAAAACATCAATATGGAGAAAAGCCACAAACAATTTTGAGAAACATCAATTTTGAGAAAATGAAACGCATTCGTGGTCTAATTTTTTTAATATTTATAAACTTACTGCAATGCTGCATTATCTGCGTCAATGCTGCATTATCTGGGTTCACAAAAATTTGTAAAAATTGACAATAAGGCAATAATTTTGATGATTTCCATCTTAGTGAAAAAATATCACCAAACTGGCGATTTTTTAAAAAATTAATAGCTTTTCAAATATTCATATTATTTGTCTGATCTAAAGCCCAGATAATTCTTCATGGCAAGATTATGTATGTAGTTTAAAATCATCGCATTGCTTCAAGTATAAAGCACTTAAACTATGGCTTTCTTATTTTCTTTGGCGATAGAGCTTCGAAAAACAGTATTTAATGATTATGCGAGTTTGTCCAGTTAGTTCCCAAATCAATAAATTACGATAAAACAGCAATTTTTTTAAAATTTTGATTACGTTTTTATTGTTTTTTACTGGATGAAATATTGATTTGCTATTCCTATTGAGAATGTTTTTCCTTTATTTCTTCAATTTATGTCTCGAAAAATCGATCTCTGAATTTTTTTTCTTTCATAAAACTTTAGGCACATGAATGTTTGGCGAGATAGGTTGCGAACCTATCCTAGAACGTAATTTATTTTTGATTCCACCACTAACGTTTTTTACAATATCGTTTAATTTCTTACCAAAGTCAGAAGAACATATCAACTCCTTTAGGTCTTCCGTGTCCATGTAATCACAATTTGGGCAGGTACGCTCATTTGTTGGACATTTTTCTAAATTTAATTCCTTTCTTCTCAGAAGCGTTAACTCATTGTCGACTGGATCTACAAAAATCTCATCCAAATCTTTTGTCCTGGATGCAAATTGTGATATGGCACAGAAAGGTAGGGTTAGTCTGCCTGTTGGAACAGAGTACAGGTGGAAAGATGAATCCAGATTCAAAACTAGAGGATTTGTGATTGTAATGGATTTGTGAAACATCAAGAGCGCAAATTTATCAACTGCAGAGAAAAAAATATAATTTATTACTTCATTTGGGAAAAAATCAATTTATTTACATTGTTTAATTTTAAAGGATTTATGTACCAGATTTACTACCCATGTAGGTCCATAAGAAAAATAAACGTAAATTTTTAGAAAAAAGGTATGTGATATCATAACCATATCGAAGAGAGTCTGTCACCATAACTATTGTATCTCCTTTCTAGATGGTTATGGTGAAATACGCCTATAATATTGGCAGAATGAATTTACCATTGAAATACTTGGTAATTTTTTAAAAAATATTTTACGTAATAATGATGAAATCGATTTTACTAGGTAAGATAGCCTTCTTATATTTTACGTAATTTTGACAAAGAAAGTTTACTATTTAAATTTGGTAAAAATGCTTCGGTGTATTTTACGTATTATTGAATTTATCATTTAAATTCCGGTAAGAACTTTTTTCATATATTTTATGTTGATGTATATTTTACCATTTAGATTTTAGTAATAAGTTTCTACATCTTATAAGTAATATTGAAAAAGCAACTTTACACTTTTGTTTTGGCAAAAATGCTTTCGTATTTACTAAATTTTTCTTAAAAAAAGTCTACCGTTTCAATTACGGCAAGAATATATTTTTCACCTAATTTTGACAAATCAAATTTACCATTTAGGTTTTGTAAAAACCTTTTTGTATTTGTTACGCCTTATTGACGAATCAAATTTACTATTTAAACTTCTGTAAGATATTTTTCATATATTTTACGTTTGTGTGTTTTAGATTTTGGTAAGAAAGCTCCCACATACAATACTTAATATTGACAATACGGCAAGAATACTTTCGTATATTTTACGAAATTTTAATAACAAAAATTTACCGTTTCAATTACAGTAAGAAAGCTTTTATATATTTTACGTTATATTATTACGTAACATTATATTATCCTTTCCCCGGTTGCCCCCTGACGGAGGCGGGACGGGGTTAAGCTTTGATATTATTATCATTACATAACGTTGTATTACTATACGTTGCATATATTATGCTATATTATATATTTTATGAATATTTACAGTTTCAGTTAGGGTAAGAAAACTTTTATATATTTTACGCTATGTTTACAAAATAAATTTATCATATTTATTTCGGTAGAAATGTTTCCATGCATTTTATAACAATATTGACAAAATGATTTCACCATTTAGATTCGATAAAAATGTTTTTCGATAATTTACGTATTATCAACGAAGCATATTGCCATTTGAATATTGTTAAAAAGCTTTCGTGTTTTCCCGTGTTTTGATGTAGATTTTACCATTTAGATTTTAGTTAGAAAGCTTCCATATATTGTACAGAATATTGACAAACGAAATTTACCACCTTATTTTTCTAAGAATATTTTTGTATATTTTACGTAATATTTACGACATGGTTTCCATCATTAGCTCATTATAAAACAAATAAAAGCAGTCATGTAATAAGTCATGAGCCTGAAAACATTCTGGTCAATTTGCATTTACACCAGTCCTGAAACTGTGAACAACTTTTTGCTTTGATGCAGTCAAAATTACCATGCAACATAACAGCTGATTATCACAAGCAAGGATTGACGCTAAAGTTTTTTTTTTATTTTAAATTTTGCTTCACTTTAAATTATGACTATTAATTAGCTAATGGATTCAATAACTGAATAACTTACCAACTAGTTGTGGACAGAGGCATTTCTGTGGTAAAGTGAAGAAAATGTTTATTACAGCTTTTTGTGCTGGTTTAGATGCTGTTATTTCATACATAGATATAGCTGCACCGCTTGTACACTGACCTGCGATAAAATAAACAAATTAATACTCTCCTTAAATGTTTAAAAAAACAAACCACATTTTTTTTAAAATTTATGACGTTTATGAGTTTGTTTAGGAGATGATTCCTATTAAAGTTAACTAATTTGTGGTTACTTATCATTTGAAAAGGAAGTAAACGTGAAATTATACTTTTTTCTTAAAACATTTCCATTTATTTTATTTTCATATTGTAAATTTGCTGAAGGGCATCAATCACATTAGGATCGTAAAAGTTAAAGAAATCTCGTCCATTAAATCTTTACTAATTAGCTCCACAATTATTTGTATGCATATTGAGTGTACAAGTTAAAGTGTGAAAGACTACAGAAAATAAATTATTGACAATGGAGACTAGAGAGCAATTTTTCTTTTGTTTTCTGTTGCATGAGATTTTTTAACAGGTAGGTATCTTACATCGCTGAATTCAAATCTGTAATGAGTTTCTCTCTCCAAGCCACAGCTCTTTTTTCTTAAATGACATTTTTAGTCTATTTTTTGTCAAAATGTACAAGTTTAAAAATGATATCTGAAACAGAGGGTCGAGTAAATGTTGCGACAAACTTTTGGGGGAGTTAAGGCATATCATCAGAATTTAAATTGCATAGGAATCCATGCACAGAAATATCATCATACGCCGCTAGAGGCACTTCTCTCTCTATTATGACTGTTTATTTGCATTTGAACAAGAAGTGTCCCTAGCCGCATACGATGACATTTTCGTGTATGAGTTTCTATGCAAATTAATCCTGATATTGCACCCTAACTTCCCTAGATGTTTGTTGTAAGATTTTTTGCCACCCTCTGTTATACGTAACGGTTTTAAATTTGTACATTTTGATCTTTGACAAAAAAAGTCATTTAAAGAAAAATCTGTAGCTTTAGCAGTAAAGCTAATTTCGAATTTGAAATCCCGGCACCAGAATTAGGGTTTATATGAATGCAACAAAAAACTAGTTCAAAAACTTGTTGACAAAACACTTGAATGCTACAACACTTCATTTCAATACATTATGCAATTTTGTAAAAAAGTGAACCGAAAGATAAACAATTTCCGTTTTGAGAAAATAGCAAAAGAATTAGCATTGCATTAAGAGCATTGAAACTACTAATATTTTATTATATTTATAACATTAGATTCAAAAATTGAACTTCGTTACATTAACCGATTCAGAAAATTGTTCTCTTTCGAATTGAGATGTAAAGAAGTTTTGGACAATTCAGCCATTACTTTTTGATCAGTGAATTAATCTTACATTTATGTTTTATTTGATTTTATTTCAGAATTATCAACAATGAATATACATACTTACCCTCCTTATCATTTTCAATTTTAGAAATTCGAACCAAGAAAACTGAAAAAGATTATTAAAAATAAATAGTGTTTGAACATTTCAATGTTTCGAAATTTAAAAAAATACATTCCTCAGGATTTATCGCAAAGATTAAACATTTGACTTTAATTGTTAATGATAGCATACATCTTAACTAACATGACTAATTTGGAAAACTTTCATTACATGAACAATAAACATTGCTAAGCAGTGCACGTAACGATTTTCTTCTTTTCTACAGCTCACACAAACTTACACAATTGAGACGCAAATATGCCACAAGGAAGGATGACACTTTCCAAGTATAGCTAATTTTTGCATATGGATAGACTGAATGTAAACAATAAAAAGCTTACTAAATCCCGAGAAAAATATTCCATCGTATATGTTTACGAGGTGATACGTAAACAGGCTTAATATTCTAGGAAGTTTTATTAATGTGATTTGTGTTTAAATTTATGCATAATTCTTTTTAACATTCATAAGAGTTTTCTGTAATTTATAAATTCTAAAAGGTGGTAAGTCCTAAGTAAATTTAGGAAAACTAATGTCACAAAATAAATTAAACGTAAGGTGTGTCATATTTTGAGTGTAATCTCCCATTTGGCTATATTTGTGTAAAATATCGCCGCTTGATATTTTTTTGGGTAATATCATAGCATGTTGGTAGAATTGTCTAAATTCGTTCTATACTAAAATTAAACAAATGAAACTAAAGTCAAAATGAAAGATCTCGTTACATTTTAAGCACTGCAAGTATATTAATATTGGATGACGCGCTTTTATAAATTGTGAGGCACAAAAATAAACCGGAAGTAGTAACCTAGAAGCTTTACGACCCCTTGTGCCACTTGCTGTTAGCTTTACACCGTTAACCAACCATAAACACTTGGATCATAGATCAAATGCCCACGCAATATTGATATTGAATAAAATAATAAGCCAATTCTAACTCATTATAAAAATAAATCATTTCAAAAATAAAGATTTTAACAAACTCGAATTTTTTTTTACTGCAGGCATTGGACTTTCGTTCTTAGCCTTGGAAGATGCAGGAAGTGTTGCTCATTTAACGTAACCCAGTGGGCACCTGCGAACCTAAGTCACGGTGGCGAGCAACATTACCCACGCCACACTGCCACAGATATCCGATAATAGGGTGGGCCACATTCTTACATCACACAACAGAGGACAACACACATAGAGAAACATCCATGCCCTGAGCGGGATTCGAACCAGCAACCGTTGGCTTCACAGTCAGGCACGCTGACCACTCGGCCACCTGGTCGTCTTTATTACGACGATATTTTACCTCAGCACTGTGGTCAGGTCGGTGCAAGCCGGATGCGGAATTCGTATATTGACCTGCCATCGCTAGGATTCAAACCCGGTTCGCCTCATTGGAAGGCGAACGCTCTATCCCCTGAGCCCTCGCGGCTCTATTCAAAAACTTAGGGATAAATTCTTTGCCGTTCATCCAAATTCAATTAACGTATGCAAGATATTGAAAACAAGATTATTCAAGTAATTGACAAAAAAAAAATGAAACCCAGAAGGCGTTTTCAAGTGGTCGGAAAAGAAATTGATAAGGTTTTTAATGTAAAATGTCTCCATAAGTAAGACTAAATAGGCAAAACATGGTAGACATGAAATGCTTTACATATTATCTCCAAGAAATTGTTTCCATAGGACGATTTATTTGCCAGACATTTGGGGTAATTTCCTTGTAAGAAAATCTGCGTTTATTTTTAATGCAATTTCTTAAATGAGACAACAGAAACTACAGATTTTCTTACAATAAAAAGGAACTATGCTTTGAAGTAACTATTATTTAAATTCTTATTCATATAATAATTGTTATTAGACCTGATATTTTAAAATAACTGTATGTTCGTTTCACCCAAATAAAAGGCCGCATCCTGATTTTTACTAGGAACTTGTAAATATATCTATTTTACAATACTTATGATAGAAAAATATCCAGCATATCAAATGCGGTGATAGACGAAAAACTATCATTGAATTATTTCTTTACTCGGGGTTAGAGTTTATCAAATTCCATCGGAGTGATTATTCTTTACTTATAAAGACGAGAGGAATGGTGATTACATGTAACATATTAAAGTTTAATCAGGTAGTTAAACTGGTTTTTAATGTTTTTCATACCACATCCCTCATTAGTTTTCAAATGAATTTAATAGTGTTTTTGATTCCTTAAATCAATTTGTTTAAAAATTAACTTGTGTGTCCTACCTTGTAAGCATTTCGACTTCATTTTTCAAAATGAATTTAACAATATATATTAAGTGTGGTGGTTACAGAACATCCTATATTACATATTTGTCTTAATGATTGCATTTTGTAATCTTTAAGACTGCGATCATGATAAAATAGTGTATAGCATTTACCTAACAAAGAATCGCAGTAGACATCTGGATTTTCAGTGATTGCAGCACTATTGCCACATATTGTGCATCCGGAATTTTCGACACAAGGCAAAGTAGGTACTGAACCCGTTTGAAGTCCATACTTTAGATCAACTTGTGCTGGAGGGGGTAGTGGTGGTTTTGTCACTGGTTGTACTGGCGGCACTAATGGAGGATTAGTGATAGGAGCTGGTAAAGGTGCAACAATTGGTGGAACTTTGGGAGGATATATTGGGGGATCTGGTGGAGGATAACTTGGAACTGGTGGAGGAGTTGGTGGAACTGATGGAGCATAAGTTGGTGGCACTGGTGGAGCATAAGTTGGTGGTATTGGTGGGGCATAAGTTGGTAAAACTGGTGGAGGATAAGCTGGTGGAACTGGTGGGGAGTACGTTGGTGATGGATTGAAAGAGCAAAGTGAAATACTTGAGTAACCGATAGGCAATATTATAGCAGATGCTGGTCCTATGGTAATAGTTGTACCACTGTATTCAGGTGCAAGTAAGATACCAAATCCCTGGCCTAAAAATTAAAAACACAGTTTGTATTTTTATTTAATATGCTAATAAATTTTAAGTAAATTTTAGTTTTATTTCTTTGCTCTAAAAATTAAACTTACTTATAGAAAATATGTTGCAATCACAGTCCGATGCAGCAAGAACAGTTAGAATTGTCCCCGGAAGCACCGCAGGATAAGGTGACAAATCTTGTATTACCTTAACTTTGGCATATTTGCAAGAACTTGCTAAATAGAATGAAATTCGTAGTTAGATGACCAGCTACATAAATTAAGTTTTCTGCTATTTTAGTAAAGCGGCTTTGTTGAAATAGCAGAATATCTCATTTCATTTCAATTGAAACAGTTTAATCATAAAGTTACTTATAGATATGGAAATTAAATCATCATATTAGTGTTAAAATGTTAACTATTTCCCACTCCACTATTAAAAATTTCTTGAAGAAAGGGTTAAATAATAATTTATTTAATTGTTATTTTACCGTATTCCAACAAAAAAGGTCTAATAATTATTTTAAAAAATATGCTTTTCCAACCGTTAACTGTGAGAAAAATAGTTTATTGACTGTTTTCACAGAATACGGTATAATAACTAGGATTTTATCAATGACAACTAGGTACGTAGCCAAAGAGAATCGAGCGCACGTTCTTCGAAAGCTGAATGCTAAGTGGATGCCTAATAACTCAGCAATATCATAGTAATAAGTGTGTGGTGAACACCAAGTGAAACAACTGAGTACAGAATTTAACCGAGAGGTCTAATCTATCAATCTCATAAACAAGGTGAAGGGGGTTCAAATCCTTACGTTGACACCACACTATTTTCTCTGTTCCTTCAACACATGAAGAACTTCCAGTGCTCTGTACTCTATGTTTCTAAATCTATGTTTAGTTAAGAGTGTTTATGAAGAAGTTGGTATTCATCATAGAGTGAGATCCGATATCTGGCAATTTTTCGAAACTCGTGCCATTCCCCAATGAAAATGGATTTTTAAATGTAAAATTATTTTCACGAGCATTACAAATTACGATAAACGCTACTCTACAAGTAAATTTTTCTAAGTGCATCAATAAATAAAGAATGTTATTCTATCTATAGAATTTGATCTCCTCTGCCAGTGTTTCCTGAGAAAAAGATAAAATGGATATTATAAATGCCATTTAAAAAACTCGAGTACACGCCTGAGAGTGTTTTTTATTTTAAAATGGGCGGTGGACTTTGCAACGCTGTTATTGATTTTTTTATTGTATTTTGCACCAATTATGATATAGAAAGACCAACTCCGAAATTAACCGCTCGAGAACCGTTAACCCAAATTAACCGGTCAATATAATTTCATGGCTCAAATTTGAGTTAATTTAATGCCACTAAAACTATTCCTGATATAAGTGTATTTGTTCTTCAAAAGTTAATGCTTTAGAAATATATCACCTCTATTTTTAAAACATAGGCCTTATTTTCTTACAACATTTTCTTAAAACACTTCTTAAAACATTTCTTATAACATAACGTAAACATAGACCATTAAGAAGTAGATTGATCAGTTTTATTAATATAAAATATGTTTTAAAAAAAATCGTAAGTAAGAATAAATTTAAAAATATCTAATGTTTTACCACTTTTATAAGGCCCTGATGTGTCCAAAGCTGGTGGTGAATCTGAAATAATTATCAAATCTACATTTTAGTCGGAAAAATATTTATTTTTAAACAGTTATTTACACATAGTAGCGAATTTTTTATGGAATTTTTAAACAGTTTTAAAAAGTTTTTGTAATTAGTTGTAATCGCATATCCAGTTTTATCATCTTTTCGAAAATGCTATTATAGTCCTTTTTAGTTAACAACTTAGCTGGGAAGAAAAACTCTAATTCCTATTCTCATTTGACATTAAATTTTTCACTGATAAGCATTACATTTACTTTGCATTTTTTAAAAATTATATTAAAACTGTTTTTATACCAAATAATACAAATTTAAAAATGTGGAAGAAAAGATTTTAAAGAAGACTAGAAAAGATTTATGATTAAAAAAGATTTATTAATTAAAAACTACCGATTTTTTTAAGAAAAATATTCTATTTAAAATATAAATTCCTGTACACTGTAATAAAACTTCAATTATCAATTAGGTTAATAATTTAAAGTAAGATATGCTTAACATAAAGAAATTCAAAAATATCCTTAAGAATAAAAAATAAAACATCTATTTACCTTTTATATTCAAGGAGACAATGTATGTAGCATAATAGTCCATATGTTTCTGATACACTACAAAGGAAGTACAAAAAGTATTCATGAAAAATTGGATTATAAATAAGACGCAATTATAGTAGTATTTCTTAAAAAATTAAAATAAAATTATTAGTCTTACTATAGCTGTTATTTATTAATCAGAAGAATTAATCAGTACAAAAAAAAGGTGCAAGAATTAATCAATACAAAAATCCAAAATTAAAAATAATTATTAATCCATCATTCATGGAAACTAAAATTTATTAAAAAAATTTTCAATGTCGAGATAATTATTTAGGGTGTTTAGAAATGCCCAACTTAAATTCATAATTTTAGAGTCCGAAATCGAAATCTGTATTGAATGAATATTTGAAGTCAGTCGCACATTAAAATTTAATTAAAAAAAAAAAAGAACGTGATGAAAATTAGAATCAATATTTTTTAAGAAAGACTGATTTATAAACGTCAAATTGCTTTGAAGGCCTTTATAATAACCATCACTCCTTCTTAATTTTTTCTGGAAAACAAATAGGTTTTAATATCTATAGAATACTGTTTTTGTTTTCCTCCGCATAAATATTAATTTTTGACTCCCAATTTATATACTTTTATTACTCATTTTTTTTGTCATGCATGCTAAAAATATACAAAGAGTGAAAGAGTTTAGACATAATTAAATATCTCGAGAATTATGCAACGGATCGAAAAAGTGAAAATAGACCCATTAAACATTTTTTAGAAACTATCCAATTATACCAAACTCGATTTTTCACTTGGGCAATTTTGCATCTTAAATATGATTTTTTTTTTATTGCGCATTCGGATTCTCTAAAGGAAAAAAAAAATCGATTTGATCTACATATTTATGCATTTTGCTTCACAGATGGCGCTGTAACCGAGAAAAAATAAATAGGGTACAAACTGTGGCTAATCTTAAGACTCATCAGATTGAAAACATAAATATAGACATGTTTATATCTTTTTTTTAATCAATTATTTAAATTTGTTTCGAAAAACAATGAGGAAACATTCTTATTGTTATTTAAATATTTAAAAATAAAAAAAGATAGGGTTTATCAAAACTCCCGTATTTCCAATGTAGTATGGGTAGCTGGGATGAAACACGCTTACTGTAAACAGAATTACTGTAAAATAAAATTAAAAAGGTATACCTAGTATATTTAAATACATTTAAAGTTCTAATTTAATAAATCTAATTAGATATTTAGATGTATTTAAATATACTTTAATAAAATATAACCTCTAAATAAGATATAATCTTTTTAAACAGTCAAGTAGAAGGAATTTATTATGTAATTTTATTTATAATTGCTTCCTCTACAATTGGTAGTTGTTCGCAAAAAATAATTTAAATTAATTTCACATTATAAAATACTTTCATGTAAAAAAACTACTGGTTAAGTATATTGTACACTGTTAGTTTTTTTTCCTGAGTAAGTTTTAAATTTTTAGTAATTCTGAATGTTTTTATCATGTTTTTCTCTTACACCTGTATCGATAATAAAATTAACTTTAGATTTGTATTATTTTTTTAGAAAAAATATGTATTTGTTTATAATTACTAACAACATTGAAAATATTACCAGTTATTTCTAAGGTTGGCGCACCAGGTTTTCCAGCTAGAAACAAAATTAAAGTTGTAAATCAATATAATTTTTATTTCAAAAAAATAATAAGAAAGTATGCAAAGAGCTAGTAAATTTACCAGCTAATTCCAACTTTTAATTCTATACCCTGTTAAATAAGAACGCAATTTAAAAACAAAATAGACATCAAGAGTTTCAAATCACGCTTTTCCTAATAATATTTCAATATTTGAAGTCTGAAATGGCATATTTAAAATATCAAATTAAAATATCGAAATCCAAATATTTATTCTGAAATTTAAAAGTAAACCTATTTCGAATTTAAAATGAATTAATAAATATTCCATGGTTAAATATTTGAAGAAATAAAATAAGTCTTAACCCAAGATTTTTTTTACAAAAATTAAATACCCTTAGTTAAAATCACTCTATTTTGCAAATAGTAACAAAACTGAATATTTGACTGAACGAAAAATAAATGAAAACATGCTAATTACAAAATAAAACATTTTAAAACCTGACGAAAATTCAAAAAGAAAGGCGAGATTAAAACAGACAGAGAGTTTACACAAAGACACTATCAATTTGTCAGATATTCTTGAAAGAGACGGAATTAAGAACTTTAAAACCAGTTTGATTGCTGGAAGAAAATTAAAGCTATTTATCTTCTATGTTTCCTCTCGCTTTCCTTGCTAATTATTTGACAGCTATTGATAAAGTTTTTTTTTCTCATTCAAATATCAGTTTTGCGATATCTACGTGCATTCCTTATTTACTAAGATTTCAAATACGTATGAAGGGAGGTAATTATTAAACACTCTTTGTATTTGTGTGTTTTTTTTAATCGAAACGAAATTGTATAACTTAGTGATAATTGATTTTTTAAAAGAATTAGAGAATATTCGTTTTAGCATTTTAATGTGTAATAATTTAATTCCTCCCCAATTACCGTTTTGGAAAATGACAAAATTACTTAAAAAAATCTATACCTCTTAGATGGGCAATAAGCATAAATTAAAGTTTATGTTGAAACGATATTGTTTTAGTTCGGCAAGTCTTTTTTTTTTTAACATGATCTTCATTTTCAGTCACTTAATTTAAACTTTGAAAACATGAATTTAGATTTATTAAATTGCGCTTATTTTATGAATAAAATAAGTGTTTTACTTACTCGAAGTTTCTAGTATTTCTACCACAAGTGCTGAAAAAAAAATAATAAACTTTTATTGAACAAAAAAAGTAAATCAATATATTACAGACATGATAATTTAAGTTTAGTACTCGCTCATACTGTAATATTATAGTATACGCGATTGGTTTCAAGAAAATCTCAGTTTCTCAATTGTGAAATTTTCAGTTTGACAAATCTCCTGTATACAAACTTTGTTTACATTGTTAATCGTTTTGAGATGCAGACGCAATCTCGTTAAGACATTATGGTCATATGGCTAAAAAAAAATTTCTTAAGGAATGTTTCTCAGGAATGTGGTCGGGATTGCAAAGTGTAAAATATGCTATTAATAAACTTCATTTTAATTTCACTCAGAAAATAATAGTATTAGTATTTTTCTAAGCTGAAACCTACAAGACCGTCGTCTAAACAAAATAAGGAATTATAGTGGTTGAATTTTAATAGATCTTTTTATTTTATTTTATATTTTATTTTATAACCATCGTTGAACACCCGACCCAATTTTTTGGGCTTACGACTACCCATGTTCAACATCATAGCCTTGCAATTTTGAACCCAATCCAGAAGACAAGGAAGCTTCTGGGAGAGAAATGTTGTCTTCGTTGATGACTTCTTGATGGAACTATTCCGCATTTGCGTTACGTGGAGAGGAAAACCACGAAAATTTCCCACGTCACGGGAGGAATTGTATACCACTGAGGATATTTTACGTCAGCACTGTGGTCGGTGCAAGCCGGATGCGGAATTCGTATCGACCAGTCATCACTGAGATTCGAATCCGGTCACCTCATTCGAAGGTGAACTTTTTATCCCCTGAGCAAACAACAGCTCTAATAATGGATCTTTGACAAAATCGTACCTACTCTGTTCCGTAATTGGCATTTTCAAGAAAATAATTTACATTTGGTCTGTTTTTGAGTCACAAAAGAAAGGCACTAAATTATTGTGAAACATTAGAATTTGATTTCCAACGGCGGCTTGAAGTCCACACATCTTTAAACTGATAAGTACGATCAGTTTGTATTCGAAGTATAGGCTATCGGTGCACAGTGCTGGTCTCATTGCCCCCATCATGCCTCTGCTCGCGAAATTGACGGGTCTTAATCTTTTTTTAAACATATTCTTCATACCTTTTTCTTTATTTTGTTTTAATTTAGGTCAAAATAAGTGAAACATATTATGTTTAACATTTCAATAATTTATGGTTATGAAATACAGCGTGAAACGCCGGCGTCTTTTTCTGCGTTAAAGGTTAATTTTCCAAATACGACTCACATTCAAACAATATTTTTTTCAAATTAGCACTTATTTTCTGTTTTTTAGATCTAAGAGAAACAGTTATTCATTGTTAATTTTTTTTTAATTTATGAAATCAATTATTGATAAATTTTTGAATATCACTGAATTTTTTTTCTTTTCAAAGTACTTTTTTTTGGATTTTAATTACTATTATAATTCCAATATATTTAGTGTATTATAATTCCCATAATTCAAAAATTCTTTAATAGCTATTAGACTGCTTTTCTTAAAATTAAAAAAATACCTACATATATTTTTGCTCGTAATTAGAGCTTTTGTAGAAATAATACACCGCTGTCCTTTCTGCGCCAAAGGGTAAATCTACATGATTTATACTTTTGAAAAATACCTTTATTTTTAATAATTTACTTAAAAAAGCATTATTCAAATTTAAAAGCATTTATTAAAAAAGCATTATTCAAATTTATTAACTTTAGTTTAAGCGAAACTAAAAGTTTTTTTTTAAATCTAAAAACAGATTAATGTACAAACAATTTAAGAAAATTTTTTAACTTTTATTTACTTTAAGAGTTTGATTTTCACTAGCTGCTCGAAAAGGAATCAGAATTTGGACTCACAAAAATTTGATAAAAATATAAAGAGACAAGTCAGATATTTTGCATCTTTTATTCAGCATAATGCTTATTCTGTTTTTAGCTAGTCGGAGAGTTGACGAAAATTCGATATACGTTAGTTTCTTTAAGGAAAAAGCTTTTTATAATTTCTATTAGGTAACGATTCAAACTTGCTTGTCTTCAGGTACAGAGCTGGAGCTCTGAGGATATTTTAGAGCTCTAATTAGTTAAATAGTGGTCGGTTTTTTGATATTGTCATAATTCTGTTTCATGGCGAAACGACAAATTGTGCTTGTAGCTGTCAGTGAACAATTGAAACCCATATTTCTAACACGCATAGAACTCCATTAAAGATTTGAGTGTTCTAACTTGAAATTTTCAAGATTTCACTCTCACAGCCTCGTAAAAAAATCTAGTAATAAAAAGTTAACTAATAAATTGTCATAAATAACACGCTGAAATTTTATAATTATTAAAATAACTAGACTAAACTAATACCCTAAGAAAAAAAAATGAGATTTAGGACTGTTACTTACCAAGTTTTTGATCGCATGGAATTTCAAAATATGGATAAAGAGGAGGATCAGGACATTTTTGGCATACAGGAGGATAGTCGCAGCTTAGTAGTTTCCCGGCCGGATAGGCAGGGACTTGATATTTATCCACGGATAAGATTGAATAAAATGGTTCTGTTGAATATTCACTGTAGCAATCCGGCAAAGAAAATGTTTCTTTCGGTAGAGGATAAAATCCGAATTGGTTTGTCAGCTGAATTGCTCCATTCAAGTAAAGAGACTTCTTTGAGAGAAGGACAGCATATGTCGGACCTGAAATTCAATATCAATTTTAAATACAAATAAAGATTACATTTTTTAAAATTTAGATAAGATTTAAAATATTTGCGAGGCTAGTTTTTAATTTTTTAAAACATTTATATAGTCATTTAGGAGAAGTATAGTATAGTCGGAAAGTAATGAGTAATAAGTAGTCGCAAAGCAATCGGAATTTTGTTTAACAACAAATTTTATTTGAGTACCATATGAAGATACATACTGCTTGTAGCCGTCAAGGAACGAAACTTGTATTGCCATTCAGTACAGGACAAAATCAGCAGTTACTACTGGCCACAGGGTGACTAAATATATGTTGTTGCTCCTAATGACTTTGGACAAGCCAAAGAAGCCTTTACGAATTAAGTCAGGAAGTTGCGCCATTCGTTTGACAAGAAAGTACCGCAAGGGTGAAAGTACGTCGTAGCTCAAAACATTTCTTGTAGATAGAAGCAACGTTAATTTGTAAGGCCACTTCCACAATTTTGACATAGATCTGAAAGGACCTATTCTATAGATTTTACGAACACGTATATCGCATTTACGCACGTGTACCGCATTTATAGTTCGGTTCTCTAACCCCTGGACTACCACGACCCGACTAACTATAACAAATGGTGATAAAAAAGTTGCCTTTTGATACTCAACTGCCATTTGACACTTGATAGTCCCTTTTTTCCTTCATAAAAGTACTCCATTTATATTTTATTATTATTTTTTAAATAAATATGTAATCATTATGAATATTTTAAAATAATCTGATACTTATCGCACGCTTGTTTATTCAGAAATGAACCTTGTATCGTTTACCGTATTTTGAGAAATGCTTTTCGCTATTAACACTTTGTTAATCGGTAATTTTACACACAGAAACTATGTTATGTCTCTTGGTATAATTTTATAATTGAAAATTTAAAAATATATGGAGTAAAACATTCAAAAAATTGATTTCATGCCCAAACGTTGTCGACCGATGAGTATTTAACTCAATATTTCAAGTGAAATGACGAGTTATCAGTCAGCAATGTTTGGCATGAAAAGACGAGTTAACTCGTCACGGTTAACAACGTGTTAATATCAATAGCTTCTAAGGCTCATTAGAATTTTAAATTTTGAAAAAAGTGGCCAGTATATTAAAAAAAGATCACTGTTCAAAATGCAAATTCGCTCCCCTTTGCCTAGCCAAGTAACAAATTTCTTAATTTTGTCTTGTAAAATCCAGTACTTAGCTCTAGCTCTGTTGTGAACACTCTAACTAATCCTTAGCGGACAGAAATTTGATTAACGATAAATTTCTCAGGTCAATAATATTGGTTATATATTCCATCCGCAGTGGCCTTGATTATATAGAAACTTGTGTTGTCATCAAACACAGAGCTTCTATAAAGTTTTGAGAACTATAGCTAGCCGGAATTGATTGACGAAATTTTCTATGCTTCGAATGTGGCGATAACGTCTACTTGTAGTGGTCAAGAAAAGATTAAAGCTTTTAAAGTCATCAGCAAAACAGCTCCAGGTAAGATTTAAGTACTCTATTTAGTGTAAGTGCAAAGTTATAAGAATTTTGATTGACGATGAATTCTTCTTCTAAATACCAAACAATGATTTAATATTGTATTATATTTCCAGTCGAAACTCTAGTACTCTACCTAGTCAAAGGAGATTGAAATTTCAGTTGCAAATTTCGCACTTTCATAGACACGAAAGGGCGTTAATAAAAACGCTATAATTAAGGATCTTTAAACAATTTAATTAAAAAGCTAGTTTTGTTAATAAAAAGTGGTGAAAAATTACAAACTTTGTAAAAATACCGGGCAGTCAGGACAAAGAGCAGGCACATAAACGTCGAAGTCTAAACTTAATTTCTTAGGCTCATTTCCTCTGGTAACATCATATAAGGCTCTAACTGTGTCCTTAAAACACAACTGATTCGCAACAGCATCTGAAAAATAGTTTAAAAATTGCTTTTACTTAATTAAAGGTTTCGATTAAAAAAGAAGTTAGTTCGGTTTTCTCATTTTGTCTATTTACTATTTACCAAATGTCTATTTTTTTACACCAATTGAACCTAACATCCGTTTCATTAAACATTTCAGTTATTGTTCAATTCAACAAGGACGAGTAGTAAAGATCAAAAAGGGGAGTTTTAAAACAGCAAACAAATTAATAGAAATCAAACCGTTTCCTTCTTGAAACTATCTCTTTGTGCGCAATTTTTTGTTTCTCTCGGAAAAAACAATTTTTAAAAAGCAGAATATGATTGTGATCCACGATAATTGATTATGATCCACAAAATATGAAGAATTTAAAACAACTCTTAGAAACCAATGAAATATAGCTATTAAAAATTAATGCCTTTATTTTGCATGTCCCCCATTGTTAAGTTAAAGATAGTTCCTATGTACTTCCTTCTTACAATTGAACTCTCAAATTTTGATTCATCCGAACCATAATAGCCTAAGTTTCAACTGACTTAAAAAATTTTATCTTTGAACTATTCTTTTAACCAACCTTAATCACTTACGTAATTGTTGAAACTTGCAAATGGAGCATGCGAAAACGCAAATCAATATTTAGGGTTGTACAACCTGCGGCCCACCGACTACTAAAGTGCTGACCGAGGGAGCTTCTAAACAAGATAAAAAATTTAAAAAAATTGTTGTAAATTTTTAATTGCACTTTTAAATCATCACTTTTTGACACGCTCTATTTTTCTCAAATTCTATAGTAAATAAATGTATGTTTAACGCGCTTTCTTCAAACCGATATTATCTTAAATCTAAATGTGTTATTTTTAATCCAAAATGGTTTTTTGGGCTGTTATATTAGCTTTTCAATATGATTTTGAAAATCCCGAATTTTTATTACGGCAGGAGAGTTCCAAATCGCCCATTTTCGATATAAAATGGAATTTTTCTTCTTTAAAAAAAAAAAAAGAAATATTTATTTTTTATTTTTGAATGAAATCCAATAATTAAACGTTTTTAATTTTCTACAAATATATTACTAAGTTTATTGACTTTAAAAAAATTAGAACACTAATGTTTAAATAATTCTATATTTGCCGTCAACATGTCTAAATACATGTGTGGCCCTTCGTTAGTCAACCTGATGTGCAAGTGGCCCTTCACTCAAAGGTTGTGCACCCCTACATGTTATGATAACAATACAAAAATCGAAAATTAGTAAGAAAAGTACGAAGCATTGAGTAGCATCAATATTTTGTTTCCATGGTATCGGTGCTTTTATCGATTATTTGTTTTTATACTATATCACTATTTATATATATATACCTTTCGTTGACTTACTTTGCTTAGAAATTACATCAAATGGCGTGTAAGATGACACTAAAAGTAAAGGAAAACATTATTTTACAAAATAAACATAGATGTATAATAAATACTAATAACACAAAGTAGCGAAGATTAATTTTAAAAATTAACGTGAGTTTTTAAAACAAAATACGACTAAATACACTGTGAAAACAAAAAGGTGTTAATATTAAAAAATATAAGCTATTACCTGTCACATCCAATCCAGGGTTATATACACCAGCTGAAAAATTTATTACAAATAAGTAAACTAATGCAATAAAAGTGCAAAAATAAGTTAATAATTTAAAAAGTATAATAATTACAAATATAAGTAATATAATAAATCGACAAAATAATATATTGAAATCAAATTAATTATACAGGTTTTCTGTAATCGCAGTCCTTAATGTGCATTTTTAGAATCCTTGCCAACATGAAAATAAAAAGAAATCGAAATAATATCTTTAAAAACCGCGTTTTTGTAGTGGAGAATAATAATTAAAAACCAAAAAATTTGAAAAACGAAAAACGTGGGGCGCATGAAATACATAACAGTATGTGTGCTCATGAGAATGTGTGTATGTATATCTGTAATTCTATCTGAATGTGGATGTGTATGTGGAATATGTTTGCGCATATGCATGCGCATGTGGATGCGGTTGTGCATGTGTATGAATAAGAAAATATGCATATGTATGTGTATATGTACTGTTATGTATTTCATGCTCCCCACGTTTTTCGTTTTTCAAATTTTTGTTTTTTAATTATTATTCTCCACTACAAAAACGTGGTTTTAAAAAATATTATTTTAATTTTGATTTTTTTTGTACTCACTTCCAAAATCTCAATTTTTTCACTCACTGTACACAAAAATTTTCAATTGACACGTGACACTAATTTGAAATAATCGAATCGACAACAAAAGACAATCGCGAAAATATTAATTTTTCTTTAATTTTAATTTTATTTTACTTTGTGTGTCTTTTTTCTCTTCATTTTCATGCATTGTCATCCGATTCTGAACTATGTGCCAAATTTAAGTCTGTAGCTAGTCGGGAGGTAAGTTTAAAATCGATTACAAAATTCTACCCGAACAGACATACACGAAGGCAAATTGATATAAACGTGGTAAAAAGAGTATTAAATTAGTATTCATCCAATAGAAAAAACAACAACAAAAAATTAAAATCTGCAGAACACCATTTTGTAGAAAGCAGGATGAAAAGCATGAAATCCAGGCTGATCGCCTGATAAAATTTGGTGGTGTTTATTACTATCGCTTTCTAACTTCTTTCTGTTTTATCCTGCAATCAAACATGTCCTGATATTTAAATATTCGCTTTCCTCAGTAGTTATTTGTTGAAGCCAAAAAATAAATAAAATGACGCTAAAACTTCATTTAACTCATTTTAGAAAAGGATTTTAAAACAATAAAATAAGTTTTTTTTTTATAAAACATCGTATATAGAAAAAAAGATGTTTTCTTAAAATTTGTCAAAAAAAATTTGTTAAATTACAAGTACCTTCTTTTTTAACTAGAGGAAGTTAACTTAAACTTAGAGAAGCCATAAGCGTTTGAATACAGAGTCATGAAAATTATTATTTACTATACAAATAAATTCGAGCCACGATGGCTCAGTGGTTAATGCACTAAACTGTCATAGAAAAGTGTGGTTCGATCCCCAATCGCAGCTTGTAAAGCCCACCCAGCATTAAATCGATAGGTATAATGTTGACGTCATTGCCACACACATGCTGTTGGTCACGAAACTGGAATTGCTTAACCTCCATGATACCCCTGGCCCACAACGGGCTGTAGCGGGAATGCTTCATTTCTATAAGAAAAAATTATAATTACTTTCAAGATTTAGGAAAATTAGCCTTTCTTTTATGTGTTAAGATTACTTATATAGCATCTTCCGATTAACATTGAACAATTAAGTGGTAATTCAATAATTTGTTTTAAATAAATTTTAGACTAATTCATGTTCCAATTATTATCTCATTTTAGTTCGAAAGAATTACAAAATAAAATCTTCATTTAAAGTAAAATGATTATTTTTATTTGTTATTTTTTCGCTAATTTTTTTATTTATTTATTCTGTAATAATGCTTCATTTTGATAAGAGTTCTTTTCCAAACTTATTATTAACTACCGTAACTCTTGAAAGTGGTAACTTTCAAAAATCATCATTAAAATCAAGCATAAACAATTTTAGACGTAATAGATATGAATTATAGATATTATAACTATAGATTTTATAATAAATCTGAATTTCTTCAAATTCTCCTCAAAGCCGCACGGAAAATACGATTGAACTAGATATAGGGAAGGGAGCGGTGAGTCCCCGTAAAAAAAAAAATTTTTTTTTTGGAAAAGTAAGGTGCTTTTTTTGATATTTGATATACTTTTTCCTCAATTTCTTCAAATTCTCCTCAAAGCCGTTCGGAAAATACGATTGAACTAGATATAGGGAAGGGAGCGGTGAGTCTCCGTAAAAAAAAATTTTTTTTTGGAAAAGTAAGGTGCTTTTTTTGATATTTGATATACTTTTTCTTCAATTTCTTCAAATTATAATCGATATAAATTATAGATTTTGTGATCAATAATATTGTGGAAAAGAGATGAAAGTTAAAGGAGTCATATTCATTCATTACAGATCATTTTAAAATTAAACAATGACTATACTTTTATGTTCAGAAATTTAAAAAATATACTTACGTTGGATATTTATATGATGTGGACCAAGTGGTTTGAAAGCTAGTTGCATCGTATCTAAACAAACAATTTGCTAAAATTAGATTTATATTATATATTTATATTCCAATTTCAACAATTTTATTAAAATAAAATGCAGCCAATTAATTAGAAATTTATAAAATGTATTATTAAAAAAGGTAAATGATAAGTCGCGAAATAAAAATGATTATTAATTTAATTTATATGATATAGACCAAATTGTTTGATAGATTGTTGCATCGTATCTAAACAAGCTATTTTCTGTAATTAGATTTCTATTTGATATTTAGATTCCAACTTCAATGATTTTAATAAAATAAAATGCAACTAATTAATATGAAATTTAAAATGCATTATTAAAAAAAAGTAAATGATCAGTAGAAAATAAAAATAATTATCATCATAAATATCACCAAAAGCAATTTTTTTCGATGAAAATATATTCAGCTTAAAAGTATTTTCCAAACAGAAAGCCATGTTAAACTACAGTTAAAAAAGAACATAAAGTTTAAAACCAACCTACACTTAACATTCAAAAATTGATAAGTAGGTTTCAATGGAAAGCGTTTCAATGAAAAAAATGAAACAAAAATAGGTTCCAAAATTTTAATTAATCACTTAATGAATAAAGAAATTGCATTATGTTTAGATGGTGTATGTAGAATCCTTTTTCAGTCAGATGGACATAATTAATTCATAAACTATTTACGTACCTTCGTATTCCTTGTATGTAGCGTAGTTTAGGCCGATTGCAACAAGAATTGCTGAAAAAAATGATGAATCAAATTAGGTTCTGCGCATTGACTTAAATTAGTGGTAAATGTACAGTCCGCAAAAAAAAAAAACGAATCACCCTGAATAACTTTCGTTCTAATGATCGGATTTTCACGAACTAAGTGTCAATCTTAATGGTTCCTGGGGGTGACCTCAAATATGCTAATTAATTAGTGCTAACTATTAATTAAGTTACGAAATCAGACACAAAAACGTACTTTCTCTGAATAAACAT
>NC_092210.1:32333988-32382547 GCF_043381705.1 Parasteatoda tepidariorum
ATATATATATATATATAAATCCGTCGGCAGTAAACAGTCAACCCAAATTTGAGTTTGCGGCTACCATTGTTCAACTCCGTAGCCTTGTAATTTTAAATCTAAACCAGAAAACAAGGGAACTACTGGATCAAGTATTGGGGAATTTCACCTTCGTGGAGGAATTTTTGATGGAACTAACCTGCCTTTGCGTTACATGAAGAGGTAAACCACGAACGCCTCACGTGGTCAGCCTCCCATGGTAAGGGGACTCTCACCCATGATCCGTCTACCATGGACGATATTTAACGTCAGCACTGTGGTCGGTGCGAGCGAAATCGGAATTCGTATTGATCAGCCCTTGCTGGGATTCGAACTCTGTTTATATCAATAGAAGGTGAATGTTCTATTCACTGAGCCACCACGACTCCCATAGTAGTATATTTATATCATTCCTGTTATATTCGCCTCAATGCTATTTTCGGATGTCATAAGCTCTCAAATTGTGTATATATGTTGTGTTTTCGCTCTAAGAGCAGCATTTTCTAATCTGTTTAGTGTGATATCCTTATGCGACGCCCGATGTGCGATATCCTTAAAAATTATGTATATGTGATCCTGTGAGGGATCACATATACATAATTTTTAATATTCCGAAATTGAAATATTCTCTAAAATAATTTGAATGATAGTTTTCAGAAAGAAATCACGAAAAAATATAATAATAATTGAGCAAAATACAGTAAGTAAATTTTCAAAATATAAAATTAGGAACTCAAATTTACATACAAAATCATTTCAATGAATTTATTTTCTGATTCAGATTTCGATTGTTAGTACTAATTGATTACTTAAATTTAGGGTGATTTTCATGCTTGATGCTTTCTGAGATTTTATGTCCTGTTCACTTAATTTTCGTCTCAGATCTCCCTTATTTTGCAATATTCATTTGATTATTATTATTTGAAAGCAGCAAACCATTAATGACTTTATATATGCATTCAGCTAATTTGAAAGATAAAAATGATATCAATAATTCTCTTGAACTTTGATTGCATATATGTTGTATTTAAATGCATAGGATGGATTTTTCCAAATTCAGCAATGAATAATGAAATATTTTAATGGACAACTCGTCAGTTTTTCATTTTGGGACGTAGCTAAGTTAACTATTAATCGAGCTTCCTCATCTTTGCTCTGAATATAAACAAAACGTGCGAAAAAGTTTTCCTTTGTCAAACACATACACCACAAAGCAGAGTTGTCGAGTAAATAGAACAGGTTGAGCCTCTTTCCTGGATTCGGAGATCTTCTCTTTATGAAGCAAATAATATAAACATTGAAAATGAAACAGTTAAAAGGATTCGCCCTGTTCTAGTTTTGCATTTTGGTCCCCTAAAATCACAACTTCTTACATGACGGGCAGAAGTTTTTTATGCTGAAAATTTACTAAGCTCGAATATCGACTGAGACTCACTATAAGATTATATTTAAGCCTGAAGGTCAAACTGTCCCCCTGTAGGTCATCATTGCTATCGAGGATTACTTAAATGCTTTAGGCATACGCCAATTTGTAAAAAATTTATTTAATGAATTTTGTTTGATTATTATATTAAATGAAATCCAAAAAGTAACACTCACCAGTATTTGCTGTACAGTAGGCATCTTTGAAGTTAGGTGGAAGAGAATATGAACATTCCGGGCATGAAAAATCATTTTCAAGACAAGGCTTGTATTCAGCAAATGCATAAGGTGAAGAGTGAGGAACTGTTGTTTTTGGAGGAATAACTGGAGGAGGAAAAGGAACTGATGCATATGGTGGGGGAGCAGCGTTATAGGGTGGTAGGGTTGTTGCGACTGGTAGTTTAGGAACAGGTGTATATGGTGGCGTTGGAGCACCTGTGTATGGTGTCGGTGGATTAGGAGGAGCCGTATAGGGTGGTGATGGAGCAGCTATATATGGAGAAGGTGGAGCAGCTATAGGTGGGGGCTGAGATGGAGGTGAATACGGTGGAGGTGCAGCAGTTACATATGGTGGTGGTGCAGGAGCAGTCTTATATTGTGGTGTTGAAGCAGTTTCATATGAGACTGATGGTGGTGGAGCAGCTTTTTCATAAGGCACTGGTGTAGGAGGAGGAGCTTTTTCATAAGATAATGGGGGAGGTGGAGCAGTTTTTTCATAAGGCACTGGTGGAGGAGGAGATTTTTCATAAGGTACTGGTGGAGGAGGAGATTTTTCATAAGGTACTGGAGGAGGAGGAGCTTTTTCATAAGTTAATGGTGGAGGAGTAGGAGCTTTTTCATAAGGTACTGGTGGGATAGGAGGTGAAGGAACAGTTTCATATGGTGCTATTGGTGGAGAAGTTTTTTCATATGGTTCCGGTGGTGTAGGAGCTTTTTCATAAGGCGCTGCTGGTGAAGGAACAGTTTCATATGGTATTGGTGGCGGAGGAGGAGTATTTTCATAAGGCACTGGTGTAGGAGGAGGAGGAGGAGCTTTTTCGTAAGGCACTGGTGTAGGAGGAGGAGAAGCTTTTTCATAAGGTACTGGTGGAGGTGGAGGAGCTTTTTCATATGATGCTGGTGGTGAAGTAGGAGCAGCTTCATACGGTGCTGGTGGTTTTGGAGCAGTTTCATACGGTGCTGGTAGTTGTGGAGCAGTTTCATACGGTGCTGGTGGTGAAGGAGCAGTTTCATATGATGGAACATATTCTTTAGGATAAATGGGAGCTGGAAGAGGGTCTGACTTATAGATACTGGCTGGAGGTATATCGGGATTATCTACCATTGATGCCACAACGGAATACACTGTTGGATAATCAGGAAATTGTGCTGGTGATGAAGTAGGTGGCATATAAGGAACTGAATTTTCGAAGTATTGTTCTGGACAAACAGGTAAGGTGTCGTATATCCCTAAAGGTGTGAGATATACACCATCTGTTAATTGAATTACGCCATTTGGCAGAAGCGTTGTGTCCTTTGAACTGTAGATCAAAAGTTTTGTTCCTGGTGCTAAAATGAAACACGTGATCATAAAAATAGAGTACAAAATTTAATGTTTGTTTACATTTAAGTTTGGTATCACAATATATAATAACAATAAATATTATGAGGATATTTTCCAGTAAAACACACAAAAACAATGATGGTCATTGTTTCATCGTAAATGTTGTTCAAGGCATTCCGTAGCGACAGTTCTTAACATGCATTTTTAGAATCCTTATCAAAAACGAAAACAAAAATTCTTTCACATTGAGTCTCAAACCAATATTTAAGCGAAAGAAAAACAAAAATACTATTGAAACAAAACAAATTACAGTAGATGAAAATACATGTAATAAATATCAAAACTGATTTAACGGATGTTGAAACACGAAGGTGTTTCTTGCAACAGGCTAACCATTTCTCTCTGCTTTCTACCGTAATCAAATCTGTCTATTTGTTTATTACATCTGTCTTTTAGTACTGCAATTTATCGGATTTCGATAGTGTTTTTCTTTATACTTGTTTAAATAGTAACTTGCGACCCCTGATGCACTTACTTTTCTCTTTTCCTTTTTGATAAGAATTCTAAAAATACATGTAAAGAACTGCCTTTACATAACACCCTGCATTTTAAAAACTGGGTTAGAGTCTACGAAAATTTAAAATTTCTAGAAGCCATGACTCGAAACTATCTGGAATTTTAGGTTTAAAGGAAATATATTAAAACATTGGGTTTGAGCAGCGGTCAGCACTCTGGATTTGTAGTGTATTTAGTAATCCAATTTTTCCCACACAACTGTAAAGAAGATATGAAAAGTTACATTTTCGTCCCACTGGTACGACGATTCCATTCACTTGGTTAGCATTTAAAAACTATTAAGTTTAGGTAAGGAGAAATTGAATTGTATTGGGTTGTTCGGAAAGTAATTTCGTTTTTTTATTGGGAAAATGAAAGACAATTTTCGTATGATGAAGAAATATTTTACTAAATTATATATTGGCCATTCTGGTCTAATACCCGTTGCCATCTTTCTGGTAGTAACGTGATTCCACGCTCATAAAATATTTGGTCTTTGCTTTCAAAAAACTGATCCAGGTGATTATTTTTGACCTCTTCATTTGAAGTAAAGGTTTTTCAGTCCAAAAAATTTTGCAGTGACCGAAACAAATAATAATCCGAAGGCGCCAGATCTGGAGAATATGGTGGGTGTGTCAGTGTACCTCATTCAAGCTGTAAAAGCTTTTGGCGAGTGACCAAACTTGCATGAGGACTCGCATTATCTTGGTGGAATACTATACCTTTTCTGTTGATTAATTCTGGCCTTTTCTGTTGAAGTGCATCATTCAGTTTGTCCAGCTGACGACAGTAAACTTCCGAATTAATTATTGCGTTATCCGGTAAAAGCACACAAAAACTATTCGTTTAAAATCCCACCAAACAGACAGCATCACCTTTTTTTGATGGATATTGGCTTTCGAAATGCTTTGAGCAAATTCATCTTTTTTGCTCCATCATCTCTTGCGCTTTACATTGTTATAGACAACCCGTTTTTTGTCCAGTAATGATGAGCTTCAAAAATGAATAATTTTCGTGACGCTTGAGAAGTGAATCACAGACGTCAATGCGAAGACACAAATTTCTCTCCATGAGAACTTGGGGAAGCTTCGAGGTTAAACCTAGGCCCTTCAAGTGGTCATAAACAGTTGAATTCGATAAATTTAACCTCTCACCGATCTCACGTGTTGTTATTCGCCGATTTGCATCAACTAATGCCCTTATCGAGTCTTTATCAGCTTCAACCGGCCTTCCAGAACGTGGTGCATCTTCGTCATCAAAATTGTCGGATCGAAATTTTACAAACCAGTTCTGATACTGGCGTACTGTCAACACATCTTCTCCATACACATCGGTTAATTTCTTTCTGGCATGAACAGCATTTTTATTTTTTCTATAGTGAAAAAGTAAATATGACGAAAATGCTGCTTATTGCTATCCGCATATTTAAAAGGGCACCAACCAAAAGCTACTGCGTAGAATTAATTGAACTTTTTCACACAGCAGCCTTGCTATATCAGTTCTCAAAACATATGAGGATAATGCGGCTTAAGTGTGAAGTTGGGTTCGAAAAAATACAATTAAATCCTCTGTCAGAAAAACGAAATTACTTTCCGAACAACCCGATATATTCAGCTCATCTTTTCCCATTCTGTCAATAGCGTAACTATGGAGAGAAGTTGGAGTAGTCAACCTTCCCCCCAAAAAACTTATGAATTCCGAAATAAACACTTAATGAGTTGGAAATAAAAGCTTTGAATTTTAGTATCTGTAAGAGAAAAATTGAATTTTAGAAATGGCAAAGGAAGGAATGTTAACGGGACCAAAACGTTCTGTTTAGATTTTAAAGAGCACGAAACTATCAGGATTTTCAGGTTAAAAATAATTACATTAAAATATTGGGTGAATTTAAGCTACAACTTCATCCACTTTTACTTTTACAAAAGTACTAAGTAATCTATTTATCACCTGTTAACAAAGGGCATTCTAATAAACATTCAGAAAGTACTGTAAATCCGATGATACTGGGAAGAGTATAATAGTCCTGTTGTGGTTTAACAACTTGAAGAACTTTCAAGGAGCCCTCAATGCAAGACGGCGGTGAAGATTCTGAAAAGTAAAAAAAAGATTTGGATGTCATACATAAGCATGTATCTTGAAAACTACACAAAAATGAATTTTTAGTAAAATAAAATTTAACTTTATTGTCAATTTTGAAATTCCGTCATTAAGCACAATTATTATAAAATTCACCAACTACATTTCATATGATATATCACGTTAATGCAAAGACAAAAAATTGCAAGTTTTAGCTAACTTAATTTTCGAATATAAAAAGTTTTGTTTTAAAAAAGAGCTAATTAATACATACTGCCATATGATACTGAACATAACTAATCTCTATTTTGATGGGATACACTTTTAAAAACATGTTTATCTAATTCTGATAACAATAGAGCAACAAATAATTAAAAAAATTGGAATTGTTTTAGGTTAATTCATTGCGTAGGTATATGTCTTTTAGTTTTCTGTATGATTTTGCAGTTTTGATGAATACCAATTTATTGATTGTTAACTTTTTTTTCACCCCTTACAAAGAATGGGTATTCGACTAGTCAATCATTAAACAATTAAAAGCTAAGGGATTAAAATACTACCAAATGAAGATTAACATTGCAGTAACAGATAGGGCCATGTAGAATCTATGTTTATGATGTTATATAGTAATTAATTAATACCAGGTGCCACGATTCTTAAGGTTGTATACCCCCATGGGTAGCTTGCAAGAATTACACTTAAGAACTTTTTTTCTTGTTGCAAGAGATTTTCAAACAGATCTTCGATATTTTCGTATCGCTGATTTTAAATCTACAATCGGTTCCTATCTCCAAGCTAAGGTGTTTTTAATGGCATTTTAGTCTATTTTTTGTCAAATGTATAAGCTTAAAAGCGTGATATATAACAGACAGGTGATCACGTATATGCTACGAAAAAATTCGAGGGGAGTTAGGGCAGATTATCAGGATCAAAATTGTCAAAGTACATATCCTGGAAATATCTTCCCAGGGGCTCTTCTCTGTTATGAAATGTTTATCCTTATTCTGATCAGTTCATAATGGCCCCTATTCAATTTTAATCCTGATAATGTGCCCTAACTCAAATAAAAGTTGGTCACAACATTTACGCGACCCCATCTTCAACAGTGTTATGCATAATTCCCTCCGCCTGTAAACGCCATTTTTGTTTACTACAACTGGCTTCAATGGTACATGTTACTGCCATCTACCGGCAACTGCTTAAATTAAAACTTGATTACTTTTGGAATAATTTCATATGTTCTTTTTCGCCATATTCGTCTTCGTTTTTTTACTATAACGCTTCGAAACCCCGGAGGGAATTATGAATAACCCTGTATAATACGTTTTCGAACTTTTACGTTTCGACAAAAAATAGACTAAAAATATTTTTTAAAGAAAAATCGAACTTTAAGTGTAAAACCAATTTCTGATTTGAAATACGAAAATACTGAATTTGAATCCGAATTGTGCAGGGTCAAATATTTGTATAAAGCAGAAAAAAAAATTCTTCCTAGTGTTATTAATAGATATTAACTTATCATGGTTCATACATCCCTGGAAAAAAATTAAAAAGTGGTGGTAATATTAATATAGTTCGTTTTAATATTATGTTTGCAGCTATCAGAAAATTTTATTTCCTCTAAGTAAATGTATAGATTCATAAGTGGTGGATATGAAATTTTAATTCGACAGTGGGAGCTAATATTAAGAAATTTTCAGCTTCCTTATAGCAAAAATAACACCAGTTATTAACTTTTTCTAGGTGACTTACGAACCCTGCTTATATAATCTGCTCTGATCTGAAAAATATTCGCTTTTTTTTAGCTCTTAAGGATGAAAAATTTGCATGAGTTAATAATGTTTCTGCTTTTCTTATGGAAATTATTTTGCTGTTAAAAATCTTAAGAAAAATAATAGAACATAATTACTTACTCATCACTTTAACTGAGATTGATTTGTAGCTGTACTGATCTTCAGACGCTGAAATGTTAAACAGTAAATGCATTTTAATAGCATATTAATCAACAAAATGAATGTAAATAATAACGATAAAAATAATTTCTAAAAAGTAAAAAAGTAACGCAGTTTTAAAAATAATTACCTGCGGAACATATTTTGTGAAACTTATAGAACTAGAGAGGGCAAAATGAGAAATGGAACGAGCTAAATAACTCTGGATTTAACAACCAGATCTTTGATCATTGATATGCAATCTTAATAGTTAGTGTAAAATAATAGTTAAAAAAGTGCATACAATATGCAATCTTAATAGTTCGAGGCATGCAGGGGAGATTTTTTGAAATGCCGGAGGCTATTTAGGCGAAGTATGAAATAATCGTCCTGATGAGGTTATTATGTAAATGATGTGCATGTTACTGTGAATGACCGAAATCGGTGGTTGTTGACTTTCATCGGTGAATGTTGACAATCTAATTAGTCGTCGCTTTGGTGAATGTCCGAAATATTTATTACATCCGATTTGATATTAATTTATTCGTGGATATAATTACATTTATTCGATATATCAATACTTACTCACGATAGATTAGAACAAACATCAGTGTTTGGAGTATCGGGCAAATATATACCGGGCAAGGGCACTTGGCTTTAAAAAAACATCAGTGTTGGGTATACCGGGCAAATGTATACCGGGCAGTGGCACTTGACCTTAAAAAAACATCAGTGTAGGGTATACCGGGCAGTGGCACTTGACCTTAAAAAAGCATCAGTGTAGGGTATACCGGACAGTGGCACTTGACCTTAAAAAAAGCATCAGTGTAGGGCATACCGGGCAGTGGCACTTGACCTTAAAAAACATCAGTGTAGGGTATACCGGGCAAATGTATACTGGGCAGTGGCACTTGACCTTAAAAAACATCAGTGTAGGGTATACCGGGCAATGGCACTTAACCAGACCTAGTGTGACTAGACCTTTGGTAAATGTCCGAAATATATACTAGGTCTAGTGCCACTTTTGCTATAGCTTAAATATTTAAAAAAAATTAAACAAAGCGTTTGAATCAATTTTAGACTGATAACGAAATTATTGCTTTAAAATTAAAAAAATAATAATAAAAACTGCTCCAGATAAGAGTAATTGAAGTAGTTGCTTTATACAGCGCATGTTCGGAAAAATTTTTTAAAAAAAATTATCCAGGTGCATCTAAAAGTGGATGAATATCCCAAGACATTTTTTTTATTATATTCTGGTACAAATTTAAAAATTTCACTTGGAATATCAAACTAATTTGTTAATTAAATATGATTATTACAATATTTGCACTTTATTAACACTACAACAAAAACTTAAAACTTTTGCTTTTTAACCCTCATTAAAAGACTTTCTGAACGTCAATTTAAAATCAATCATCTTGATGCAGTCAATAAATAATTATTACACAAAATGAGAAATCGATTGGATATTTGCAAGTGACGTCATCATAGGCAAATCATGGCATAGTCGATTCGACGTAGTGTGTGACGTCGCTTACAAGTATCCAATTAAATCTAATAAAAATCCCATGGTTAGGCATAATCATTTCACTTCTTCTCGAGTTGCAAGTGCACAATTGAAATATCTTATTTTAGAAATACAGTGATTACACTTCATAAGTTTACATTTATATAAAAAGAATTAGTTTCTTGGAAGAAGTAGAATATGATGCATTGAATTTAATTTCACATAAAAATGAAATTTATTTTAAGAACTTCTGCTAATTTTAATGAAACTTACTAGTTATTTGAACAGATGGTATCTTTGGAGCTAACACTGCATACGAACCTGAAAAAGAGCCAAGAGGAAAAAAATATAAAAAAATAATAATCTAAGCAATAAATATAAACAAAAAAATTATTAAATTATAGTCTTATTTCATCATCTGTTAAAATAAATTAGGTTTAAAAAAAAGTTTTAAACTTTCACTTACCAGATCCTTGTAGCTCTGCTACTATGGCTAGAAAATAAAAGATTTCTGATTTATTAAGACAATATTTAAATTTATTATATGTTTATAAAATTATTTTTTTATGATTTAAGTTTTAATAAAGCATATAGATATTTAACATCCATTTGCTTTATTAAAGCTTAAATCTAAATAGAATTTTCTTATAATTATGATCCTTTTCGAAAAACTGTCAAATTTGCTTAAGAGGTAAAGCCCATGGTTGGGTTGATTGATATGAAAAACTAGTTTTTGACATGACAAGTGTCAGAAGTTGGATTAAACTATCAAAACCTAAGACGATATTCATGATATTATAATGCATGAGAAGGTTTTGGTAGAAAATTTTAAAAATTAATTGGAAATATAGACATAGACTCGTTGATAAACATACGTATATCAATATCTTCATATGAATGCTAAAATATAAATATTAATATATAACTAAAATTAATGTATTGAAGTATAGAAATTATAGCTTTAAGCTGGCGAAACAAATATATATTTCCTGTAAATGTTTGATTTTATTTTTGACAGCTTTTAACTTCCCATAAATTTTTGAAATAGACTCATTGAAATCTTTACTTAAGAACTATATTATTACAATAGTTTTCATATGAAAAATATTTTATTTCATTGTTATGATTAGCAAATAAACAGAATTGACAAAGAAGTTTACAAAATCTTAATTTTTACTGTAATAAATTAACAAAGGATTCAGAACCATCTATACTTCAGGTATAACATTTTATATAACATACTTAGTTCTTTATATATATATATATATATCATAATAAATAAATACAAAAAAAACACGAAGAAAATTAAGAAAAACGATAAGTTTTATTCATTGCGCATAAGCTGCAAGTAAATAGAACTCATAAAATTAGTTCAAAATATAGAGAAAACAAGGGAAAAATTACAAAACAATGAAAAAAGGGGCAAAAAAAGAATAATAATAATAAAAAAAAAATACTTGTATAAATGCCTTTCTAATTTAGGACCCAAAAATGTTTCAATGATACTAACAATTCTTTTTAGTTGTCACACACATTTAANAAAAACGCGAAGAAAATTAAGAAAAACAATAACTTTAAAACAAAACTCCTCTAGTTAGGCAAAATTTGCGCTTTTGTTTTTCATATCTGGCAATCTTGTTACGAAAATATTTTTTAAATCATTCTTGAAAAATTTCCCGTTCATGTAAGTACATTTGAATTCGCTACTCGCTTTATAGATTATGTTTTATTCTGTTTTTAGTTTTTCTTTTCTTTTTTTTACGTGTTATTTTTACTTATTGTGTTCTATTTTATTTGCTGTAATTTTCGCAAAAAATTTTTTTGAGTGCTCCTCACACTATTGTATTAATATATTTTGCTTTGGCTATATTGATACAATATTAGAAAGCACTCTTATTTGCGGATATAATCGTGTGGGCTGATGAAAAGATTATATCTTTTATTTTCCGAATTTTTAAAAAAAAATTTATCCTCTTTTTTTCCCAGATGCTCGTTATTTTTTTAATTATTTTTCCAATTTTGTATAAATTATTTTACAAATAACTTTTATATATATTTAATAATCAAATGCATTTTACTCCCATACAAGTACTCACATTCATTCCATATTATTTTACCTAAAATGACAAATAAATAATAAATTATCTTTTCAAAATTATGTGATTAGAATTGGAATGTTCCCAGTTTCAATCATATTCTAAGATTAATTGCGTGTTTTAGTACGTAGTAAAAAAATAAATCATCATCTTACCAATTTTAGCTGCACAAAATTGATTGAGAAACGCCTGGTCTGGCAAAGCAGAGCATGATGGACAAGAAGTTTCAAATCCATATGGGCAGTTCGGAATTGGATTTACTTGTGAATCCTGTTCTTGAGGTACATACGGTGTTGGTGGGCTGTATGAAACGCAGTTGGGAATCGATATTTCACTAGGTGCTGGTAAATACACCAGAGTAAATTCTTTCTTAAGTTGGGTACTGGCTTCATAAAGAGGCGTGTTGGTGTAGTGTCCTAACAGAAGAACAATGGCGAAACCTGAAAAAAAAAATATTTATTCGATAGTATTTTCAAGTACAAGTCCCCAGTGTAGGTAACTAGAACGAGGGTTAAAATTTTAATAAACCATTTAAGCCATTAGAAAGGTTTAAATTAGACAAAAAGCGCATTAGGGTGTTTTCTCTCTTATACAGGAGAATGCGAAAAACATGACGTATTTTTGGTCAAGCTTAATTGCTGTTTGACAATGAGCTAATATCCGGCAAAGAATAGGGTATACTTTGTGTTATGTAAACTAAAATAAAGCACAGATTAAAGCACACAAATGGACAAACTTTTGTTTTTGTTCTCTAAACAAGAACCTTCTTCAGTGTCTAAACGCCAAGAAAAAGCGCCACTTGTCTAAACGTCAATTTTTTTGGCGCATAGAATTGAAATTATAGCGTGTCCGTCCATTAATGTATTTTCATTTGTGCTTTATTCCCGTTTTTGTTGGTAGTATTTTCAATTGAATTTACAAGAAACTCTGGATTGGTATGTGTTTTTTTCTTTTTTGTTTAACTTTAACTCTTTAATAAGCTTGGATGTTTTTGAAAGGGACACAGAGTTATAAGAAATGAAAGCAATTTTTTTTCATTGCATCTAAAAAAAAAAAACGACTTGATTTAAATATTTTAACTTTTCGCTGTTTCAGTAGTTTTCTTTGTTTACAAGAACTTATAGTTGAATATATCATTTGTCTCTGTCTATAGTAGAATTAGTATTAAATGAAAAAGAGAACTTGGGGAAATTAAATTATGATACAGACACTAAATTGCATTGTGTTTACGCTTCAAACCTGTAGAATTAACTAAGTGTTTACTTTTCGAGTTACTAGATGGCCGTACTATGATTGAGCCAAAAACATAAGAGAAAAGGCTTGGTAAAATGCTTTGCTGTGATGTCACAGCGAAGCATCCATATTGTTATCCTATGGTCAAGACAAACAAATATACTCACTGTCATTTTCATATTGTTTAACTTTGCGTTTTTTTTTCTCTTTTTCAAACCTTGCTTAACCATTTGTTTTTATTTATAAGTAATAAACAGTGTCAAATAAGACAACAGCAAAGATATAGTTAAGAAATTTTTTAAAAATGTGTGAATTCGTTTTCTATATAAAAACAAGTAACCACTTCCAACTAACACAATTTGGAATTAGAATTTTTTTGGTACATATTTGGTACTGTAGAGGGATTCCGCGTAATCAGCGTACTTGGTTCAAGTAGCGAAGTTCATGCTCTGGCGAACCTGCGAACTTCTAAGTACCCTCAATGTATTTTTGTAATGTCCTTAATGAACTGAACTGAAGTTCAAGAAATGAAATGTGATATACCATCGTAAAACCAAAGAACTTATACGCTTCGTTCACACTTATATAATCTTTGGTAAAACTTTGTTCTTTTCTTTTTTGTGATTTGTGTTACATCTCTTCTTCAGTTTTTACGTGCTCGATAAATTTTGGATGCTTTTAATTTTGCTGTTAAAATTTTATTAAGTTAATGTTTAAATTTCACATTTCTTCTTTTTGTTATCGTTGGCGACTGACTTAATTAAAAATGCAGAATATAATAGAAGCAACCGATTCTCGCCAAATACCTATCACCGTAGCACATATTACATATTACCACAAGTAATGTGATAGGTTATTGACTAAAATGCATGTAATCGATAGAATGACCAAAGCCTTAATTATCATGGCCAGATAGCTGACCCCATGGCAGAAAAGTCCCGGGTTCGAATCCCGGTCAGATCCCCAAAAATTAATACATTGAAAAAGGAAGCAGTACAAGTATATGATTGTAAACTTACTTTGCCAAAGCGTACTTGCAATTTCGTTTTTTAGTAATTAACTTTCCGAGGTATTAAAAAGTTGGCAATATCTATAGAATCTAATTTAATTTTAAATGAAGTGTATTTTTTTAAACAATCTGATAAACTATAGTTAGTCACTATTATAATATTTATCATTAGAGTGACGTATAATATTATCTAATATGATTATAATTATGCAATTCATTATATTTAATAAAAAAAATATCTGATACAACCATATCTGATCGTAGAAAATGACCTAAGTTCAAAACTGTTTTTTTTTCAAGAGAGACGAAAAAGTAAAAACACTCGCATCTGGTACTTAGGGCGTTCTCCATTCCACTAATTCGGATTCAAAGCCAACAACACTTTACATATTATCCTGAATTTTTAACCCGTTTAGTTTTTAAATACTTTTCTAATATTGTTATTTTTATTGTAAGTTATTCGTTATTTTTATTGTAAGTTATTCGTTATTTTTATTGTAAGTTATTCGTTATTGTCATCTTTATTATAGTTAATTTTATCGTGTCATTTTTATTGCTATTATAGTTAATTTTATTATGTTATTTTGATCGTTATTATCATTAATTTTATAGTGTTATTTTTATCATTATTATCGTTAATTTTATTGCGTTATTTTGATCGTTATTATCGTTAATTTTGTCGTGATATTTTTTACATAAGAGAACAAAATGCTCCAACTTCAACCAACTAGATCAATCAACATATTTTTTGAACTATTACTATTGGAATTCGCATTTTGAGCGTTATCCACTTTGTTTAGCTTGCTTGGTCTTTAGAACATTTTTCTTCGAAATTTTTTTTTTAAATTCTTATTTAATTATTCCCTTTTTTGGTACTTAGATCATTTTTCATTTCTTTTTCATTACCCCTCTAAAAATCATTTTATAGAAATTAATCTACGCTTGAAATATTTTTAAACCAAATGGTTTAGAAGGTTTCCTCGTAAGACAGTATCCATTCTCTTAATTTTCGAATGTCTTCAGCAATAGTTTTAAAAGTAATGCCTATAGAGTTAGAAATTCCAACACAGCAAATTTTTCACCTGGTCTCTCTCTGTAGCACCGACTGTGGGACTAGTAGTTATCAACAATGTGAACCTTCATCTATGAAAAGGTACCCCATCTTAGAATCGAGTTAACATGTGAATTAAAATTATATTATATACTTATGTTCTAGTGAGTTAGAATTATATTTTTGTAGTGGTAGATACACTACACCTACTATAGTTATATCGATTCTACAGCCGCTAAAAAGTTAGTTGAGTGAATACGTTGGTACGAACTTAGTTTAATACCCCGTAGAAACGCATTGATATTTATATAAAATCTTAGACTGTCAAACAAATTGCAATGGCTTGGAAATCCTACAAATTTAAAAAAAAACACAAAATAATAAAAACCTTTTAATTGAGGAAAACAACCACATTGTGTTGGAAGAAGTAAATTAAGCTGAATGCTCAGTAACTTTGCATCAGAGTTCTTGGATACATCGTGTAGCACTGTTGTTCGTATATTTAAGCATGAACCAGCGTAATATGGATTACTGTAATCTGAAACGAAATATCTTATTAGAATATTTCTGATAATCAGTGAACAATGTATTTGATTTTAAAATAAAGGCAAAATTCTTAGCGGTGGATTTTCATTGAGTTCTATCCCAAGAAGAGTAAAATTTATTTTATTATAAAAGAAAAATTTTGAATCAGGTTAAACGATTTATTAATATGAAAAATCAATTTTAATCAATTTTAAATGTACTAAGAAATCCAAAAATATGTATTCAACCCTTATAAGCCATATAATTCTTAGCGTAGAATTTTTTTTATTTTCCGCGGAATAAAACTCCATGGAATTCCTTTTGTTTAAATAAATGATGATCAGCAAAAGTATATGAATTAATTTGAGACTGTATTCAAAAATTTATACCAAAACTAAATATTTAATAATGAAGGGAAAAAAAGTTTAAATACTCGAAAATATTAAGCGAAAATAACTATGAAAATACACAACTAGATAGAAAGATATTATACAGCTGAATGAAGTATTAGTTCAAATTCGGCTGAAAAGTCTTTTACTCACAGATTAAAAACAAACATATTGCTTTACAACAATTTTTAATACAGCTTATCGATTTTGACGAAGTTTGATTGCTCCCCTATAATTCTCATAAAAATTACAATTTATTCAAATTCGCTGCCATCCTTCTGTCCTGTAAACTAGTTAAATGTCAAGGAACTATTATTTTTTAAGACAAGTCATCTTTATAATTTGTTAAGAGCGTGTTCCAAAATCCTCACCCTAAATTTTGTTTGCAAATCGTTGTCAAAAACATTTTTTTAAAAGGAAAACATTAGAAGTCGCAAAACAATATTTAGGAAAAGAAAAGAAAACGCTGTAATAATCTTAAGAATCACTTTTAGTGACTGAAAATATCAATGCTTGTTTGATTACCGAAAGAAGTGAAACTTAAATAATATTTTTCGAAAAATCTTCAAATTGCAATTTTTTATATCGCTTTCCTCATTAGTGATTAGATAGCGTTTTTCTGTCTTTAACATATCACTTTGCTGTCCCTAATGTAGATACATTTGCGATAAGAGTTTCGAAATAAATATTAAGGGTGTCCATAACAGAGAACCCTCCATACATTAGTATTATATCGTAAAAAGCATGCATTCTAAAGTAAAAACACGTTAAACATTCTTACAAACATTCTAAACATTTTATCTATCATGATTTTCTTACTAATTTACATATTATTTAGCTAAAAGAACAGCAAATTAAGCTTAAATTTTATCACCATAAAGTATGGACAAGGATATTTAGGTTTTATTTTTTAATTGCTCATGTAGCAACATTTAAAATCAGGATTTGTCAAAATTAAAATAAATTTTTTCACAGAATACTTTTGTTTTCAGTTTTTTTTCCTCAATTGTTTAACTTTTATATACTATTTAAAAAGACGAAACATCTTTAGTACATATATCTTAAATGGTTTAACTTATAAAGGAAATATAAAATAACTTTATAAGAAAATATAAATTAACTAAATAACTTTCATAATAAAATAATAAAGTAACTTTTATAAATAATTTTTGATGTGCATGATGTTCACATTAAATAAATTGTTCATGAAATCAATAAAATTGTTGAAGCAAGCTAAATTACTTTGGAGTTTTCTAAATCTAAAATTAATTTTTCGACTTGTAATTCCAAAATTTTCAACAACAAAAAATTATTTCGTAATTAAAAATTTCTGGAAGTTTAAAAAATTATTATTCTGAATATAATTTCTTTAGCATATTAATTGTTAACAATATTCTTACCTCCTTTTGCTTTGGAAAGGTCTGGAAATGTAACAAGAGCAATATAAGCTGCAAAAATAAATACAAATTTTAAGTAAATTTTTGTTTAAACTTCTTAAAAATATTTATGAGCTAATAAGTCGTTTATACAGATCACTACTGCGCAATCTCAAAGCGGCTAGTAATTACTTTATACAGCAGAAAGAATGATTAACAGAAATCAAATTTTAAATATACAACTCTTTTAACATTTGATAACGAAGAAGCGATTCGGCTGATTGCGAACAAATTAAGTTACTTTGTTTAAAATGGAATAAAACATTGTATACATTACAGTTCAAAATTTTTCAGACTATTATTAAAAAAAATAATAAATAGTTACTAAAAATTACTTTTTGCGTTGGATTATTTTTGGATAAGCAAATGTTTTAATTGTGTGCAAAAGTTTTCCGATGTGATTAAAATATTTTCGAGATATGACGAAATACGCCAAAATTACAATTAACATTAAAGAATCAAAACTTGCAACTGCTCTCCCGCATAACTTATTCCAACTTCAAGTCAACTTTCATCCAAAATAACACTGGCAAATACTAAGAAATATTTAGACACACTTTTGTTAAAAAGTAAGTAAGAGCCGAATGGTCGGGAAGGTTTTGTTCTATTAATCTTTTATAAACACTCTTATGAAAGCTTGGGAGCCTTTTCTACCTTTAGATAGAATAGTGCATTCATACTTTTATTTTTTGGGTATTTCTGGGGAGGATAAAGGGAACTGGAAGCTGGAATAAATAGCTAATGAGTAAAATAATTGCGAAAAAGAACTGAAAAAAGACGATAATCGATCGTTGACATAATGATAACGTCGATAAGACGACTTTTCTTTAAATTTAACAAGACATATTCCTCCCAAATCTTCAAACATTTGCATTTTAAAACTTTTCACCTCGCTATTCACTCAAAACACATTGAATATATTGTTCCCCCACTTAGCATACCCGCACAAACATGTTTGTATGTTCTGCACTGCGTCCTTACTTCAGAGCAGTATAGCCCATTCATGCAGCAACTTGCGCGTTCATGTTCAGTGCAATAATTGATTGATCGTACTATAGAACAGTCTCGTACAGCGATTGCACTTTTTGAATGTGAGGAATGCTAATTGAAAGTGCTAAATCTCTTAATGTTCATAATGATAATAATAATGCCCGCCAGGTGGCTGAGCGGTTAGCGTGCCTGTCTGTGAAGCAAATGGTTGCGAGTTCGAATCCCGCTCAGGGCATGGATGTTTCTCTCTGTGTGTTGTTCTCTATTGCGCGATGCGTGAATGTGGCCCACCCTATGAACGGGTATTTGTGGCAGTGTGGCGTGGGCAGTATTGCTTGCCTCCGTGGCTTAGGTTCACAGGTTCCCATTGGGTAACGTTAAATAAGTAATACTTCCGGCATCTTTCTAGGTGAAGAACGAAAGTTCAGTGCCTGCCGTTAAGAAAAATAATAATAATAATAAACGTACCGAAATCAGATGTGCAATATTCCTGCTCCAAATTCACTTCGCTAGGTTGAACACATTTTGGACAAGATTCTTCTTGTAAGCAGTTGGCGAAAAGAGGAAGAAACGAAGGCAATTTGTAAGTGACAGGCCCAGCTAAAGGAAAAGACATTGGTGGATATGGTGGCACATAAAATGTTGGCGAAGGTGGATCTGGTGGTTGAAAATATGGGTAAAGATTCGATGGTGGATATGATGGTAAATACAAATCTGGAGGAGGTGGGTTTGGTGGTGGTGGAACCTTCTCCCTGTAATTTCTTGGTTGTATAGGTTGTTCAATATATTCAGATGATTGTTGCCCGTGAGCATCTGGTAGAGGTTTTAAATGGCACTGCTCCAAGGGTTTTAAAGTCACAGCTTCTGTATACCTATCGACGGGAAGCATGATTACTTCATCGGAAAGGGAAATTTTGCTGTTTAAAGATCCGTCTTTTAAAAATGCTGATGGCTTGGATATCAATATATATTGTGTAGATGCTGGAATATAAAAAAATGAAAAATGAAAACTTTTTTCCTAACGTTCATGATCGTTTATCACAGTGGCATGCAAAATTAAGAGATATTTTTTTCAGAAATAAAGGTTGCCCCAAAATTTTCATTGAAAGTAATTTTGCAAAAAAAGATACTGATTTTTAATTGAAAGTTGACTCATAAAGTGTAAAGTAGAATTGGGTGATATTGGAATGTTTAATAGCGTTACATATCGTCAAATAATATCGATATTTTATGATTTATAGTAATGTTTTCAATATTACATATTTACATCACAATATGTAATTTATATATATAATTTAAATATAATTTACGTATTTTTATATTGAATATTTTTATAGCGTGTTGATATTTATCGATGCCGATATTTTTTATACACCTTGTGTGCTGATATTTACATATATTTATCATTTTTTACGATGTTTTTTTATATTTATCGTTTTTTATTTTATTTTACAACCGGCGTAGAACATCCGGCACAATCCTGAGTTGATGACTTTTAATGATCAATTTGCAATTTTGAAGCCAGACCAGAAGACAAAGGAAATCTTGGATTAAACATGATCATCCGTCCACTGAGGATATTTTACATCAACCCAGTGATCGGTGCGAGCCAGGAGCTCATTTCTTATTATCCAGCAACCGGGGTCACATTATTGGGAGGCGAATGCTCTATATTCATCGTTTGGTCACCGCAACTGGCCATCCGCCGACCCGTGAAGCGGAGTTACGGCTTTTTGTGGCCTTCATGTTGTAAAATATATTTATCGTTGGTTGATATGTTTCGTAATTACGATATATTGCGAGAATATTAATACCGTTATCGTGATAATTAAAAATATTGATATATCGCTCAGCCTAAGAAACAGCATGAGATAAAAAATATATATATCTGGTAAACGGCCTCCATTTTGCAAATACTCTTTTGTCAAAATTTGCATCGACTGTTTTGTATAAATGCAACTAAATTTAATGCAGCATTCAATTTTAACCTTTAACACATGAGCGATAATGGGTTTGTTGTCATAAACCTTAAACTTTATTAAAAAAAAGTCCAACATGTTAAATCACATGGCCTAGACGGCAAATTCTGATAACTAAAATGGAAAGATGCACAATGAGGGAATGACCTAACATATCTCGAAATATTGCTCAACTATAAAAAAGCGTTCTTCTTTCTTTCGCGTAGCACTCCATTTTTAATAACATCAAGCTTCGAACTATGCCACTGTCTTGTTATTCCAGTTGGTAATAATTTATTACGCAATAAATCCCTAAATTCAAGTCTTGCGTGAAGTTTGAAACATCCTTTATTTTTAAGAAAAAGAAATTTCGTGTTTCAACAAACTAATGAAATATCTCACAAATTTTAAATTATACTTTATAGATTATTTTGTTGGTCAATTTTTTAGTTGATTTGGAAGCCTTTATTTTCCTCGAATTTTGATATTCGAGCTACAAGATTTTAAAATATAAAAAAAAGAAGAAGAAAAACTCACAACTTACCAAATAATTGAATCCGGAGAAACGCGAAAAAGGAAAAGTTTTAATCTCTATTTAAACAACATTTAAGAAAGCAACATAGATTACGTTTTTAAAACTATAAGTAGCAACTAATAGTTACTTTCTGATTTGATTGTTGGTATGCTACTACATATTTATGTTTTATAGGAACTGTAAATCAATTTTAGTTAATAAAATCAATACCATAGATATAAATCAGTTTTTTTCTACATTACATTTTTTCGATCAACAAATACCACTACTGCAATTTATTTGCTTAACATTAAATAATTCTAAAACATTTTTTGCTTCTTACCACTTAAAATGCATTGACAAGATTCCGGTACTGAAAGCCGCAACAATCTTCTATATTGCTTGATATCAGTGTTTGCTAGTCCAGCAAGAAGTCCAAGCTTACCGCAAACTTTGCCGTAGACGTCTACAAAGAAGACCAAATAAACGTTTTGTTACTATATTAAATTTATGCTGTCAATAATTGCTAATTTAAAAGAAAAATAGATTTAAAAAAATTTAAAAAAATCGGTTTCATGGAGAATTCTATTTATTTACATCTCAAAGAGTATTTTACAGCATTACTCTGCTTGCCTGCGCGGCTAAATACACTGATGGAAAAAAATCCCAACACCAAGAACGAGTCATGTTAGATAAACTAAATTTTTTTAGGCTTGTTTATACAACTAAATGATGAAGTCTATATAAATTTCGAGCTTGGCGCATAAGTTTGGTGCTAGTAGCGCGACTGTGAACATGCAAATCAGGTTTGCTTTAAATACGTGTTCTACAGTTCGAAGCGATATTTTTCGTTAAATTTTGACATAGTGAGTTGCTGTTAGTCAAGAATGCCTTTAGGGAGACAAAGAAGCCATTATCAACAGCTCACTGACTTTGAACGTGGTCCTGCAATAGGATTGTAAGAAGGTGGGTTTTTTTCCAGCAATATTGCAGAATGACTGGGGAGAAATGTATCCACTGTGTACGATGTTTTTTTTTTTAATTTTATAACCGTCGTTTAACAACCGACCCAATTTTTTTGGTTTACGATTACTAATGTTCAACTCCGTAGACTTGTAATTTTGAACCCAATCCAGAAGACACGGGAATTCCAGGATCAAGTATTGGGGGGGAATTTGCCTTCGTGAAGGACTTTGTGAATTTTTGATGGAACTAACCCGCATTTGCGTTACATGGAGAGGAAAACCATGAAAACTACCCACGGTAAGCCTGTCGGCAAGGGGACTCTAACCCATGATTCATCGCTACCACTGAGGATATTTTACGTCAGCACTGTGGTCGGTGCAAACTGGATGCGGAATTCGTATCGACCAGCCACCACTGGGAATTCGAACCCGGTTTACCTTATTAGAAGGCAAACGCTCCATCCCCTGAGTCACTATGACCCACACGAATTTTATTTTTTATTTCGCAATCGTCGTTGAACAGTCGACCCAATTTTGAACAACCGATCCAATTTTATTTCACAGCCAACCCAATTTTGAGTTTTTTTTAGCCATCGTGGCTCACTGTGCTTGATTGTTAGCAGTAATGGTGAAGGGAAGGTACTGCTTCAAGAAGACCGCGTTCTGCGTTGCTATTACTCAGAGAGAAGACCACCGTGTACCGCGTATGGCTGTGGCGCACAGCCATTCTACGTCTGCAGCAGAAATTCGAGATGCAGTTGGCACTGCAGTGACCCAATGAACTGTTACAAATCGGCTACTTCAAGTACAGCTCCAAACGAGATGCCCTGTAGCTTGCATTCCACTCACTCCAAACCATTGTTGTTTACAACGTGAATGGTGTCGAGTTAAAGCTCCCTGGAGGACAGAGTGGAGATCTGTTGTGCTTTCTGATAAAAGTCGGTTCTGCTTTGGTGCCAGTGATAGCCGTATAGATGGAGGCCAGGTGAGTGCTTGCTACCGACTTGTGTCCGGCCTAGACACACTGAACCTTCATCTGGAGTAATGGTCTGAGGAGCAATTTCCTAAGACAGCAGGAACACTCTCGTGGTTATTCCACGCACCTTGACTGCAAATGTGTACGTCAACCTGGTGATTCAACCTTTTTTGTTGCCATTCATGAGCAGCATTCAAAGGGATATTTTCCATCAGGATAACGCTCATCCTCATACTGCTGTTGTAACCCAACATGCTCTACAGAATATCGACAGGTTGCCTTCGCCTGCAGATCATCAGATCTTTCACCAATCGAACCCATATGGGACATCATTGGACGACAACTTCAGCTTAATCCACAACCAGCATTAACTATCCCCGCATTGACAAACCAAATGCAACAGGCATGGAACTCCATCCCACAAAATGACATACGGCATCTGTATGACACATTGCATGCTTGCATTCAAACTTCTGGCAATTACACCGGTTATTATTGTACAAGTATTTCACATTTGAAATGGTTTTTCTCTTAATTGCTTTAACCTGTGATCTTCAAACTTTAATTATTTAAAAATGTTACTCAGACAAACGCATTGCCGAAATTTCATTACTCTACAATAATTGTTTCTTGGTAGCTGGCATTTTTTTTACACCAGTGTATGATAAACTTAATGAAAGGAAAGCATTTGAATCATTATAATAATTTTAAACAAGTGACTCCTATAATTGAGTACTTGCAACTCGAGAAGAAGAATACCGCTGAAATCACATGATTACGCAAATTATGTAGTTGTGCTTGGCATGTTAATGTTACAGCAATTAGGCTTGGTTTATCATCACGCTTAATCAGTTTTCGGATGAGATTTAATTGAATAACTGTAAACGACATCACGCGTGTGTATCGAACCTTATTGTCAGACGATTGAATCATGGCATAAACAAATCTCACGATTAACCCACTTGTGATATCTCTCATAGATATCCAATTGGGTATCTGAATTAATTTTTGGTTCATATTTAATTGAATACCTGAAATCGACATCAAGCGCAGATGTTGACCCTAATTGGCTAATGAATCTTGACATAAGTAAATGCTACGATTCAGCAGCTAATTTGATTCGATACCTACACGTGGTGTCCCTTATAGATGCCTAATTACCGCTGATGTATTCTAAGTCATTTGCGCTTTTTAAAACATTGCCATAATTTTGTCAAACACTATTTTAGTTACTCTACTATAACATTTTAAAGGTCTTTTCAATTTCTAGTAATTTATCAAACGTTTCTCGTGCTATTTGTTAATGGAGAAAGAATAATACATATTATATTCCTACCATATATAATACCAAATATATTATGAAATACAGTGTAATGGAAAATATCTTTGTTTCGCATTTGCACATATTTTTTTTGACTCTGCAACATAATCCATTACTGAAATGTTAAAATTAGATTACACTCTCATTACAGTGTATAGGAAAATTAGTATCCATATTACAATAAGTTGACAAGTCTTAGAGTTTATATCGAAATGAAAAGAAACTAATATAAATCTCTATTAAAATTATTGAGACACTTTTGTTTCTTAAAAAGTAGTAAGTTGAATTCTTTGACCATAAAAAAAGGCTTGATCTCTCTCTCTATATATATATATATGTATATTTTTATTTTTTATACTAAGCCACCCTTTTGATAACCGGTTTCTTGTTAACGAATAAATATTGCCTAACCAATTCGCCTGAAACACTTATTGAAATTTCTTGCAATAAAAAACGGCTTTTTGAGATTCATTTTTAAGCAACTATAAATAAAATATAAAATTTTTACGATGCATTATAAAATTGTTAATTCAGTCGCAAAACGATAAGGTCACTTAAATTGACAAGAAATTTATGAGTGCAATTTTCGAAAAATTTAAAATGTTAATGATACTTTACTTTATTGTTTAAATGATGTTTAAGCATTCAGGAGCAATAGGAAGCAGAAATTAAATCTTTTCAACAAATCTCTCAATTCTTGAGAATTTTACAAATATCCTTCCTAGTTTTTTGCATAAGTCTCTAATCAAATTTCTTTAAAATTCTTTTAGGCATCTAAGCTAGAATTTTCAAGCTTTTTATAGATTTTATTGGTAAAGATACGTTTAAATACAATTATAAAACCATCTTTAAATTCTTTCTTCCTTTTTCTAGAACCTAGTCTGGCGACTCCAAAAAAATATTTTATTTTAACCAATGAGTTATAAAATTTTATTTACAGTTAAAGAGAAGATTTTCATTTCACTTTTCTTGTCTGATTAAAAGTCTGTATCGATATCTATATGGATGAATATCTGTATGTCTTTTGGAGCAAATGAATAGAATTAATTAGTTTTTGTCAATTTAGTACAAAATATAAAAATGTAATCATACCTGTCGATGGAGGAGACAGCATAAGTACTTTCATAACTAAAAAAAGAAACATTAATAAACCACAGAAATAATATGAGAAACATTATACGAACTTTTTTTATATCTAATCCACGACAAAATTTTTTGAAGGAGAGGAATTTTTAAATAATTTAAATACAAAATGACTTATCGATTGAATTTTTTAATTAAAGTTTATTATCTGTATTTCCAGGGGGGGGAATGAATTTAAAAATGAAAGTCAACAAAAGTTTTGAAAGATATTTGCCTGGGTTTTTGTTGCATAAAAAATATATCTTGATATTAGGCATATGCATTAGTGTTCTAAAAATTCAAATGTTTTTCGTAAAACTGAGAAGTTTGAAATTAAACAAGTTTTAGATTCGAACTCTCAAGACAACAGGAAGAAAATTAAATCCTAAAATAGTTTTGTTCAGAGCTGTTATAAATGAACTGGAAGCCATTTGCAAACTGTTAAAAATTTTGGTGTATAGTTGCCACCATTTTTGGCGCGAAGATAAATTAAAATTGTTTACAGTGAATGTAGTCGCATTTCTTATTTACTTTTTCACATTTACTATAACTTTATTTATTCATTCATTCATTTTTTGCTTGTTTGTTTGTTTACCGTTGTAACGCATATTTTCATGTGGATTAGAATCTATTTCATCATTGTTGAAGAATTGAATCATTGCGAAAACATTTCGCTTAAAAAATAAACATTTTTAGTTATTCGAAATTATTCTTTCAAACAATTGTTATTTTGTCAATTTTATATATTTTTTTGAACGATAACTACAGTTCTATACTAAAAAATGTATTGAGCTTATCTCAACACCAAAAAAGGTACCACCTATACACCAAACTTTTTTACAGTGAAAGACATGGAAGGAGACAAAACATCTGGCCACAAACAGTTATAAGATGGCGCACAATGATAGAGGCTATATCCGCCAATACTGAGTTAAGAAAAGTATCAATGCATAAGTGTTTCAAATTGATGTAAATTTTAAATGATCAAGTTTTTTTTTAAAATCTTAAAATGACTTTAAACATGAAAATTTCCTGTACGTTTAAACAAATCAAGAGCTTGGTAAAATAACTTTTCCCATTTCAAATAAAATGTTTAATTTCAACGACATTTAAACCAATGGAACTCCACGAAGCAATCGATATGGTATGTAGAGACTAAGCATAACACGGCTGAAAGCCAGGATTCGATTCCCAAAGCTAAAGAAACACCTTCTACTTATAAGGACGATGTTGAGAAAGACGGTATCGGCTAAAGACTGATGAGTGTTTCCTTTTATTGTAGTTTCACTTGCGTCTTGGAATCCACTTCCCGTATTGTTTCCAGAAGTTTCAGTGAAGTCCAGGCTGGGTGGTTGGAGAGTGTGGTACGGAGATCGTTGAATTACTTCCACTATCTTTACCCCCAATCAAAATTGTAATGCTAGCATACGCTAGTAATGTCTTCATATCAGCACTGTACTCTATTAAGAGAAGACTGATATTGGAAGTAATCATGGAGATTCGCTGTTTATCGCCAACTTTACCTATGGTTTCTCGCTTAGTTACACACCGGCACCTGTCGGTTACTAGCTGAGTTGGCTTGCCTGCTGATTATTTGTCAGAATAGCACTGCTTGACATAACCTAAACTTCAATTAGTAAAAATTAATGCCAAGTGTCCGGTGGCTTTGCATTCTTTCGCTATCAGTTCTCACTTAACAGAATATTATTCCAGAGTTCCAGACCGTTGCCAATGAACACATTATGATACAAATACCAATCTAGAATTTGAACTTACCTACAGAATAGGAACAAATATCTTCTGGCAATTGACTAGAGAAAGACAGGCACAACGGACACGAAGATGCCAGTGGAGGACAGTAGTCGTTCGCTGCCGCTGGAGCATTTTGTGGAGATGGATAATATGGAACATATCGACGCTCTTTCAAACGGGCTCTGCTTGATCTCTTGCTTATGGTTTCATTGAGTAACTGGGTCGGTTTATCAACTTTCACTGTTGCATTAAAAGATGCAGGAGAATCTATTACATTATAGAGATTAGAATTAATGTATTGTTTTAAGAAAAATTATTGATTTCAAAAAGATAGATTTAATATAAGCTTTAAGATAATATAAACTGTTAATATATGCTAAACTTTGCAATTTTTTATCTCTAAATCCAAAGTGCACTATAATAAGCTGCGGAAAGACAGCAATTTGAAATATTAATTAGTTTTAATTAAAGGTCACATTTTTCTCAATGCTATTTCTCTAGTAATGTTTCAAAAAATTTTTTGAAGCTACAGATCGTGATAAAAATAAATAAATAAATCAAATACCATAAATAGAATGTAAATTTTTTTTTCTAAAATATTCTCAGTCATGTTAAATTAATATGATATGATTAAATTCTAATATAACCTGCCCTCAGACATGAATAGTGAGTGCTATCTTAGAATCTAAGAATTCTATCTAATCTAAGAACTCTATCTAATCAGAATTCTATCTAATCTAAGAATTTTATCTAAACTGAGAATTCTATCTAATCCAAGAATTCTATCTAATCCAAGAATATAAGAAATTGTCTAATAAGAATTTTCATTTTGCTTCGGTATCAAAATACATTTCAAAATGAATTTTAAAAAATTTGCTGTCAACAGTTATTGTTTAAATTCTATAAATGCAAAATGTTAATATTCATATAATTATTTTTTGTTGTAAATTTCAACGAAGTTAGATTTTCTCTTACATTTTAAGGAAATAAATCATAATTATTGTTACAAATATGGAGAAAGCTAATATACGAAATCGTACTTAAATCAGAACTTCTTACCTGATGAAATGAGTGTTATTGATTGTGAAGGTGTTTCATTCAGTTTTCCGTGTGATTTCTTTGAAGATGAACTACAAAAGAATGATGAGATTTTTGTTTTTATTTAGGAAGAGAAATGAATTTTCATAGTGACTTATTTTTCAGTCGACTTTTCTCATTCTGACTCATTGACTGTTTATCCATTGTTGAAGAACATGTATTTTTCCTCTCACAAGATATTTATTTCTTTATTTCATAAACTTACACTAGTATATATGTCAATCAAAAGTAGTGAAAAATAAAGAGAGAGATTACATATTGCCAGATATAAATCTTTACATTTATACCGGTATACATTTATAAACAAAATTTGTTGTTGTAGTTAATTTACGTCGCAGTAGAACTGCACGATTGGCTATTGGCGACGGTCTGGGAAACACCCCTGAGGATGATCCGAAGACATGCCATCACAATTTTGATCTTTTGCAGAAGGGATGGCACCCCCGCTTCGGTAGCCCGACTACCTGAACGCGAAGTCGAGCACTTTACGGTAGAACAGTTTAACGAGGACCACTACCGCACACCCTCGGTCCCTACGCAGACTGATCCAAGTGGTCACCCACCCGCACACTGACCGTAGCCAGTGATGCTTGACTTCGGTGATCTGCTGGGAACCGTGTCTTAACGATCAGTCCACAGCGGGACGACAAAAAAATTTCAAAGAGCGATAAAAATTATTCCAAAATCGAATTGTTATAAGTCAAGTCAACGAGTAATATCACTTCATTTTTTCGTATTGAGTTGCACTATCTGTATTCCTTGGGTTAATTTTATTCAAGCACAGTTGATTGTTTATCAAATCCAGGTCATTGTCTATTCTGTTATGATTAACATGTTAACAAAATGTTCTTACATAAAGCTACAATAATTGTATGACTAAATCTATGAATTCGATGAGTGGAAATGAAAATTTTCTCTTTGTTTGCGGAAAACATTAACGTTTAAGAAAAAAAAATAGTAATGCATATAAGCAATTACGGGGGTTAGAGCGTGAAAACACAAGAGAAATTATTATTTTCTAAGCCCGTTTCATTTTTTTTCAACATTACATCCCATTCTGGCAAAGATGTATCGAAATTGTCTATCTACGCTCGAATTCCTCATTTAATTACATAGGTAAAACCGATTTTATTTGATTTTTTGAAATAAATCATAATTAATATAGTTGGTTCAGTGTGAAAATAAAACGGAAAAACCTCAATAACTTTCGATCTAATGATCAGATCTTCAGTATTCAAAATATGACTTTTTAAAATTCGGTTTCTCAGAAACTATTCGAGAGATTTCGCCAAATTTTGTATTTTTCCATGTAAAATTAAATTTTTTTAAAATGGTATGAAAATTGTATACCTTAGAATTCAAAATTTTTTCAACTATTATTAAATAAAATAATTAAATATTTACAAAGATTACTTTTTGCATCTTTGAAGAAACAAATTTTATAATTGCGTGTTAAAAACTTTCAATTCGCTTAGAAAGTTTTTAAGATATGGCGTAATACACTGAAAGTAAAATTGACATTAAGGAATTTAAACTTTGGACCTCTCTCCTGACAAAACAATTACAACTATATTTTTCAGATTGTGGCTATTTAAAGAGTCAGAAATCTGAATCCGTCAAAAAAAAAAAATTTATGTTTATTCAGAAAAAGTAAGTTTTTGAGTCTGATTTCGTAACTTAAAATATCCCATGCACTGATTTATTTAGCCATATTTCAGGTCATGCATTCGAAGCATTGAGTTTTAGAGCATGAAAATCCGCTCATTAGATCAAAAGTTTTTCAAATTGGTCCTTTTTTGTGCTTTTCTATACACTCTTAAGACTATAACAATAAATAGATAAAAATTCAAGATTACTTACGTAGAGGAGGCTGCAATTATGCACATGCTAACAATAATACATATAAATACATTTCGTTCCATTCCGCTTTTGGAATATAATTAAAGTTAAATTAGATCTTTTGTTTAAACTTGATTGAATAATATGTGTTCCATATTGAAACTCCGTGCAAAGCTGGTAATAACTTCCACGTATTAATTAAGACTGCGAAAAAATAAGTTTATCGTAAATAACATCTTCAATTTAGCTGACTGCCATGTTTTATCGACCAGCCTACTAATCAGCGTAATTTTAGAACTCAAATGTGAAAGAGACAAAATGCACCGGGTACTTAAAGATAAAAAAAAATAAACACGTTTTAAAGACGTAAAAAAAATTGTTTCATTGCTCATGTTTTCTTAAAAGGTAGTTTAAGAATGAATTTAACCATTCCAAATTCTAGTCTAGTTTCACATTTTCCAGAAATAGTATTTTGTAAATATGAAATGCTTAGTTGACGGATTGTAAGAAAAAACATATTTTCCTTCTTTTTTCATAAATCAGATATGAGTAATTTCAACACCGTCATTTTCATATCCCAGTATATTTATGTTTATTATTCACGTAATTTTTTAGGGGAAAATATCTTTCAGAATACTGTTTAAAAAAAGTTTAGAATGAAATTATTAATAATGATTCATTTTATTAAACTAAAATGTACCAATACGCCTTTCCTCGCTTGTCCCAGTTATTGATTAAGAAAAATATTTCTAAAATAAATTTTCAAATTTGTTTTCTTTTATTTCAGAATATTAAAAAACAGAGTTCAGAAAATCAATTTTTAATTTGATTTCTTATAAGAAGAAATCTTACCGCATCACAATTTTGCAGTTGGTCCCTATAGTGCGTTTCATTCACTCACATAACTTTATTAACCCTCTTAAAACTAAAAAGCTTTCATAAATATTTTATTGACGTACAACTAGCGCATAGAACACTACACAGCATGTTTTTATCTTCAACTCACTAAAATTTTGCCTTTGGAATATATTTGAATACATCAAATCAGGTAATATTCATCATTCCCTTATGTCTTCTTTTAGAATAAAATAAAATGTAACTTAAAAAATGGAATAGTTAAAGTTTGCTCTCTAGTAAGACTCTATTTATACGTGACTGATTTCAGAAATAAACTAGACTTAACTGCTAGTTATAAATTTTAATCTATATGTTTCTCTTATGTGGCACCAAAAACACTTCTCTCTAAAATGACAAAACTATTAGTATATGTTAAGTACTTGCTTAGATTAATTTTGTTAGCTAGTCTTAAGTTATAGTTTAAGTAGTGATGAACATTTAGTTATAGGCTATGCATTTATTTAGAATAATTTTGTATTTTAGCAATAAAAATTTAGTTTCGAAGTAATTATTTAGATTTATTTTTCATCATTTTTAAAATGGCTGTAGAAATTTTAAACATAAACGGTGTCATATATTGTCATGCCAATTATTGGCGACAGAGCTAACCTTTTTCGAGCAATAGCATGCATATAATTTTACTCAAGTTATAGCTCGAGAGAGGGTGATGAGGAAGTATAGTTCGTACATCAGGAGTTGGCACTTGGCTCCACCTCCTCGAACGAAGAGTTCACTTCATCGAGAGAGTAAGAAGAGGCTTGAAATTGAGACAACCCTTAATGCGCGCCAAACGCAAACATTGAATTATTTTTTCAGTCACTTGCTTCGCTTTATCATCTGCTATTATACCTTTCGTTACTCTAGCTAATTCAGTATATTGCAGCAAAATGTCTCAAAAAGAAAAAACTATTCACTCAAAAGAGAGAAATAACAATACATTATGTGAATTTTTTTAACATTAAATATTTCATGAAAGATTGCGAAATAAATATTTTTGTCATACGATCGCCAAATAGCGACCTTGTTCAAGATTGTCCACATCCTTCTACCAAAAATAGCGAAATAATATCGTTGGATACCACGTGATGAAGGCGAAGCCAAGTGCCAACTCCGGGTGAATGAACTATAGTACTAAAGCCCTGATTTTAAGTAGTACACCTCATAATGGAGCAATATGATGAGTTATTTTTCTTATCTAACGACAGAGATGAAAATAATTGTAATACTTCCGCTGCCAACTATGTTGAAATATTTCGAACTCATACTTACGGTCTTTTGTGTGATATAATGGTTTTCGGATAAATTTTAAATTGTCACTAAAATTCAATACTTAGAGAACTCTGACAATATCGCGTGCATCTCTTGAAAATAGGGTTAGGTGTAGCAGGGCCCGATTAACCTCTGAAAATAGGGGAAGCATAATAGAATTTTGGGGCCCCCCTAACTTGAGCAAAAGAAACTTTTGATATTTTTCGCCCATAAACAATACATTTTAAAGAGACAAGAACCATGTGAAAACTATTAGAACCTTAGAAAGGAATACAGAGATCTTATGCAATCATGTTGGACCCTTCTTTACGTGCTTTATAGTAACAAAAACATGTTAACAAAATTTAAATATTCCAATAAATTAAATTATAAAATTACTTGTTGTTATACGAAAGGTTCTTTGCAAGATTAGTCTCTTATTTTACGCCAATTCGTTTACTAGCGGCAGAACAACACAAAATTCTAATTCAGCATAAATTATTGTTACTGCACCAGAAAAATCATACCAAATAATTTTCAAACATGAAACAAAAATATTTTTCGTACTGATAGATATTTAAAAGTCTTGTGTGTTTAGTTCAACAATAAAAAGCAGAGTAAAATTAATTTGAGCACACATGATAGAGAAAAAAAGATTTTAAAAAAAAATAAGAAAATTCATAGGTTTATTACCATTACATATGTTTTTTTCTCGCTGTTAAATTCGCAAAATCTTCAATAATATCTGCAAATTGTAACCTATTTGTAATATCGCTCTCTTTTGCCCAAAAGGGCTAAACTACTTAATTTATTATTTGAAAGAGTTGATCTCCACCGATTTTTTATTCTTTTCAATACAGAAAATGAACGTTCACTAGTGCAGTTATAAGTCACTAGTACATTTTCAAAAATAAGAAATTGGGCCCTTAATTTCAGTCGTTTGGGGGCCCCCCCTAGAATTTTACAGGGGAAGCACTTGCTTCCTGTGCCTTTTCGGTAATCAGGCCCTGAGGTGTAGAAAGGTAAGTGCACTTGATTTGGCAATAATTTTCGTTCAGTTTTGCAATTACTCAATTTCTGGTTACTTTGATATTCTCTGCTTTCACTAAAGTCAAATGCGGGTTACCGTAACTTTTGTTTATTGTTATGCGATTGGTTCTTGGTTTATTTACATTGGTTTATTATCAAATATAAGAGAGGCCCTTGATTGTAAACTGCTACCAAAAAAGTTATAGTTGTAATCAAAGTACGTTCGCGTAGACAACAGCAATTTAATTTAATATTCCTTCCACTGGACTGTCATTGTGAAGAACTGGAGTTCAATCCCCCGTGGCGGCTTCAAGCCCATCCAGCTCCAAATCGACGGGTACCAGCTAGTCTGAGAAGTAAAGGAGGCCGATGCGCAGTGCTGACCACACTGCCGTAATCGTGACGCTGGTCAGAAATTGTGGAGCCTCATCTCCATGAACCCTTGGCCCACAACGGGCTGTATCGATAATGCTTTACTTCTAGAGAAAGACATTTTGCGACCTGCCGATGACATTTTGGGGACCCGCCGAAACATCCCATACAGTGAAAAAACAATAGTCTTAAAATAAAATAAAAAAGATATAAGGAAGATAATTATTTCAGACAATAAAAGTGTAAAAAAAACAAGACCGATAGGAAAAATAAATAATAAAATCTCACCTCGATTTATACAGTTTTATTTTTGAACATCTTTCCCTAAGATATACTTTGATGCATGCCATTTAAATCTGATGCAAATGCCCGTGGAAATATTAACATGAAAGGTTTTCTTTGCATTATCCATCAACAAAATGAACACACTATGTCTTTTTAAACCATTAAACCTGTTAGGATGTAGTTGGTAAAAGTTTTTGAATTCATCTGGTCAAAAAATCTGGTCATTTAATTAAAATTTTGAATTAAAGTAAAACATTCTGCAATCTATAGTAAAATTAATTGTTATTCTCCTCCACTACTGAATTTCTTTACCTATTTTAGCACACATGGGGCGTCATGATTTCCTAAATTTATAGTAGTGGCCCTCAAGCACAGCAAAAGATTGAATAACCCTACTCTAGAGGATTAATTAGTCAAAAGATCAGTTTCCATTGTTTCAAAAAAAAAATTCTGTTATTTTTTCTTATTTTCATTAAAAATATAATTAGAAAATAATCAAAAAATAGAAAATTCCCAAATCTTAAAAAAAATATACATTTTTAAAATAAGTATATTCATAATGTAGATTCAAAATTATTTAAAATTTATGTAAAACAATATCAAGTAATTAGAAAATCAAAAAGAAATAAAACACATCCGACAAGTAGCCATTTTAAAGTTATTAATGTGTGTGTAGAATGACGTTAGAACAAATAAAGAGAGGAACAAATATATTAGGTTTAATAACGAGGGCAATGGAATTTTTAGAAAGAATGCATTAATAATTATTGAATAAGACAAATAAAATTCTTTTGTAGTATAGTGAATGACTTCTCATATAATTCTAGAAACTTCAAAATGAAAATCCAAAACATAATCTATTTAAACGTTATAAAATTTCGTTTTAATTGGAGTTCATATTATTTTTGTTTGAAATAAAAAAGATTTTGCATAAAACGAACGCATACTTGTTTTTGTAAGTTATAACTGTTAATAAAATACAAACACAGTTAGTCTTGTAATCCTGCCCAATAAACGAAATTAAAAATAAATAAATATGCACTTTAGAGTCGCTAATTGATAATTAAGAAGAACGAAAAAAAATGGCCAACGAAATATGTCAAATTACTAAGAGGGATGGGATGAAACACATCAAAACCAGATTGATTGCCTGATGAACCTTGAAGGGAGGTATTCCTAGCAATCACCCTTCACTTCTGATATCATTTTCCTCAGTTATTCGTTAAATTTCGATAACGTTTTTCCCCCTTGCTCAAATAATCATTCGCAAGTCTTAACAAGTATACTTTTTACTTTGGCAAGGATTCTGAAAATATTATTAAATCAAAGGTAGTCACATCACCAACTGTTTTTCGGGTTCTGTCTTTAAACGACCATGGCAGGAGTGCCAAGTAATTTTTACCTTGGTCAGACGACATGGATTGCACCAGAACCGGTACCCTTCTCCCTGTATTACAAAAGAACTTGATGTGCACCTTGCAGTTTATTCATGCCGATCTCCTTAATCGGCTACCAGGATTGTGCAGTTGCAAGTTTATTAAAACTGAAGAATTTTCATAAGCAAAATGTTTTATTTTTCAACAATAATCTGTACATGACTTATACACTATGTACAAGTATATCAATGAACAACTGTAATTTAAATATAAAAACTAAATTCACAATTACATTCACACAGAGATTTAAAAAATAAGTATTTGTTAAGGTTGTCTATAACAACAGTCATTTTCATACATATGTGCACAATAAGATATTAAAGCTTGTGACATAAATTGCCACTATTAAGCGATTGAATAAAATTTACGTGTAAATATTCTAAACAGAAATGAGCATTTTAAACTGCATAGTGAATTCGATGTGAATTTTTAAAATTAAGACAATGATTTTCCCTTAGGAAAATAAACTTGTTTTATTAGGGCAATAACAATTAGATACTAAATTTATTTTGTTTCAATAAAAAATTTATAATTTATACTTTTGAACAATTTTGCATTAAAGGATTCCAAGTAATGGATTAAGAAACAAAGCATGGGAATAATTGCACTTAATTTAAATAACATCTTGAAAGTAGCTCGAAAATAATAGAGATTAAATTAATCAAAAGATTTTTTTTACACGAGATGGAATTGATAAATGAAAGAATAGCAATTTAAAATAGTACATGAAAAACCTAGCTTATTAAAAATATTGTTATTAACCATATTAGTAAATAGAAGTTATTTTGCCTCATATATTGCAACAACATATTTAACAAGGAACATAGGATAACTGACATATTAATAAAATATTTTCAAAAAATAAAAGTATAAAAATTAATATTGAGCAAAAACATTTACACAGACGAACCTGTTTAGCATTTGCATAGATACTTACATGAAAGGCATTTCACTTCATACTATTCATTATACAATTTTAAATTACAATTAAATAATAATGCACCCGGTGCACATATGAGAATTTTTTTTAAATTTCATATTTAGAATAAAAATATGAATCATACAACAGCTTTAAAGAAACATTTTACAAAATTAATTTTTATTGCTATTGTTTTTGAAGATTATGAAAATTAGAGTAATTGATTATATAACTTAAATTCTCAATAATCTTACAAATATGTGAAGTTTTTAGACAATAAAAAAATAAAACATTGTTTGATATTCAAACACATCTAAATAAAAACACCTAAAGAAAATATATATTTATAACACACAGCTAAAAAAATGTTGATTGACCTATTTTTTATACATTAATTTATTCTTTTATACTCATAGAAAAAATAAATGATATCAGCAGTTTAAAACAACTTATATATTAAAATATTTTTTATAGAATAATCGTCATTTTTTCTTCTTCTTTCATTAATATACAAAAGCAATACTAGTGAAATAAATCCTGTTAATTATTTATTTCTCATTCTTGTAAAACATTTTATTTAGTGATATTCGTAAAACTATTTCAGATAACAATTATTAGTTCCAGTCTCTATTATTATTTCATTAAAAAAAGTCAGAAAATAATACAGTGGAACCCGCTTAAAAAGTTCCCTTTTAAGAAGTTTTCCCGCGTAAGAAGTTATTTTTTAAAAAAACCAATTACCATAATGTTAAATTTACTTTTATAAGAAGTTTTTTTCCCGTTTAAGAAGTTTCCACTCCTAATTTCAATTTNATAGGACCTTCTATGGGCCGAAACGAATGTTGCCCCCTAAAATTATTCCTTATAAGACATGCATCCCACTAGTTTATTTCGAAATTGGCGAGTCACACTTCCCTAGTTACCCTTGTAAGACATGACTCTAAGTCGCGTCAGTACATAAAATTTACTACATATTACTTTAGATAATTTTAAAATTTTGCCCAACCTCATATCATATTCAGAAACAAAATAGGTTTAGTAAATTGAAATAAATATCAAAGCATTTTGTAAAGTAAATAAATTGGCAATGCTTACTTGTATGGCACGCACAAGTCTTGATGCTAAGTCTAAGAATGCCATTGCAGTTGAAGTGGAAAACGAGGAAGCCCCACGTTGTATCCCTCTAACAATTTGACCATCTTTTTGATATTGTGCAACAGGTAAATAAAATAAATCTTTGATCCCCTGGACTATAACAATAGAGAAAATAAAAAAAATAATTTAATTGTTTGTTATAGTTTAGTCAATAAACACTGTAAAATAGTACTCAAAAAATAATAAAGGTCTTGAATACATAAAAAAAATTAAAAGTGGTCAAAAAACAAAGATATCACTATGTAGATTAATTTAATTTTAAGATCATTATTTTCAAGAGCAAAAGGCCAAACTTAATGTAACTTAAAATATGATTAACAATTATTGTGAATTTTAAAGAAATCCAACAAAAAACTGGCTTTCTCTGAACAAAAAAAAATTTTTTTTTTGTTGATAAATTTGCATTTTTGCTCAGGAAAATATGAGTGGTAGCTGCAATCTGAAACATATGGGTCTCAAACTGTTCAGTCAGAAGATTGATTGATAATTTCACTTTTGCCATATTTTGGGCCCTTTTAAAGCTGATTAAAAACTTTCTATGTACGAAAGTAAAACAGGTTTTCTAAAGATAAATACATTTAAAAAAATTATTTATTATTATTCTAATTAATAACAGTCGAGCTTACATTTTTAGAAAACTATATAATTTTACGAGATAAAATACAAAATTTAAATGATATCATGTCAACTCACTACTAGTTCTTAGGAAAATAGTTTATTCATCTTTGGATAAATAAATTTCATAATTGGGTGCAAAAAAACAAAAAACATTTTGTTTTATTAGTTCCTAAGGATATGTCAAAATATGCTAAAAATGAAATTTAAAATTTTGGGGGCCAAACTTTGAACTACTATTCATCTATTGGGATTATCTTTCAGATAGCAGCAACCCACATTTTGATAATCAAGAATCCAAATTAATTGAGAAAAAAAGTTATATTTGTTTAGAGAAAGCAAATTTTTGTGTAGGATTTTGTAACTAAATTAATTAGCATACTTAAAGTCAACCCTTTGAACCATCAAGATTTAATATGCGTAAAGCAAATTTTTAGAAATAAGTTATTCAGTGTGATATATATTGCTTACTGTACATTGTGCTTTAGTATGCATATTAAAAAATGCTTCAACTTTTAATGCCAAAGAAATTTACATCATTAGTAGAGAAGAATACAACAATATTAATTTAAAAAGTAATTTATATAAGAAATGACTGCGAAATAAATAATCAAACAAAAACTTATGAAATAAAAACATCAAAACAAATTTGACACTTTTGTACTAATACTTACAAAGTTGAACAACAGAATTCATAGGTCCAACACCACTCAAAACATTCTGTAATTGATGCTTTAAAATATCTTGCTGCCATTCATTAGTTGCATAAGCTAATACTTTATGGTGTCCTAAAAGTCTAAAAATAAAATATAACAGTCTCATGAACCAAATAAAATTGAAAGCAATTTACATTGAAGATATTTGCTTGATAAAAAAGCAAATGTAAGTAGACACAAGGCTTGTTTGATACGTTTGGGCAAGAATGATTAAGAAAAATTTAAATGAAAAAATACCTTATTACTTTTCATGTCTCCTTTCATATAAATACAGTTACAAATTTACCTATCATAAAACTTGTAGTTAGTAGTTCTCATATTTTCTACTTCTTCTTCTCTAGCTCTACAGCCCTAGGTAGGGCCTGGCTTGTTCCAAAATTTTATTCCACAAAGCCCTCTGTTCTTCATAATTTCCAAGTCGTCAATAATGTCGTCTTTCCACCTTTTTCTTGGGTGGCCTCTGGGCCTGGTTTCCATAGGTGCCCAGTTGGTGATCTTTTTCAAACTGGAATTATTGTCTCTTCTCTCTATGTGTCAAAGCCACGAGAAGTGCTGGGATTTTAAAAAGAGAACAAATTTTTTTCCGCTTTATGATTTTCTCAATTTCTAGGCTCGAGGTAATTCTCCATTCGCCTCTATCTTTAATAGGTCCTATTATTCTCTTCAGGACCTTTCACTCAAACACCAGCAGGTCATTTTCCAATTTTTTGGTCATTGTCCAGGTTCTACTTCTATATGTCGTCACAATTGGTCTGATAATAAGTTGCATTTTTAAAGATTTATAATCAATCGGTAATATGAAGGGGGGGGGGAATTGCAGCTGTGAATATACTAGACAGAAAAAAAAAACTAATTTATGAATTTTTTCTTGGTTCATATCTACACTGAAAATTAATAAAATAAACTTATTTATGGTATTAAAAAAAGAACTGCTATAAATATTCAGAATAGTTATTAGAAAAACATGATTCCCTATTCTCAAATTTAGTCATTTTTCTTTGAATTGAGAACTCGATCAGAAATACTAAATTAATTTATTTTAAAATTTTGATACTTTTTAATTAGTATTTTATATAAATAAGCTAATATAAACAATGCAAATATTAAATGAACTATGGATTCAAGATTAAATATAAATATTATCACCGTCTAAAAACAACAAAATGGTTAAAATATTCAAAAAATGCGGAATTAGAATTATAGTTGACTTACCCATGTCGATAACAGAGACGTTTTAATTTAATTTCTGAAGAATTCAGTTGTGTCAAACCAAGTAAAAAGCCTTTCAAAGCACCCTAAAAATGTTTACAAGTGATTTTATTCAACAAGTTGGGATAAACATTATTAAACACTTTTTTTAATAATAAATAACACTTAAGGCGCAGAAGACAAAAAACTTTAAAACAGCCCTTAAAAGAACATAGCAATAAAAATATAACTCACCTCTTCCATCTGAACATGCTTCCCATGATAATCTATTCGGATTAAAACATCAGGACAAAAGGAGAAATATCTAGAACAGAAATAAGGGATAAGAAGATGTACTTATTAATAATATTACTATATAGATGCTCAGTAGATAAAGAAAAGAAAAAAACAGTAGATACAGAGGTACCAACATTCCAAATCAGTTTATTAGCAATCAGAAGAGCAATAAATTAAGCACAATTTTTATTGTTCAAAGAGTAAAAAAAAATATATACCATACATTAGTTGCATTTGACAAAATAATTAAGAGGTACTTGAAAGTTTGAAGAAAAAAAAATTATCTTAAATATACTACAAAAACTCAAGAAGAAAAAAAACTTATTTTAAATATATTACAGAAATTCAAGAAGAAAAAAATCTATAATTTTCATTACTCAACTGTACAACTGTAATCTTGACTATGAAATCATAATAATCGTAATATTTGGCACCTTTGTAGATAGATAGATAGTAATACATAATCAATGAAGTAAAATACTAACTATTCTTAATATACAAATAGAGTCTTCCGGTTACAGACTGATTATTTGAAAAGTCAAATTAAGAAAAACAAAAAGAGACAGAAAAGACCAGTTTGCTGTCTGTAAATTATTCACATCATTATAAAATTAGTTACAAAATTTATCAATAGGTGGCATTGCTAACTGGCAAAAAATATAAACAATGTTTTCAAAATAAATATTTATTGCAGCTACAAGTGACACTGTGAGGAGAAAATTACAGATGCGTGTAGAAATATTTCAGTTGGAATGGTTTGACATGATGCAGAAAACATTGTTTTATTATTTTTACAGTCAACAGACCAAATTATAACTGACTGTTGACAAACTTTGTAACTAATTTTTGAACTTAGTGAAAATTAATTTCTTTAGTTTTCTAAGTAAAACGGAACATAGTTTCTGTGTCTTTCAGTTCTATTTCTCAATTGTTAGTCATGTTTTGAACTAAAGGTAAAAATAAAGTAAAATAAGGAGATAGCTTTGAATTAAAGTGAGTGGTTAATTGTTAAGATTACTTTTTGCTTAATTTTATAGAAGTTACATTAATAAGATTTTAAAACCAAATTCCTTATTAAAAACTATGCTGAGTAAACTAAAAACTATTCCTTTATAAAAAAAAAAAATTCTAAAAGAGTTCCAATTATCAGAATGATGATTTTCCTGAGATCAATTATTCAGATCGTTCAATACTGATTTAATGTGTGTTTTAGGACATGTTAGGACAAGGTGTATGTACAAGAACTTCTTAAAATTTTTTATTTTATTTTAGAGTATTTGAAAAGGGTTGAAAAATGGCTCTTTTTGTCTCTCTGTGACCTAGAAAAGAGCTTCATGTTATTTCTGATCAGTTTAAAGATGGATGGAAAGTATATTTTAATATGGGAGTAGGCTTCTAATAAAATTTAAAAAATTAAAACAATTAAACATGCAATTTCAATTATTCCATAATAGACACTACTATAATTGTCAATCCTAATCATTACTATAATATAATAGGTACTACTATTATTGTCAATAAAAGTGTGAAGGGAAATTGCCTAAAAATATTCTCATAAGTGTTTTTTTAAAAGAGACTTCAAAGGGATATCCCAATATCACACTTCTGATATTTTATACCTTGCAATTCCCAAAAGATTTATGACAGTAAAAGGAATTTAGTGTTTTACATAAATTTGCTTATACCTTTGACCCCTTGTCTTAGATGCTTACATAATACTTAAAGTCATAATTGTTTAAATTATGATGTGTAAAAAATGAATGCTTCTGAAAAATATTTAAAATAAAACATCCCCCCCCCATTTATCTATTTTAACTAATGACACCTTTGCCCCTTAACTTAAAAAAAAATTAATAATTAACAATAAATTTTTTTTGGAAGTAAAGTTTGGAAAGATCATCTTTGTAAGAAATCTAACTCTATTTATTGCTGTTTTAATGAGTATCAACATCACAATTACCTGTAAAATGTCTCAGGAACAGAATTAGCTCTAGAAGAAGATGCAGCTTGTGCCGTAATTTGAATTGTTGATTTAGTAATTGCATCAGCACCATCAGAATCACCTGTATCAACAGTATGAAATTATAAGAAAAAAAAACAGAGCATTTTTATAATTAAGATAGCTCTTTTTCCAAGACAGTAAGAAAATTTAAAATATATATTATTATCACTTAAAATTCATTCTAGTTTGCTTTAGTTAACTTAATAAAATGGCAAATTTTGTCACAAGTATATTTAAAGAATTTAAACACTGTAGTAATAAATTATTTGGCAACAAAGTGTAGTGTGTCTACAACTACAAAAGTACAATTCCAATTCACTAGAATAAAAGACAAACTCAATTCGATGTTGGGGTTCCTTCCCATAGATGAAGGTTGACATTGTCGATAACTGCTATCCCCACCCAAAGTTTTTAAAAAAAACAAGTTTTATAGTTATTGCAAATGGTTATTTTAAAAAATTTTATATTTAAAAAAAATTAAGCAAACTGCATTTGATACTTTTACACTAATATGCAAAGGTTTGCAGAAAATAAAATATTCTTCATGAACCGTTTTGAGGATTAAATTTTATAATTTTCACATTCAACTTTTCGGTTTTTAGGTATTTAACAAGCTACAGAGTGTCAACAATAACTGTAAATAAACCAAAATTGATTTTTTTTAAAGTTAAAAATTAGCTAATGATATTATATTAATCATTATATTTATGAAATAAAGCTAGAAAATATTTTTCAAATAACCCTTTTAAGTTTTAATTTATTCTTATTTCCTTCTATTATTCTAGTCTCTTCTAAATCTTTAGAGATGTAAGTTATTATCTGATTCTAGTAAAAAACAACATTACTACCTTTTGACTTTACATATAATATTCCAGTGTTACACTTCAACTGCTACATGCATTTTAAACTGAAAATTGTTTCACGTACATTGTTTCAGTAGTTTATGCTTTAGACATTTTTGTACAATTTTTTTTCAATTGATCTCACCTTAGCTAACTGTATAATTATAATGAATTTTCTAAAACTAATCAAATATAAATTCCAAGTAATAAAACAAAAATAAAGGCATCACTATATGTCAGTTCAGATATTTTCATTTACCTTCGGAACTGTCATCTGAAGCTGCTTCAAATATGTCACGGAAGAAACCAATTAAAAAGAATAAGGCATCCTGAAGAGAAAATAAACTATGAGAATATATACGAAAAAAAAAATCTAATTATGAAGTTAAGTAGTTCTTAATATACCTGATCAACATTTAGCCTTAAAGGCTTGCATGAAATTTTTAAAGAACATTCTTCGCTAGATCGCTTAGGGTCAGGTCGAATGTATAAAGCTTTTACATCAATCTGAAATTTACAAAAATACATAGATTTATGTTTAGTAAAATAATAAAGCAAAACACATTATAATTCTTTTATATTCAGTAATGGTAATTAAAAATTTTTAACAAATAAAAATCATTAAAAAAATTGGATCAACCACAATTTGCACCTTTATAAATTTTTTTATTTACAAACCAATTCACTGATTTACTGTTTGTCTAAGATAGGTACTCTTCCCGCCACAAAGTCTGCGGCAGCCTGGTGCTATGGAAACAAGAAGAGGGCATTTTAGGGAGGGTAGCTTCGACGATAGCTTAAGAAAGAGGTCTCCTTTTCTCTCGCCGAAACCAGTCATAAAGAGGGACCCCACACCCCTACTTGAAATAATCATACCTCGTTACCATAGTCACTGCCACAGCTCCAGGCGAATGTCTGGAAGAGTATCTATATTTTGAAACATCAAAAACTATTCATAACAGTGGTTAATATAGATACACAATTAGTAAAAAAAATATTAACAATTGATTGCTGTACAATGAACACTAATGTCTAATTATTCTCTTATCCTAAACTAGCATAATTTAATGAAAATAAAAAATTTAAAGGCACTATTTTAGTCAAAACTATAATTCAATCTCCCAAAAGAGAATAGAGTATGAATGAATATATATGAAAAAACATTGAATGAATATAAAAATGTGAATAAAGCACAAATAAAGGTACGTGACATGAATATACATGCCACAGTTGCGGTTCTATCAGCAAAAACCTTCAATTGTCTAATACAAAAAGATTTTGCATCTAATACAGAATTACCTTGTGTTTAAACACTGAAGAAGGTTTCTGTTTATGGAACCAAAACTATAGAATGCCGATTAATGCATTCTTATTTATGCTTTCATTGACATTGGTCTCCCCATTTTCATTTATAAACAATATTTTAGTTATAAAATATTTTAAAATCTTCAAATGTCTTCAAACAGAATAATCTGAGAACTCTCCAGGTAAAACCAATTACCCTTAGATTTTCAGAATAAAATTTTAAAAATTGATAGATATACACGATTTAAATTAGCTCACTTTTAAAACTTAATTCGAAAATTTCAATGTATTTATAGATATGCAGAATTTACTTTATTTGAACACACACAATGATTATTCACAAAAGGAAAAAATTTAATCAATGAAAGAAAGTGGAAATAAATTTATGAATATATGCATTAGATTGTTTGCCATTTCAGGCATAACTTCAATTTTAAAAAATAATACCAGATAAACATTCAAATTTAATAAGATGAACATGAACTGTTACGTCATTTACTTTAACATTACATACAACAGTTTACCTAAACATTATACTATTTTACTTCAGCAATATATAATTAATGATGATTAAATTTCACTCCCCTTTTTTATAGGGAAGAAAATATTATTTAAGACTGTCTTGCAATGAACCTTTTGAACATAATTTAGGAAGCCTTTAAAAATTATTTGTACAATGCTAAAATTATTTATTTAACGCTTTTTAAGATTGTATAGGAACTTATTCCATTTTCCAAACTTTGAAATACTCCATTATTTCATTCATTTAAAAGCGTTTTAAAATATTAAACTAAAATAAAAAAAATTTTAGTAGCATTTTTTGTATATAATTTTTTTCTACCTTATATTTGATTATTTTTTTGCACATATGATAGATTAGGCCTAACTGTTACAATAATAGGCTCTATCTGACTATGTTAGTGTCACAGATATATTTGAAATTAAGAAGATTGTGGTACAGATCGATTCTGAAAATTCTGCTACCAGGTAAATAATATATTGATGTTTAAAAAAAAAAACTACGAGGAGTAAGCATAATTTTTTAAGATTAAAGAACAGCAGTTAACATAAATCCAACGTCTAAAAATGATCAATAGTTTGAAAAAGCAATTAAACAGGGGTTATTGTGAGCTCAAGTCAAAATTCCGGAAAATTTCTTGAGTTTAAATTGAAAAAAATTTAAACAAGGTTTTTTTCTTCCTTTTTTTCAATATTTCTTAGTTTACTTAAATATATTTAAAATTTTTCACATACCTTTGAAGGCCTGGAGAAGTAATTAAAATTTACAAATATGTCTTTCTTTCTTGAGTTAGAATAACTATTTACTGATAAAAAATAAATATTAATCATGAATATAAGCTTATAAAGTATCTGGCTCTCCCTTACAAACAAATAAAAAAAACTGTGTTTTTAAGTTCTACCTTTGAAAATTTGATTACCGGAAACTTCTGTGATCAATGATTTTTTTAAACGTCTGGAACTTCGATCTCCGTTAACTTCCGGATCACTGTTAGCGAAAAATCCGATTTTTCCAGAGCACAATCAGCCCTGATAACAGAAAAACGAAAAAACAGTTTGCTGTGTTTTGCTAGGAAAACCAGATATTTACTCTCACCCAGTTTAAAATTTGTTACAAATATTGTAAACATATAGCCCTACTAATAGAAAAAGTTTTTTTTTAAAAATTCCCAAATAATCCCCATTTGTATTGTGCAAATATTTCAGCCCAAAAATGTTACTAGATGCACTATCTGTTAATAAATTCTGTTACAAATTTTAAAATTTGGTGAGTAACCCTTAGCTTCCTACGCAGAATGCAGTGCATTTCTATATCAGTCACTTTTCCTTAATTGTTTAAATTCTCTTACATTTTGCTTTTTTCATATCATAAATTAATAAAAAATTAATGATTTATTATTAATAATATATCGAGCAGTTCAGAGAATATTAATAATATATACATTATTATTGGCATACATTAATAAAATAATTCTCACCATGTTGGCATGCGATTGTCTGGGAATTTTTTGACTAGAATACTGATACAAAAACTTGTTTATATCAGAAGATTTTAATCGATCTCTGATTTCTATATCATGGACCAATAAAATGTAACGAGATGCATGTTCTCCTTCAGCTGGATAAACTTCTCGCTGGAATTGTAACTATAATGAAAAAATAAAAATTAAACCCATGAAACATATTTTTTAAAAAATACTAGATTTTTTTTTCTAGAAAGAAGAAAAAAAAAAAACATTTTTATGGATTAAATAAGCTCCATAATTCCATAAATTTAAAAGCTATAAAAAATTTCTGTTTGATGCTAATTAGGTTTAATAAAAATGAAAAAAAAAAAGCTTAAATAATTTTTCAGAGCAAAAAAAAAAGAATAAAACGTGACAAAGGAAAAACAATACAATAAACATATTTAAGGAATAAATTTTGCTATCATACTTTATTCATTTGTAGTTCCATCAAAATGTCATGATTTCTATCTTGTCCCCCTTTCTGTAACCATGTTTCAAGATTAGGTTCAGTTTTTTGATCTAAGCTCAAGTATTCCATAGAGAACAGTACAGTCTTATCACCATAACTTTGGGCCATTGGAGTTACTTTGCAAAATGACACTGATTCATTATCTGAGGTAATATTTACACTTTTTTCATCAGCAAATGTAACAGTATTAATTCTACAAAATACAAAAATTGCCCGAATAAATTAAAAGCAAAAGAATTTGACATAAAGTTAAAATTCCATTTACATTTTATATATACTATTTTTCTCTCGCATTAACCTAAAAATTATAAATAATTAAAATTAAACTTCATTGTCTTTTTATTATTACAACAAAAAATTAGCATTACTTTTTTTAAATTATGGCAAATAGTACAGTAGGGAACCGATTATCCAGAACGATCGGGACCATCGCTATTCCGGATAACTGATTTTTCCGGTTTTCTGAATTGCTACAAAAAGCAGTTTTTTTTATTGTCAAACTCAACTAAAAAAAAAATATTTGGAAATAATCTTAAAAAGAAAAAACGATGAAGTAGTACACTAATGATTATTTCCAAAATGATGGTAAGGTAAACATCTTTCAAAAAAGAAAGAAAAATCCTGAAACCTTATGAGGAAAAAAAAATTTTTTTTTTTTTAAAACAGCGGGAAAATTTATTGAATTTTGTTCCGGTTTTTTGGTTTTCTGATTTCCGGATAATGGGTTCTGTACTGTATTACATTCTCTGATTTTCTTTTTAAAACCAAAATTAATAATAATTAATATAAAATTTTATAATTTAAGATAATAAACCTATATTAGATTAGATTTAATATTAAATTTCATATAAAATTATATTAGCATAAAAATTATTTTAAATTTCTATACTAAAAATAATAATATACTTCGGATTACCACCATTTCCACTTATTTGAAAAAAAATTATAAATATTCTAATTTAAATGTGTTAGAAAATATAAAACTGCATGCATACCCTGATGACTGCCTTTTTTTATTTTTCTTATCTCTTTTCTTACCTGAAAAAAGGTATATAATTATGAATAAATTGCATTAAATAGGTAAATAATATATATAAAATTTAATACACATTTTTTGATTAAAATAGTATGATAATGAGTAGAAAATTTTTTAAACTCAGACAGTTTATTAAGTATATCACTATTTGAAAGCCAATTAGAGGAAAAATAAAACAAAATATAGAGTAACAAAAAGATTAAATAACTTGCGTCAAACAATAGTTATTACAAAACTTTCAAAGTTTCCTTTTAATATTGTTTTTTTTTCAATATTATTTTATTTATGAGATTAGCAGTTTTAAGAGTTTCTATGATTAGTATTTTGTATGTAAGACACTCTCCGAAATTTATGTGGAATTTTTCAGAGTAATTCTTGGTGTAGAATTTTTTTAATGAATAAAGGGGAAAAAAAGAAAATCCAAATGCTCATCATACTTACAAATTCTTTCTTTTCCCTTTCCTTCCTTATTTTTGGAATATATTTTAATTTAATTGTAAACACATAAAAGCTAATTTACGGCACCTTAAAAAATTCATGTCAGTTACAATTTTCTGTAATTTTGATTCAATATTGATGATCATTTAATTTAAAACACTAATACCTTTAAATACCTTACCATTTAATTTAAAATCATTTCCTCCATACATATGCCAAACAAGTGAAAGTTCCCTCAGAGCCAAAAGAACAACTGGCTTGGGATAATGCTTGGGTGCTTTTAATACATCTGATTTACCAGCAGGAACAGAAAAATGATTTTCTATGATAGTTATTGGCTCATCTGTCAGTATTCTTACTTGAGGGTCACCATTCTTTGGCTATAAAAATAATAAAAAAGTTTCAGTAAAGCTATAGATTATAAAGGCGAAAAAGAAAACATCTTGCTTTAAATTTTTCAAAATATATCAATGTAATTAATAATTTACTTATTTGTTAGTTAAATTTTAAAATGTATAAAAACATAAAAGAATATCTAAGAAATACTAAACACATACCACTAGACCTAAACCAGGATCATCATCTAAAATTACGAATTCGTCATCCATTGCATATTGGTCAATCTGAGTTGAATTCCTATTCCTGTCATTACACATATCTAAATAAAGAATGCAATAGATTAAATTAAAAACATAAAAGCAATAATTATTAATACTTAATTTATTTTTGTTATAAATTCATGACAAGAAGTAACTATTTTCATCTCTCATTTCATATTTTAAACTGATTTAATAATAAATATCTACATGTTATTCAGTTCTTTTTTGTTTTCAATATACAATACATTTGCAGGAACTTATAGATTTTAAGTCAATGACATAAATATTAGGTCAATAAATTTACACTTAGAAATCTGAATAAATAGCATTTGGATCTAACAATATATATATATAT